>NC_140708.1:20372500-20950000 GCF_050655825.1 Lonchura striata
TAAGTCATCTCTAACCCTTGGAAATTTACAAAACTCACCAGGAAAAATAAGATACAGCAACTGAAGTCTAGAAATGAGATTGAGAGCTGCAAACAGCTACCTTTACAAGAAAATCTAAAGATAACACCACTACCAAACAGCATTGCAGACTCCAAAAGTTTTCCAGTTCATTTCCACGTACTCAGATCTGTGGTTAAGAAATTCAGAGCACCTCTTAACATAAATTCTGCTGCATGTGTACACACGTATTAGTACTGTAATAAAAGATAACATGATTTTGGAGCTAAGTTTTCTCATTATTCAGATGCTTGTCTGAAAAAAAAAGAAAGCAAACACCATGATTCTGGTAAATTTACACCATCTTTGACAATATTGTAATATCTGCATGTTGTAGAGGATTTGGAGGATGAAAATATTCATCATACCCCACTAACTCAGATGCATCCTGTCCTCCCAGCATTTCAAGTGTTAAGTCAAGTAGAAGCAACCAGAAAGTTTACTAATCTTGAGGCTTTCTGGCCCTGTTGGCAAGAGAGTCATAGTAAGTGTCATCATAGGAAGTGTGCAGATCATATCAAATGAAGGCAGATTTGGTTCCAGATACAGCAGGGCTGCCTATAAGAATCCGATTCTGATACAGATAAATATTGTACTGCAGCATCTCTAAACCAACCCAAATTATACCTACACACAGATAATAACTGAGTTCACCCAGTCAGTTTTTTCCTTCATCAGAAGGATAAACTAATATGATTGTTACACAGACCACAATATAAGCTAGTATTCCACTTACCCACATGTTAGCAGAGATATTCAAGAAACTAAAAAAAAAGCAAAGACAAAAAGTGTTTTCTGTTACTTCTGGAGTAACTATCAAATGTAGAACAGTAGTGCAGTTTCTCTACTGTTCCGCATCTGAAATTTACTGATGTAGTAACTGACTGTATCAGCTACAAGAAGTGCTTTAATTTCCCTTTGCCATTTAGTTAACTACAAAATCTCTTGTTATCTTTTATAACCCATTTTACTTTTTGAAAACACTGCTGATTTGACAGGTATTGCTATCTCAATGAGGCATTTTAATATGCCACAACTGAAAATGTAAGATGGCTACCAGGCCCTGAATTTTAGGAACTTCCAGTTGCTATATGCTTGTACTGACTTCTGAAAACCAGACTATTCAACAGCGATTTTCCCTCTTCTACCACATCCCTTATCAGCTCTGTCCTAGAGCATCAGTGGTTCCAGAGAGCAGATTTTTTTTTTCCCCCCTAACTTCATGGCAGGAATGGCTCCCTGCAAGAAAACAGAATAAGAAAAAACTCATCTAGAATTCCTTTATAAATAAAGTAATATTTTTCACTGTTTTTAATATATTGAAAGTACCTTGACATGCTCACCAATATATGACTGAAGCAACAGAAATTCACAGCATCAAATATTTTGGCATAAGCTCTGCAACAGCAAATGTATCTTGACCAGCGAGATACATGCTACTCAGTGTTCTATAGCAATTACCCACCTTCTGCAGCACACTGGACAATTTGGCTTTTATAAGTCTTACTTTACTTGACTAACAGCTATTTCTAGTGAACACTAAGTTTATGGTGCAAATTACTGCTCACATTTTAAATGAAATCTTCTAATTAGCTACAACAGAGTCCAGTTACATTAAAGAGCATTTAACTAGATATGGTAGGCTGTTTTCCGAGGGACAGTACTCATTCACAGCACCGTTGAAAACATGTGTCAGAAACTTGATATCATGTGATTATTTATCAGCTTGATTTTGCTTTCAGTGCTCATGACCACTTATACCAACTCTGCAAGCAATTCAGCACGTAGAAGATGACCTGCTTAGATGTGGAATCATCACAAAGAATTCGCAAAGCATTAAAAACAGCCACTCAGCAGAAAGAGCCGATAGCAAATATTAGAAGTCAAATAAAGTAGTCAGATACAGCATTAATTCCAAGTTAGATGAAGACTCATTCAGCTATTAAAATTAATTTTTAAATCTTAAGCTTATTATATGTTCATATATCACCATCATTTTTTAAAGCCTTAAAACCAACTACTTTCAATAGCAATAGCTATTTCTTTATGGATTCACACTGAAAAACAATATACTTTGAAGAGACTAAGGGTTTGGGGTTTTTGTACTAAAAGATTATAAATTATGGCATAGAAGCAAACCTTATCAGTATAGTCAAAGCCTTTTACTAAGGGATGCCATAACCAATAAGAGTAGTGTCATCCAATTCCTAGTTGTCACTGATTCTATTGAGAATTTTTATCATTTAACTCATCCTACACAACAATTTCTCTCACAACAATTATTATTTTCCAGGCATCTAAAATTTACTCTTAGCCACTTTTACGGTCAGCATTCAGCTGTTAAAACTTACTTCCACCCAAATCACTGCTGAAGCCACCTTACCTCTAAATCAATGTTTTGGACTAATATTAATATACATTCTATTTCTCTATGTTCACCCAACTAAAACATTATGAAAGCATTACTCCTGCCCTTGCAGTCCCTACTGGAAAGCCTAGCTCACATAATACTGAAATCTGTGACAATTCTTTATACTAATGGATTTGTTTGGCCCTGCCATTGTAGGCAGTGCATTCTGCACATGCTTGACAGGATAGAGTTTATCAGTAGTAGCTTCACATTAGAGCGACACTGAATTCTCTAAATACCATCAGGGAAAATTAGGTAATATAAGCAAGCAACTTGAAGGTTACAGTCCAGTGCCACATAAATATGTAGGCTAAAACTGCTTCCTTCGTTAAGTTGCCATGATTAGCAAAGCTGGCCAAAGCCTGGGTTGGCCTCCTGCAAACAAAAGGAATAAACCTAGTCACTGTTAGTTCAGAATTTGTAGAGAAACAACACTGCTATAAACTGCTCTTAAAAACATTATTTAATAATGTTTAATAAATATGATTTAATGTCAAATATTTCATTTGACATTAAATCAAAAAGAGACCTTAGAAAGTTCAACTTCTTTAAAACAACTTTTTTCTTCTTCACTACTGCAATTTGTGAGCATCTTAGAACTCCATCTTGCCAGACATCCTACAAACACACAATATCATCCATTTCACATACAACAGTAAACCATAAACTGTCACATTACCAGAAGCTTAACAAATCAACTCCACAACAGAAGAAATATATTAAAGGGACACCCATTTCTAACTGTTAGAATCCTCTTACAATTTTAACAGACATTAATGAAAAAATCTTTAAATCTTGGTGAAATAAATACATTAGAGATGGAGTTTCTATACTAGCTACTAGACAGGAACTACAACCATCACAGATATCAAGCTGGGAAGAAGAGGAAAAAAAAAATAAATTATACATTTCTGTCTTCTTCCTGCATGGGCAGTGGGCTGAGCTCAGCTGGTCTGACAGCTCAAGTGCCAGTGGAATCCAGTCAGAGCTAAGAAATGCAGGTTTTGCCAGCATTAACTAAAGAGAAATTAAAGATATGCCATGCTATTATGTTTTTTTTTAACTCAGAGAAAAACTAAAGTTGAAGTAAAACCTATCTAAAGTTTACTGAGGTTCCCATTCACCATGCTTTGATTTTCTTGAGAAAAAAAGGAGCATTTTATAGGTGTGGCAAAGACTCATTCACTTGCTACAGTTAAGCCAGTGGTTTGGCAATTACAAAGCCTTCACAATCCATTTTTTGTTATTGTATCAGGGCAAGATAAATAAAAAGTGACCTTTTTGCTACTACTCTGTAGTTCGAGAGAAACCCCATTTATTCGTCTGTTATTCAGCACAACTAGTGTGCTTCAGAAGCTGCAAAGACAGCTATGTCCATGAAAGTGATTATTACTGTAGTCCAAACACTAGCCAGTTTAATTTGTTAGCTCACCTAAAAACCTGTAAGGGTTATGCTACAATTTGAAAAAGCAGCACTTGGAAGAAAACTTCTTATAAAGTGTAAAAACAGAAGCTTTTGAAGACGTAGCTGAAGGGCAAATAGACACCTGTATACACACCTGGAGGCTGAAATGTGAAGCACCTTTTGTGATTTATCTTGACAGAAGTTACAAAAACCCCTACGATTTTAATAACAAACAGGCACACCAAAACAAGTTAAACTTCCATCTGGGTGCTTGATGCAGCAACCTTTTTCTAGTGATAAGTCTTTAGATAAATATTCAGTGCACTACACACTTCAGTATTTAAAACCTTCCCTAAGCAAATACACTGTTAGCAACTTACAAGGTTTTCCAGAGTTTAAATACGAAGATTGAACATGCCAGCTTGCATACAATTAACACATTTTTTTTATTCAGTTATATATTACTATATCCTATTTTGCACTGAAGAGTTTAACCATTCATTGCCTATGAACAGACAGGTATCATACTCATTTATAAGAACTCAATTTGTTCTAACTGTAAGTTTGTGGTCACCAGGAAGCAAATCCACGCAAAAATGCTCACAGCTCACAACATATCTGTTCTCACATGTACTGACTATCACTCTAATTGAAGTCTGTTTCTGCTCCTTCCGGCAAGTATTTGTACAGGTGAACAAAACAAAACCTGCATAAGAGAAGAAGGTTTTAAGAATGCTTCCCTCATCTAAAACAGTTGCGATATGCAGCCTCCTGAAATTCAGGAAAAGTTTGGAAGACAGGAGAAGCAGCAATTAAGCTGAAATAAGTTCTAGATGATAGCTTTTAACAGCTTCCCTGCTTGACAGGAAGCATCAGACTTCTGAAACTGAAGAGCTGATACCTGGCAAATGGCCGAAAGATGAGAATGGGCAAGAACTTGATAAGGACTTTCCTGGTTCAGCCTTTAACAAGCTTCCCATTTTGATGCACCCATTCAAAAAGAAAGGCTGAGAACATTCATTAGTTTCCCCATCATACAGTGACTTAGCTAAGGTGACCAGATGCCTCCCATCAGTGCACTCACCATTTCTCATACTCCTACTATAGCACTTCTGTGACTATACTCATCTATGAAATTAATGACTATAGCTGTTTTCTTACATGCTTTCCAGCATTTAAGGAGAGGCAGGCTTGTGTCTAGTTCATGCTAAGGTTCAGCTACTAAAATGAAGTTGAAATTGAATACCACTGTATTTTACTATTCCCACAAACACAAGTTAAATATTGAGCAATGGGACCAGAATAGCTGCAACATACCCAAACATTTTAAGCTGCACACACAAAGATATCTGAGCATAAAGCTTGTAAAGTTCACCAAAGCAGTACTTTCTCAGCTCTGCTATTCACCATTTTATTTATGGACCACATGTACTGCAGTCAAAGATTAAGCATGATACTCGCTGAAATGAAACCTTCTTAAGCCATCAAAAAAAAAAAAAATCAGTTTAATATGAAAACTGCTTGCCTGTACTTTTCCTTTCACAGACTGTAAGCTCCAATTATCTTTCATTGGTAGATACAGACTGAGGAGCCAAAAGCAGGAAGCGCTCTGCTGTTAGAAACAGGGAAGAATTGATTGGGAATGCCAATGACAGAGGGAGTGACCATTAGATGGCAGAATTAAGAATCCTGAAAGGAAGAGCTAGACAAATTGGAGCTTGAGCATCAGAACCGACTTTAGGCTCTTGAGGGACCTAACTGGAGAAATCATATAGAACACAGTTCTAGAGAGAAATTCTGGAGAGCTGGTTGATTTTCAAGGATCACCTACTCCAAGCTGGTTCATCCTGATGAGCAGGAAGACAAGTATAAGTGGCAGGAGGTCTGCCTGAATGAACCATGCTCCTGCTAGGAAGAACAAAGACATTAGCTGAGCATGTAGGGATGGGGTCCATCCCAAAGTGTATCTAGAGTTGAACCTAACGAGTGGCATGAAAAACAACAAAAAATGCTTGTAAATAGAGCAGCAAAATAAGGACTAGGGAAAATGTGGGCCCACTGTTGGATAGGTGTTGATGTCTGACCACAACACAAAAAATTATGTACTCATAGACATATTTACCTCTGTCTTTTCTGAGAATACCTGTCTTAAGCAATCCCAGGTACCTCAAATAACATGAGAGCTTGGCACAAGGAAAATTTATATTTGCTGAAAGAAGTTAAAGTTACATTTGCTATTCTGTGGGTGTAACCATTGATTTAAAATGCAATGAAACATTATTACAATAGGTCTCTTCATAACTATCCTAGGCCAACACTAACAGAAAGAGCTTGTTACTTTCTCCTTTCTTTACTGGAGAAACCCAACATGAATCATCAGTTTCCTACCCTACCCATGAAGTCAGTATACTAGGAAACTGTTCCAACACTTTCTCAGCAAGAGAAAGGGTTGGATATCAAATAGGAACCAACGAGCTGACAGTTTCAGAAACTCTGGAATGGCTTTGATAACAAAGAGGTTTTCAGTTTTTTGCTTTTGTCCCCCTTCATTAGCCACTATTGTTACCCATTGCTCATTACTCACATTGTAAATATCTCTCCTGAAGCATCAGAACAATACTGACTTCTGAATAGGACATATGTTACAAAGTGAGTTGTTGGATATATTTTGACACAAATGTTTGGTTCTAGTCCAGGATATTATGCACAAGTACAAGCCATACCTCAGTACACTTTAATTATTAGGCAAAGTAAACAAAGCAAAGGTTTCTTCCCTCTATTGATTCTCTCGTCAGTCTTTTATATCCTCACAGATGCACTAGGGCCTGATTTACTCCAGGGACAAACTAGACCTACTTCCAAGTACTGTAAAGGTAGGGTCATGCCCCCATTCCCCTCGCTCCCAGCTCAGTTTTGAGCTGCTGGGATGCTCAGCTTGTGTTTGGAAGAGATACTTATTGGTGAAACATCTGTAACTGAAAAGAAGATCTAGCCTTCATTTGATCATTTCACCTCCTCATGCAGCAAGTCATCTTGTATCCACAAAGCATCTTCAGAAATGAAGGTAGTTGCAATATTCATTCATCTGGTCTATTTCCATGGTTCAACACAAGTTGCTACTCTAGACTCCAATTACAGGACAATATTTAGAGTTAATTCCCTCTCACCTCTTGTCATAAAAATTAAGGAAGAAATTATACAACTAAACATTATAATTAATGTAGCGGATACAGTTACCAAAAAAGGACATTTCACTGTTAAAATTCAAGAATACTCCCATAGCTGTGTTTAAAGATAAATGTCAGGAAGGCTATCAATGCACAAAAATTAAGAACTGTGGCTGCAATGAAATTCTGCTTCTCAGCATTTGACTAAGCAAGTGATGGAATATAACTTGTGGCACTAAAGGAAAAAAAATATTATATTGCAATGTTTCTTAAGGTCTAGTTTTCCAGTCTGACTTGCTTTGCAGTGTGAGTAGCATCAAGCCAGTAAGACTTAGACAATGCAGTCAGAAACGGGAGCTTTGGAGAAACACACACAAGTCTTCAACAGAAAAAGCAGGGATAAAATCACTGTATACAAAGATACTATCAAAACTAAGCAGTAGTCAAGGCAAGAAATTACTAGGATTGGCCTGCTCCCTCCTTTGAAAAAAATCAACTGGCATAATTTCTAGCAACTACCATTAAGACCACATTTGTTAAAACATCTTTAAAATCACTGTTTGGATCCAACCCCCACTCAGCCCTCTCAAAGATTTGTTTCATCCAAATGTCAACTATATTGGGAAGGGGAAAACACTTGGAAATTACCCTCTGCTCTGAAGGTACACATTTCTGACCCATGTTTTGTTTGGTTAATTTTTTATTAACCTCTAAAAGGAATTCCACATCTACAGTCAAATATCTCCATATGGAGAAAAATACCTTCTTGTTTCAAAGTACAAAGCAAAACTACATCACTCTCTAAAGTTACAAGATATCAGGAAGAATAAATTGCTAAAAACACTGGTCTTTAATACAGGTTTAACTCCTCCCACACTGGTGTATTTGACTTATGCAGAATATTTAATAGGTTTTTCAAAGCAGGAGTGGTATTCACCCATTCTTGGCATATGGAAACTTATTAGTCCAACTGCCACTTAAAGACTATCCATTCCACAATAATAGTCTGTTTTCATGTCCAAAAATGCAAGCTGCATATGAGGAGACATTCACCATGTCTATGTACATTTAAAGGAAGAGAGAACAAAAGATCCCTTTTAAAGCTGATGGAGGAGACTGGAATAAATTAAGTACCCAAACACAATAACAGAACAAAAATTATTCCATTCAAATCAGAAACTAATTAAATCACTTCTGTAAAGATGACTCCTAAGAGATAAAAGCAAGAAAGAAGTTTATGATGTGCTTTTGTTATTACAAAACTGCTTTCTGTCTGATAAATCACTCTTCTCCCAGCTCCTCCCATACACACACCCTAATGGGGTTTATCCACTTTCTCAGAGCTTATGGCCACAGTTCCCAGAATATGGTAAATGACCCCTGAAGAAATTGCTGTACACTGAAGAAGGGATGTTCTAAAAAAAAAAAAAAGAAACCATTATTATTTGTAAAATACTAATCACAGTTTTCTACTACTCATAGATAAGACCTAGGAAGCAGTAGTGAAAATACAGCCTTACGAGATCGTCAAGTCTATGCTACTCTTCATTCACTTATCACTAAGTTTGACTTCTGTAGAGTTCAGATGATCTGCTCTTTTGACCACTTCTTTCAGCTTCAAAATGTAACAAGATAATAAACTGGAAATGGGGAGGCACAGATGTATACATATCCCATGACAAATTACAAGCATCAAGGAAAAATGCAAAAGCCACAATGTCCTTGAGAATCATCTTTTGTGCTGTGTAGGAAATTCTGCAATGAAAAAGCTTCTCTTTTTCCTTTCTTCTCCATCCTTTTCCAAAATATAGAAACATAATGCAAGCTAATTTTTCCCCTCAAAAAAAAAAAAAAAAAAAAAAGAGAAATCTTAAGCTGCTTGCAACAGCTCACTCCTCTCTTTGCAGCCTGAGTTACAGGCAAGTCAGCTATGGCAAAAGAAAACTGAGGATGATAAAGCTCTTTATCCATCCACTCTACTCAGCAGTCAGACCATTTCTCCTTATTCCAGGTGTTATCTGTGTATTTGACTTTTGCTGCTGGAATCATGACAAAGATTTCAAGGCAGACTACATTCCTCACAAATTCGTTATACAGGTGATTTCCAAGCTGGTGGTTTGCAGGTATCAGTAGGCAATTTACAGCCTGTCCAGGGAAGATGGATAGCCCTTTCCAAATGGCCCTGCAACCCCAGGCAACTTCTCACCTGTCAGAGGCCCATGGATGCAGACAGAACATGCCAATGGTTCCAGGTGATTATTGCTTCTTCCTCTGCTGAGATAGGATGGCTGCTATAGCTACAGTAAATGCAACACTCCCACAGTTAACTCTTTTGTTTAGTTTAAACTTTATGTCTCTGCCAAAGTACTGGTATTAAGTTCCATTTGTTTTAAGAGCTATTTGGGTAGTTTTAGTTGTGCCTAGATGGGGTGGGCTTCAGCTGGTGGTAGTTTAGGGAGACTGACCTCACAACTTTAGGAAGTCACAAAAACCTTTAACACACATGACTTTGACCCATCAGCACAGGGTCTTGTTCCCATAAAGTACAGTCTCCAGTAAAGCTTAATCTTACTATTTTAAAATGTAAATAAAGCAGTCTAGAGTACTTGGCCCAGACCTACTTAAAGGAAACATCTGATAAACATGGAGTATGAGACAGGAGATTTATAATCTAAGAGACCCTTCCTGATGATTAGCCTGATGTAGCTAGTCACAGTTAGTAACTGTGGTACAGAAAGGTCTCAGTAGTGTTTCATAAGCCTCCAAACCTCAGTAGGTAATTAAAGTCATATCACAGCATCCAATAACATCTTCTTGAAAAATGTGGTCATCAGCAATTTCATAGAGAGTAAAGCAATATTTTTCCCATTAAAAATTATATAATATAAATTGGATGCATATAGACACGTGACATAGACTCACGTATAAAAGGACAACATAGAGGATGGAATGGCAGAAGTTGCATCATCAAATAGACAAGCACTTTTTTCAGAGCAGATCTCTATTCTAAAAGATCTCAGTTACCATTAGTGTCTTAAATCTTCCATTCTGAGCATTTCATAGGAGTATCACTTTGCTCAGATGCCCCAAGCTCTATGAAAATGAAAACAGGGTAAGTCTCAAGCAACTGGCCTCAGGTAAAGCAGGTGAGATCTTTTAGACCATCTGAAAAACCACCACCTCCTTGAGCTGCTGAGCCTGCGCCAATATTTTAAATTGTGTGCTTCCCAATTCCCTTCTCCTACCTTAATTTTCATGCAGAGAATTACAGCCCAATCTGTCAAATTCAGCAGCTTCACCCATTGTTGGCATTTGGCAGAGCAACAGCAGCACTGCTCTGAAGCAGCTCCATCTGAAACAGCAGAGAGAAGTGACCAGAGCAGGCTATGCCTGCACTGACAGAATGCCAGAAGCCATACAAAGCACTATGGAGCTTACAACATCAGAGTAGAATTTGCTTTCTCTGTTTGGCAATACTATAACATTGGTCTGAACACAAATGCTTGTAAATTCAGTACTGGCAAGTAGCAATCTTCTTTCTCCTCCATTAAATAAAACCCGTAATGTGGGTGATTGGTTCACCATTTCTGCATTATCAGCCATCCGTGATTAAAATTCCTGGTTTTAAAATAGGCTAAAAGTCTGGTGAATTAAAAAAAAACAAACAACTAACCAAGAAATCCAAACAATTAGGGAAAGAAAAAAATGCCTAAAACAACTAGAGAACCACCACATGGTTCATTTCCTCCTTGGGAAGTTTGACTAGTTAAAACTCAATTTCATTTTACTCTCCTCTAAACTAACAGGTAGCAAGCTCAAAACCATTCTATACCTATTAGGCAGCCTTGACTATTACCCACCAACAGCACCACTTCTGTTGACTTACAGTGTCACACCTTTCAGATAAAAAATACCAAATGCCAACCTTCCCATAAGAGACACACATCCACTACAAATATAAGCCAATACAAACATTAAGATTTTCAGTTAAAAAAAGGACCAATTTAGTACATTCATAGTCTTATTGTATCTGAAGCCACTCCCTCAAATTCCTGGCTCCAAAGTTGATTCCTGCATAAAAAAGCTTCTGATGCTTACCTCAACATTATACTTTTGCACAGGCAACAAGGATTTCACCTCACAGATAAGAAATTTCATCAAAATGCTTCAAAACAATTTGAGAACTATTGTGCAAGAGCTACTCCCCAACAAAATAATCAAGATGCAGTAGAAGCACACTGTTGCATACATAATACAAACTGCTGGAAACATAATACCAAATCTTTCTTTGGTATTTTACTACAGCAATGACTAACTTGTAAAAAATTTAGTTATTTCATTAACTTAACAATGACTTGGATTATCTCTTCTCCAGGATTACTTTACAATTAGCTTCTGATAAGGCAGTATCTCTAGGATAGGTCCATTTGAGCATGCAAATTTTATATTTAAAAAGCCATGTAATTTATGAACTTTGTGATACACTACACTAACAACCCGGAGCAGACAGCAAGCAACACAATGAGCCAGCAGCCACATTACTGCCTTGGCTGCACTGATAACTCCATCTCTGCTGTCACCTGGGAAGCCACCAGAAGGCTTGTAATTTGAGAACCTGTCTGTACAAATTCTCCTGCTCCTGTGAAACTGCTGTTTCATAAATCACCTTTACACTTCAGAGTGATGCACTGAAAACAGAGCTCCAGATAGGAAACAGAACTTTAATTCCGCATTTTTAATAAAATAGACAAAGCTGTATTTCAATAGATCTGGGCATCTTCCCGGTAACTACCACCTGAGATTACATTTCTATTTCCTCTTTGTGAATAAACACAGAAAAAATAATTCAACAATATTTCCTTTTATCAAACTAGCAGGCAAGAAGAGAAAAACAGAGGCTTCCAAAAGAGTCCAAAATGAAAGACAAGCTAGCATTAGCAAGCTGCAGAAGGAAACTAAATCTGTTTCTGCATTTCTCTAATAAATGAAATTTTATCAGATCAAGTTTCTCTTGAGAGAAAGGTAGGGTGAGGAAAAATAGTCACACAACTCAGTGTTACAGGGTTAGCTCAGAGAAGCAAAGCATTATTCCAACGTCTTCCTTTCAAGGAAAAGTATTTCATACACACAGGCTTCACACCCTTACAGCCACAACACCTATTACATCAGTGAATTGCTGAACAATGATTGTTCTTCATAAAAAGATGAGTGTCTGCTATAGTCAGCAAGAAGCACACATATTCTAGACAGTCTGTAATATTTATAGTCAGGGCAAACAAGAGACCTAGTTACACTGTAGTAAACTGCAAAACCTCCAAGTGGCAAGTTATTCTAGCAGCAGCAAGTAGTACAGGCCAAAACATGATTAACACATCACATACATTAGTCATCTTGACAGCTTCTTATGCCCACAAGTCTCATGATTTCAGTGCACTCAAACATTGGTTAACAGTGACACAGTATTTTAACTTGCATAGCTATTCATTTTAAGGCAAAGTTTACTGGCAAGACGTATTTCTTGCTAGGAACTACTTCAGAATTTAACAGATTCAAAATAAGCAAGGAACATGTGGTGTTCAAAAATGCACTCAGTATTTGTAAACAAGCTTAACAAAGGTGCAAGGTAAGTATTATCAGGTAATTCTTAATGCAGTAGACAAGCAGGCAATGCCACAGTGCTTTCTATATCAAAGAAAATATTTCTGCCTTGCAACAGTTCGTTATTCTTTTGTTGATTATAAAAGTGCTAATACGACTCAAACATTTCAAATGTATTAGTCATTTGCACTTCTCAAACTGCAGTGTCCATACTGCAAGTACTCAGATCTTAAAAGAGACAAGCTATGCATAACCGCTTTCAAGAAGTCAAAAGAGTCAGGCCAAACTTCTGTCACCTTTTGCTGACCACAAGCAAACAGTAACTCATACTCGAGGCTATGTAACAAGAACAATTTACAGCTCCAGACTTTGCCTGGAAGCCACAGGTCTGTCCCGCCTCAACTTCTGCACTGATAAGGATGGCCAACCCTCACCGATTTAAAAATGAAACCCAAGTGCCTGGGAGATTTGGGCTTTGTTATTGGTTGGGTTTGGGATTTTTTTGGATAGGCTCACGCCAAGTAAGTATTTTGCCTTTTATAGTGCATACACTTAAAATAGGAGTTTCCTAGGCAGCAAAGAACCACACAGCGTATCAGAGCCATCTGTGAAGCGTTTCGGGGCGGGTATGAACAGCAGCAAGTACCGCGCTTTACTGCACTTTAACGAGATGCCGCTCCTCAGGTGGGCAAAGGCTTCTTGGCTCCGAGACGGCGAGCAACCCGCAGCTGGAACAACTCACTGCTCCGCAGCACGGCTCTCACGGCTCCTTCGCCGGCTGAGAGGGAACAAACGAAGGCAGCTTCCAGGCGGGAGCCGCAAAGGTCCAGCCAGCCTTCCGACTTAACCCTTTCCCGGGCCCCAGCCCCGCGCCCAGCCGGTCCTCACGGGGCGGGGGCCGGGACACCTGTCCGCGACAGCCCGGGGCGGGCGGGCGCCGCCGGACTCCCAAGTTGGCCGCGGCGGCCAAAGTCGCTCCCACGAGAAGGCGCGGAGGAGGCGGGCCAGCCGCCGCTACTCACCCGCACCAGGTTGCTGACAGCGGCCTGCACGGCCGACACGGGGGCGGTGAGGTCCGGGATGGCCTTTCCGTCCACCTCCCCCTCCTCGTGCATGATGACCAGGTGGGAGATCTGCTGGGCCACCGGCTCCAGGATGCTCTCGATGGTGCGCGTGTGGAAGACGGGCATGGCGGCGGCGGGGTGGGGGGGCCGGAGCCCAAACTCAGCCCAAACTCCTGGCAAACTCTGTCCCTGCGGGCTGGCGCCCCACAGAGAAAGCCGCGGCCTCCGCGCGGAGAGGAAAAGGAGGAAGAATAGAAAACCAAACGCCCACTCCGAGCTCCCCTCGCCCTGGAGCGAAGTGCGGCACACGGAGAAGGGGCTGCCGGCTCGGGCTGGCGGAGGCGGGACTCGAACTCGCTGCCCTCCTGGCACCCGCTGGCAGCGCCCACCCCACACTGGCGCCGCTCCTCAGCCAGGCGGCGGCTTTTCAAGCGCCACAGCCCGCCCCTGCCGTGGCTCCCGCCCCTGGCCGCCTCGCCCAATGGCCGAGCCGGGGCCGCCGCTGCCAGTGGCGCAACGCCGCGTCCATCAACATTCCAGAGCCTCCTTCCCCCTCCAGCCCCCGCCTTTCCCGCAACACCCGCCTTCCCAACCAAGCGGGCGCTGGTTTCCCATCGTCAGATTACGTCAGACATTCTGGTGTCCATATAAGGAGACAATTAATGCCAGGGTGCCGGGATAGCGGGGGGCGAGGGCGATGGGATTCCTACGCCACTCCCGCTGCCGGAGCAAGTTCGCTCCGTTGGGCTGAGGCGGAGCGTGACCGCCTGGCCGGGCGTGTGGGGCTGAGCATCGCTGGGAGGGGGCTGGCCGAGGGGAGGTGGCGTTCCTGGCCGGACCCGCTGTCCCCAGAGCTGCTTGGGGCGCGCCGCTTCGTGCGGGGTGCGCGTTCCCCCGCAGCCGGCCCTGCGCGGCCCGCCCTGGGCGCGGCCCCGAGCGCTTCCTCCCACACTGAGAAGTGGTGACGGCTGCGGGCGCCGCTTGTGGCCTGCGCTCCGCTCCGGGCGGGGAGAGCTGTCCCTGCCCTCCCGCTCCCCGCGCGCCGCCCCTCAGCGGCTGAGGGGACGCGCTGGGACAACGCTGAGGCGGCGGCGGCCCCGCGGGGCGGCACGTACCGGGAGCGTGAACTTCGGTTTTGCCGCTATGACTGGTGGTAACAGCGGGAGCTTGTTTAAATACACTTAGGTGAGCGGTGAGGTGTCGGGAGAAGGAGTACAAGCCGTAGTCAAAGAGGAACATAAGCCCCCACTTTCCCGTAGCGCCGCTGCGGGAGCGTGGCTGCCCGTCCCAGCACGGCTCGGGGTGAGCCCGTACGAGCGCTGCCCGCTCTCCGGCGTGTCCCGGGCACGGCCTCTTGTGGCACCGGCAGCGCTCGTCATAAAATAAAACGTGAGAAGCACTTACCCTCTACGCTTCTTACTTTCTTTGATAAACAAGCACAGCTTCAAATTTGGAAAGTTATTGCTGGCTTGTAGGTGTTTTTATCCTCGTGCTGCCATTTTAAGCTACAAATCAATGTCCCTGTCGGACTAGGTTGCACTCTGAAGTGGTCCAGAGCAAACAATGTGTTTTCTGTGCAGTGTTTGAACACAGCCACTCCTACCAGAAGACACAGGGACGTATAGAAAGAGCAGTTACATCAGTTAGGCTGGTGTGAGCTCAAGGATCCCTTTGCAACTTGTACCAGCATTATGATGGTTGGAGCTACTGGGACAGTTACAAGTTGTAGGCCTAAAAAGCTATGAAAAACAGGTTTTGTGCTGGGTTAAGATATCCTAGCAACACCTTTAGCTCAGAAGTTTTTGTTGTTGTTGTTGGTTTGTTTACTGTTCTCTTTTTAATATTATAGAAATTATATTTCTCTGTGTGTTTATCGAATCTCCAGTAGTAGAAATCATTGTACTAACTTCCACGTTGTACAAGCCCAGGTGATTTGGAAAGAACCCATAGGCTCAGTAACAGATAATCAAATTATGCTATTGGCATGCAAAACGTAATTACAGTATCAGTCTTTCAGCAGTAATGAGTGTTAAGTTACTTGAACTGTGCACTATAAGAGTAGCTTATGTTGTTTGCTATTGGCTGTATAGCAGGTACCATTTTTAGCATAGACATGTCTAGCAGTACCTCTTTCATATACTATGTAATAATGAGAATAGATAAAAATCTTTCTGGACAGCAGTGTGTAGGATCTGGAAATTGTAAAAAGCAATTAGTCCATGTCTAATAATCTGGTAAATTCTGTTTTATAGAAGTATGCAAACTTAATAAACCCCACATATTTAGTTATTTGTGGGACTTGCACATAAGCAAACCTCTCTGATCAAAAATATTTGTTTTAGATTTAGTATTGTGTGTACTGACTTGTGGCAGAAATATGCATGTTTATGCATATGACTTTCTGGAAAAAGTTATCTGATAATTGGGTAGCTCAAATAGATACACTTACTACAGGCAAATTAAAATACAGAACAGATGGAAATTTTTGGTGGCCTCCTGGAACTTTTCCTGCCTACAGGACCAAAATCTGTACTTGTATATGGGATTTGTTGATATTAGGAGTTTGTTTCACTATTTCACTTATATTGGTGTCATTTTTGCCCATACAAAAATTAAGTTTTATTCTTTGCATTATGTGACTGTCCTGCATGCCCATCACTGAAATATCCGCCATGCTGTTGGTGTGGCTGCCTAATTTTTGAAGCCACATCCATCAAAATTCCATGCAATTAGCAGCAATACATGTAATACTGCTTTTCTGCTTGTTGTTTTTTTTTCTTTTGAAGTACTAAATTTACAGAGTTTTCTTTTTCCTTTGCAGTATTCACAGCTGTCACATTGATGTCGTATGAGTAACAGCTTTGAGGCAGGTATTTTCTTCAAAACGTTCTGTTTCTTACTGTGGCGTTGTTTCCCCAGGTTCTACATTAATCATTAATTCATTGGGAGTTAGAAACTTGGTAAGTTGTTAGAAAGTAATGATAGAGTTTATATTTTCTGTTTATAAAGCCCAGGATGGAAACATGTGGTTTCTTTTGTCCTCTTCCAATATGGTATTGCATGCAAACAAACAAAGGGATGCAAAATCTCCTTTCCTTTCCATAGTCAAATCGTTAGCATTATTAAGAAGTAGTATCTATTATTAGTATGACAATAGCGACCAACATCTCAAGTTAATGTGCTTAGAATTAAAGAATTAGCTTTTAAGGAATTTTTTCTATGTCTTTTATTATTTCATATGAACTCAGATGAGTCCAGTTTTAAACCCAGTTCTACAGAGAACCTTATGTTAGCAGACTCTTCTGCTTACAGAAATCTCTGTTGTCATTAGGAGTACAATGTCTCTCTGGCCCAAAAGAGCAAATAAATTCTCCTTTTTTCACAAGTCTTTTAACAAAGCAAAGAAATTCTCTATTCCACTAAGGTTAGATGCATGAATACAGAAGCAATAGGCTTAGTTGAAAAAAGGGAGGACCCTGTGCTTACAAAAAGTGTAGCTGCAATGCAGCCTCTGCCACAGTGTCTTTTGGAGAGTTCTCCATCCCATTCTCAGGGTACATGGCACTGCAGCTGTAAGTGGTGTCAGCGGTGGAACTGACCTATTTGCAAAGAGCTTCATGAACCTGCAGTTGTCTGCAATTATAAGGTATTTTGCTACTATTAATACTTATGGAAGTCAACGTGTCTGATTAGCTCGAAGCACTAGCCTCCATTTTACAGTAGTTATTTTCAGTACTAGGTACCACAGCAGAGAAGAATTATACGTTCTAGGCAAATACACTTGTCTGTGATTAATCACTTTTCCCTGGAATCATCTGATCTTGTTCCTTTACTGCACCAACTTCTAACTTACCTGAGTAAAAACTAATTAACTACCTGAGGAAATTTACAGAAATGCTATTTTCATATATTGCATAAACTGGATTGTATAAATGTCTTGATCCTATGAAGATTTAAGCATATGTTGAAATTTAAGGTTTAGAGTCCATATTATCAGCTTCTAGAGAATTGGAGCCTACTGTAGATCAGTGGACATTATGCATTTCCCTCTTATCAAGCATTAACAGGGTAATCTAAGGAGGTAAACAATGGATGATTGAATTTTAAGTAAAAAGGTTTTTTCTTTCTTTCTGTGGTAATGTCCACCTTAAATGTAGCTCTAGTGTGTAGGTGACTGGCACAGGAGGAATACATTTCATGCCTAATAAATTACAACCTTGGAGAAAGAAAGAGCAGATTACTAAGGTGTTTGACAGTGTAACTTCACCACAGTGGCCTGTCAATGTGCTTTGCCATTATTTAGATGACTTTTGCCATGAAACCAGGTTAGGTTCTGTTTAATTCTGCATCTTGGCTCGCTGTATTCTAGGAACTGCAATGACACCAACACTTCAGAATTTTTATACGCTGACTCATCATCAGTCACTATCTGAGCTAGATGGGAGCAGCCTATTACAACTGGAAAATTTACATCACAGTTGTCCTGAATACAAACTTAGTTTCATCATACAACACCACTTGTTCCCCAGCTGCCCTTCTATAGCTGTGTTCTGTTGCTGTGCAGACACAGTGGGGCTGAGAAGGCTGCTACCAATTCCCTGTCTCCTGCAAGGGGTTTCTTGCTAGAAGTTCTCCTGGGAAGCCAAGAGTGCAAATGTAGTTAATTTTTTTTCATCTTCTCAGTTACTGTGTCAACTGCACTGAACCCAAAACTTTTTTTTACCTACACTACATTCTGAAGTGGTTTATTGTGAAGTAAGTATCGCAACAATTGTAACAACAAAATTCAAGGAATGCTTTTTTGTTCTTACATGAAACATGTAGAAAAGAAAGGTAATTATAATAAATATCTATTTTTTGTGTATTTATTCTAGAAATTGCTAACTAGGGATAAGGTTCAAAAAAGCATTTTTCAACTTTTCTTCTAAAAAATTGCAGGGGAAAATATATTACCACATTCATGTATGTTGTGTGTATTCTGTTATATTATTGTTTTCAATAGTTGGTTTTGTCCCACCACGCCACGCCCCCCCACCAGGCATTAGTTTAATCCCAGTTGTCAGTCCTCCCTCATAGCTACCCCTTTTCCAGAGATTACCCTGTTATTTTTGTTTCCTTTGATGCCTCATTGGTTTAGTTAAACTGTTCCCCACCCCTGTAACTCTCTATTGGTTTAAACATTGTAACGCCCACCTTGTGTTCCTACCAGTCAGTTTGTTATTGGTTCCCTACCCGAAACCCCACCCTGGTCCTGTCCCTTAAAACCCACTGTTCTGCCTTTGTTCGTGGTCCTTGCCTCTGTTCTACATTTGAGTTCTGGATGCTTTTGTTTTCACCCTTATGATTTAATAAACAATCTTCGGATTTACAAGCAAGGCCCATCTCACTTTTTCTATCCTTCAGTGACTGCTTAGGAGGTTCAGGGTCCTGTGGGAGGTGTCGCAGCCCCGTCAAGCATGTAACACCGACCACACTGTGACACGTGCAAAGCACGTATGATAGATAGTGTATGTGCAGTTAGAATTATACAGTCTGTCCACAGTAAATGCAGGCAAAATATTTCTACTCTTGTGTTAACATTACTGTTAACCTACAGTAGACATTGGTGTTTCATAGATTAGCAGGTGGTTTTCAGGAGCTTGACTCTTATACTGCCTCAGAGCTTGTCAGTATAATTGACTACCTGGTAAACAATCCAAGTGCTTTATTTACAGTAATAAAGCCCTGACCATTTTAATAGTCTAAACATTCATTTTGTAAATAGGAATTTTGGCTAATATTTATGGTCATTTCTACACACAGGCACAAAGAAATTGAGGTAAATAAACTGAAGATGTCAAATGTGTTTAAGTTAATACTATTAAACCTCATGTGGATGTTGTTGTTTGGCTTTAAATTGCCTTTGCTGCTCCATTATTCCTTTCCAAGAACATGCTTTGTGAGAGCAATAAAGCTCTTTTTATCAAGCAGTTTACAGAGCTGTTGCATATACCAGCTGAGATGTGGCAACTAACTTCTCATATGGTCTTGCTGTACTTCCTTAAAAACAAAAGGCTGTTTCAAATTACTCCTGTTGATCAGTTTAAGCTTCCCCTGTTTTGTTTTGCCCTGAAAAGGACAGATATCTCAGGTGAGATGCCTACAGTTAAGTTCTCACATTTTTTATCTGCCTTGCAAGAACACATCTTGATACTCAGTACTTGATTAAGTATTTTTTTGTGCAGATATGTTCAATTTCATTTCAAAGACCCCTGTATCCAAATCAGCCTCCAAGATGATCTAAGTAATACTTGATTTTTTGGGAGTAGGGGTACATGTTCATCAGTGTCTCTGCAGCCTTTTTTCCTGTTTGTATGTATCAGCTCCTTTCCTAGTGGTTCCTTGTATTGGATTTGACTTAGTCAAGTATTAAAACATGTGTGTGTTGGGAAGCGTAAGTTTGGTCTGAAATTTTAAATGTTCTGCTGGTTTGGAGTCTCATAAGTTATTTATTTTCCTACTGCAGGATTAACAGGCTTGGGGAGTTCTGCAGTTCTGTGTATGTTCAAATTCACCACAAGGTCAAAGCATTTAGATTGGGTGAAGCTTCTTGAAAAGCCACTGGCTGAAATGAAGTACTACATGGAGTAATAATGAACTCTTTCTGTATATGCCTGTATGGCATTGGTTTTTAACTGCATAATTTTAGAGATATTTAAAATTTTCATAGATTCTTTATGACATATGTAGTTATCTGATTTAGTGTGCAAGCTAAAGATTTGTAACCATATATTAGTAGATACAGGAGTTTACTGACATCAGCAAATACTAAATGGCCAAATTAGGCTTCAAAGAGAAAATGCTAGATAGCACTTAATTTCTGCATCAGTTTATAAACTCCCTCACTATATAGTGGAGATATAAGTCCACAGAATACATTTTTTTTACATACTTTTGAGTTTCTTATCTGTATTGTATTCAGTAATACATCTTAAGTGAAACTCTTCAAGTGTCTCAGAGGAGCTTCAAGTAATTACAATAGAGAAAGACAGTTAACCTAATGCAAAAATACTTCCTTCTTCCTGCCCCCAAATCCTAAACTTGCAGTTATTTTCATGTAGTTGGACCTTGTACTTGAGGAAAATTTAGTAAGATTAATTCTAAGATTTAGTAAGATTAATTCTAAGATTGCTTAGTAAGATTAATTCTAAGATTTCATTCTCTGTTCCAGATAAAATGCAGTGGCATTACAGAAAGACAGTGTGTATTCAACACTGGCACTCATGATTTTAAATATCATTAGGATTGTAATGAGAGTTTTATCCCGCTGCAAAGGGAAGAATCCAAAATGACATAGATTCATGCTACATTACTGGGCCTGAAAAATCTGTTGTCATGGAATGTTATTTGTTTTAGAATCTCTTCAGTCTACTGAAAACATGATCATCTTTCCCTTTGTCTCCTCTATAGCTAGATTCCTAGCTCTTAAATATCAAACTGTGAATCTTTTATCCATGGGGAAAATCTCTGTGCTGTGCCTTGCTTTCCGGTAGGTGTCAAGTGTTAGTGGCATTTTGCCCCATACCGTAGGTGACACTGCCATGTCAGTATTGAGAGTTAGGAATGAAAGGTTCATAAATCCTGTGTAAAAGGACCTTGGCTATAAACTATTAGTTCTGTATATTTCAAAATAATTCCTATTTAAGGCATTATATGCAATACAATATCATGTATTCAGTGTACTTACAAAAGGCAACAGTTGATTAATAAAAATTTTAATGTTTTTTGAAATTAGGAGCTGTTTGGGTTTGCTGTCTTGAAACTGCTGGAGGATGAAAAGCAAAAATTATGGGCTATTAAGTTTGCTACAAATGCCCTGAAATGCCAGGGGTGAAATTAAATTCCTGCTTTGGTTTTGGGCTTTGTGTATAGAAAAACGTCCCTGATGCCAGGCAACAATATTTTCCATATGAGTTCTCCACTGTTGCATACTGCCAACTCAATGCTAAAGTGTGTGCAAACTGGTGCTGAAAGAGGGGCAATAGCCTCAGCAATGTCCCACTGTGCAAAGCATGCTATGCTTATGAAACGTTGCCTCCTGAGACAAACTTTCTGCCTTCATCATAGTTCCCCTTGCAAAGCAGTTAGCCAAGCCTAGACTCACATTTTTCACTCATACTGTATTTGATTTACATCAGCTGAAGGAAATGGTAATGTGCAACAGTGACTCTGGAATTTAAACAGAAACCCACAAGGGATCTCCATGCTGAAGGCCAACTTCCAAATATGGGAGAAGAGAAGCAGCAGTAGTAGCCTGGGAAGACATCCTCAGCACAGCAAGGGACAAAATAGTTGGAAGTTTGTGAGCTTTTTGGAATTTGTTCAGAAAGGTAACTGCTGTCATGTTTTAGTCAGAGTGATGGAATTAAATACAAATACTGTGATTGCAGAAAGAAGCACAGTTTATATTAACTGTCTAGGGCCTGAACAACAGAAGTGCAGCTATTTTTTTTAAAATTCTATTTTTAAGTATGTAATAGTGCACTTGCTACAGATCCAAATGTGTATCTAAACTCTGCCAATATCAATCTGTTAGGATCACAGTTTAATCAGGAAAACCCTTAAGGAAAACATTTGTGAGGAAATTAGTGGGTCTCAGTGCCAGGTCTGGTTGAAATTCTGCCAGAACATTTTCTCTCCATAAAAATAAATTCACCAATATTTAGACCCCCACATTCTGTAAATTTTGATTCAAAGGCTTGAGAAGAACATATAGCCCCAAAAATGTAAAGGCTCAACAGATTCTATTTGCTGGTAGAGGCACTTGTATTTAGCTGTTGCAGTTTTTTGAGGTTTCTGATTTGTATGAGCAGTACTAGCTGCATGTCAGCCAGGCACATAGAGAAGCAGTGACCTACAGGCCAAAAGAGTACAGAGACAAAGCAGCAAGGGCAGCTGACAGAGTAGGGGAGTGCAATGCGGTTCACATTTCTACTGAGCCACTGTTTACAGAATTCTCTGTAAGTGGTACCCTTGTTCACTGCTTTATAGATGAGGCTTGGAACCTTTTGTTAGCATGAGGATAGATCTGGTTTTTAGAAACAAGCAAGGGGAATTAAGGTCTTAAAAATTGAAATGCCATTAGAAAAGCCTACCTCTTAGGGATGTGGGCTTCTTATGAAGGAAAATAATTTGCAGGCCATTTTTCCTACTGATTGTGAAAGAAATATCAGTTTTCTAGAATAGGTCAGGTAAGAATGGCTGTGAGAGAGACAGGCTGCTTGCTGTCCTGGGACACTGTCAAGGTGAAGGTAAGGCAATAGATTTCTTTTTAAATGAAATTTCCTGTGTTCTGTCAGAAAATGAGAATTGATTGCAATGTGTTTCAGACTTCTTGAACTGACTCTGCTGTCTAAACAATGAGTGAATTTGAGTTTCTTTAAGGTCATATGGTGGTCCATATAAGAGTGTATTATTTTTATGTTTTTAGGTAAAAGCATCAACACTTTTCAGGTTGATGAAAAGTGCAAGTTGTAGTGGAAAGGGTTCCTAAATTTCACGTCACAAGTCTCTCAAATTAGGATCATATGTTAATGTTGAGTTATAGAGATTCTGCTACTGTGCCATCAGTGAAATATTTAGCAAGAGTGTTACTAAATGACACCCTAATCTTTCAGAGATGTTCAAAATAGGAACATAGCAACTTGGATAAAGTTGTTTTCTGCCCAACTGAAAAGATTTTGGACATTACTCTGTAAGAAGACATTCTTACAGAATAATGTCCAAAATCTCTTCAGACATGGTTGCTGTTTGGCAGATGTATTTTATGCCTCAAAAGTCTTAAACCGTAATGCCTGATTTGTTTCTGCTTTTCAGCCTCCATGCCTGTACATGATCACGGAGTCCAAAAATTATTTTGTGATGTTAAAGATTCCTCCTCTCAGTACATGCTAAAAACTGTTCAAGAATTAAAAAAAGAAGTGCTACATATAGCTATAAATTACAAAATAAGGGTTCTGAACGTTAAGTGCTTATAACTTCAGTAGAGATATATTTTCACTATATCATCATCAAAAAAGTTATTGATTCCAAAAGCTTTTATGAAAAAAAATTCAAAAGCCATTTGTACAAATTCACAAATAGACCCATCAGGGTCTGTTAAATACATAGACACACTATTTTTAGTTCAAATCCCCAGCTTTAGATTTTTCAGCGGAACATATGTACTTTGGGAATTGATATTTTATTCTTTCCCCCTCTTTTGTGCTCTTTCATAGACATTTACTGATGACCACCATTAGAGTCAGGATACTGTGCTAGATGACACACATGGCCTGACTGAGCATCTTCATGTTGTTCCAGGGAAATGGTTCTACTCTAGTACTGCTATTCATGAAAGAAGGACCAAAATTTGTCTCAGGGTAATAAGAAACTTCAGGGTGATAATGTGTGCTATGAAAGTAACTTGTTATCTGCTGTTCCCATTACATCCTCTCTTCTGTGACTGAGCTTTTCCTCTCCTAGAGTTGACTTGTCTCTGTTGCAACAGATATATGTTGTATAAACACAGTACTGTTCCCATTTGATAATTAGTGATAATGTGAGGAAAAACAACGTGTGCTGTGTCATCATATCCTGGCACTATGGACAACCGTGGGCACAGTGATCTGAGAAGCATAGCTGTGGATCAGGTCATGGAGCGGGCTTGCATCTAGCCATGTGGCAGGAACTACTAATGCCATGCATGACTTAATCACACAAAACATGACCTGTAAGAAAAGAATTGTACATATATTAAATATATGCACACTCTATATTAAATATATGTACATAAATACTTATATTAATGTATGTACTCCCATGCACCTGATTGACATGCTTATCACAAAATGGGTAAGGTTGGGAAGGGATCACAGGTGAGGTCATCTGGTTCAACCTCTCTGCTCAAGCAGGACACATTGCACAGGATTGCATCCAAATATTCTTGAATATTTCCAGTGAGGGAGACTCCTCAGCCTCTCTGCACAATCTGTTCCAGTGCTTGGTCACCTGCACATTAAAGTTCTTCCTCATGTTCAGGTGGAACTTCCTGTGTATCAGCTTCTGCCTGTTGCTTCTTGTCCTGTTGCCCAGCACCACCAAGCAGAGCCTGGATCCATCCTTTCAACACCTTCCCTTCAGACACTTACAGACATGGATGAGATCCACTTGCAGTGGTCTCTTCTTGAGCTGATCAGGCCCAGCTCCCTTAGCCTTTCCTCATAAGAGAGATGATCCAGTCCCTTAATCATCTTCATCACTGTCTGCTGGACCTGCACCAGGAGCTCCATGTCTCTCATTTGTTGGGGAGCCCAGAACAGGATACAATGCTTCAGATGCTCCTCATTAGGACTGAGTAGAGGGGCAGGATCACCTCCCTCAGCCTGCTGGCAATGCTCTTCCCAAGGCACCTCATAATACCCTTGGCTTTCTTGTCCAAAAGGACAAGAACAGCTTGGTTCATGCATAGCTTGTAGTCCACCATAACCCCTGAGATCCTTCCCTGCAGATCAGCAGATCTTTCCAGCAGATCAGCCCCCCAGGTGATAATATTTATGGCACTCTCTGTGAAATACTTTCCTTGCATCTACTTATGGGATTAAGTTTATGGCATCTCTCTCCTAAAAAAGAAGCCTGGAAACGACTTCCCATGGCTTCCTGGAAGCCTATCTTCAATCACAATGTCGCTAACTAATATAGGCTAAAAATGCTGTGTGTCTTTAATTAGATTTGCATTTCTCTTGGAGACTGGGAGCAAAGGCAGAGAGAGTATAATGCAATAGAAACACTGGGAAAATTAGATCTGAAAATGAAGTAAAACAGATTCTGAACACAGGACTGAGACAGAAAACTTATTTTGGGAACATTATTTAGGCATTCTACTGACAAAACTGCTTTGAGTAGCTGAGAGATTTCATGAAAGATTTTGTTTTGTCCATGAAATAACAGTGAACACAGGAAACATACTTTCTATATTTCTTTTTCAAATTATAGATAAAGGAGAATAAAAACATGGGTCAAAACTGAGCCACAGCATTTAAAAAAATTACACACATGCACACACACATCTGAGTACATACAGTTCATGTGTACACAACAGAAACCCCCTGGGATGTCAACTTCCTTCTGCTGCTGTAGGAAACCAGCACTTATATAACTTTCAGGAAGAGTTTAAAATTATATCGCTAAGTGTATTTCCAAATGTGAGTTTGAGCAGGGAAGGCTATTTGCTGCACTTGCTGTTGTCAGGAAAGCTCTGTACAGGCAGTGAGTTTCTGAGGACTAACCGGGGTCCTCGATGGTTATGAAGTGTATCACCGTGGCACAGCTGCTTTCCAAATCTTGCAGCTGAAACAATCCTGGAGCAAACATAGTAACTTCACCACTGGACACCGAAGTCTGGTTCTCCTGTTAACTCACTTGTTGCAAAATACTGGAGTCTTAATTAAATAGCTGAAGTACAAAGAGAATCATAGTTTGTGGATTTGTGAGGCTCAAACCCTAAGAGCAAGTGTCCCTCAAGTGGCTATAGAAAGGGCTCCAATACTCTGGGGAACACTTTGATTGCATGTCAAAAGTACAATGACGAGATATAAATATCAATTATCACATGTTATGATAGTAAATAAACCTGCCAATGAATGAGCCGATGTCATTGCATGAGGTCTGTCTTACATGTAATAGGAAAGAGATTATTATGTCCGTGACATTGATCAGGGTTACACAACAGATAACAAGGTCATTGAATTACTGCATTTGGGGTTAGGTTGTAAGAAAATTTAAGTCCTATTCCGCTCTAGCAAACAAATGTCATTAGTCTTCTTAAAAACAACAAAAAAGTGAGTACAAAAAGAACATTAATGTATCTTTTAAGAAACAATAATATCACAGATATTACAAAAAATCTGAAGCAAATATACTGATTTTATAGTTGAGGGAGACATCCTTTTTTACAAAGCCTCTAGTGGTGGCAAGTGGGTGCACATAGAGATGCTGTGTGAGTGGGGGACCATGGTCTTTGCACTGAAATCCAGCAGATCATACGGAACCATGCAGCAGGCTACACCACGGAGGAGGAAGTGTAAACACTGCATCCTGGCTGCTGCCATTCTACTCTCTCAGCCCACTCAACAGGAAGGAGTAGAGTTGCACCTCAGACCTGTGTCTAAGAGAACATTAAGAAAAGAACAAATAAATTAAAAAAAAAAAATAAAAATACGTATGCCCCCAAACCCAACTAAAAAACCCCCGTTCAAGCCCAACACACAAAAAATAATAATAATAAAAAAAAAACCAAAGCCCCCTGATGCACAAACAGCCCAATAGACTGAATTTGCATAGCCTAGATTCTGCTCAGGGTCTCTCCAGTCCAGGGCTGGAACTGCAGGAAGTGCATAAAGGCAAGAATTAGAACAAGAGGGATTATGGATATGCAGAGAGCAGAGAGAAATCCTTAGTAAATGCAGGACTAGAAGAACAACAGCTGCCAGAGGTCAAGGGTTGAGGTGCCTTGTCCCAGAAGAGCTATGTAAAGAATCTTGCCCAGCATCTGTTCCATAGTGTCCACGGCTCAGTCATCTTGTGATAACATCTAAAGCTGCTACTATATACTGGGGGGAAAAAGAAAAAAGAAAAAAAAAAGAACATTGATAATGGCGCCATTCATTTGGAAAGAGTCATTTAGAAAAGATTCAACTCTGGCACAGACCAAAAAAGAGACCTAAGGAGAGGAGTAGCCATTATGATAAAATATTTTTTTTTTACTGATGACAAAACAACTTAAAAGTGCATGCAAACATAAATGGAGTTTATATTCAAAGTGGTGATAATTGCCTCCAATGAGCATTGAGCCTGCTACAAACTGTTAAGTACTCTTAAGTTATGGCTTACTTTGTGTACATTTGACTATACAGACACTGTAGGAGCATCCCAGGGAATTAACAATGCAGCTGATAAAAACTATAGAAGGGAGAAGTGTGCTTCTTTGCTCCATATCTAGTGTGTGGCTCTTCCACCTCACCCAAAATCAAAGGAGTTTTGTTTCTTTTGACTTTATTGTTTCTTTCTACTTTCACTTTCCGCTCTCTGTATACTGAATTTCAATGAGGTCAATACATGGGAAATAAGGTGTCACTGCCCCCTTGGTCTGCAAAATCAAACAGATGGCAGCTGACACCTTAGAAATGTATTCTCTCACAGATACCATAGCAAGAAGATGGCTTTTTGGTGAGGTGATTTGGCACTACTGCTAGATGTATGGAATATGTATATGCATGGAATGCTCAGAGCTTCAGGAGAATCTCTAGGCTGTTTCTCTTTTGACTTTCCCAGCTAGCATCCTACAGCCACACTGAGTTCAGATTTCTTAGTATTCCAAAAGCAGAGAAAGATATCTTCATTTGAGATAAGAAATAGAAAGTACTTCCTCTATACATTTTCCTAGGAGCACACATTCTTACACAGGCATTCCACAGGAAGGTAGCAGTTTTCAGAGCTTGACCACTAAACCCTCCATGTTCAGTCAGACTGTGGCCAGTCCTGACACTTTCAGAGGAAGGTTTAAGAAACCCCACTTAGGAGTTCCCACCTATGGTAGGAGACTGTAGGTGTTCTTTTCACACCAATAATGTGGCAGTGAATTCTTCCTGTTACTTTTGTTGTAACCTGGAGATAAAGCAAACTCCTTTTGGACATGAAATAGTGCTGGTTCAGAATTAAGATGCATTCATTCCTCTACACATGAAAATCCCTTTAGGGTGGGATTTGACAGGCTTCATGAGTCACATACTGGCAAAATGACATTCATAAGTATTTGGATTTACCAAACTGATCAGCTTACAAAATTCCCATGGTAATCTGCAAGAAATACAGATACAACTTAATCATTTGATATTATGAATAGTAAATACTCCTATTTTTTTGTGCCAAAATTTACCATTTTTAGGAAACCAGAAGTATTGTTTAGGAGTAATAATATCAATTTATCTGCTGGTAGACTTGTCTGCATGGTTGTGGATTATCTGTTTTCTCCACAGGTAATGGTATTGATTATATATATTGGCATGCTTTGCCAGTTAATTCATCACTGTATTTTTCAAAGGATGGTTTAGATATTAGCTAATGTGTAGTACTCTCTTCTGTGGCTGGCATGGGATAAGTCTTATTTTAGAAAAGAAGGAACTGAGACTTTTTAAAAATAAACAATTTTTTCTTCTTTAGTAGTGCCTGAAATTGCTACATCATATTTTTAGAATTTGTCTGTACTGCCTCTTTTTTAAATATTTGAGAGCTCTCTCAATATGTGCTTTTATTTTGCATAATTTTACATGAACAGGGTAATTACACATCAGACTCAGAGGTGTCAAGAAATGGTCTCAGAATTAGTGTCGTAGTCCAATCCTATTATGGATTTTAGCCAATGGTCTTGGATACATCTGTGAATAAGGACTTCAGTTGCAATACCCCAAGGTGTTCAACAGTTTTAGTTCTATTCTGCCAGTTCTGGGTATTCTAAGCTGATTCTTTTGACCTCTCTGGCTCCAGTAACATACATGGCTGAGAATCCCTTCTCTTAAATCCTTAACTATAGGCGTTAGATTTCAGACAGAGATGATGTGATACTACTTATGTCTTGGCAGTGTCTTTTTCTCTGAGTTCCCATTCTTGAAATGCTTGGCATAGTTAAAATTTTCTTACATGGGGCAGTTTATTTATTCTGTGTAAATGATACTGTTGTAAGACTTCTGCATATCTCTCAAATTTTTATATGAACATTTGAACATGTGGAAGAGTATTTAATATAAGCTTCTAGCTTTATATATATTCAAACAAGACAAAAACAAGTGGAGCTTATACCTCAGTCTTATGTAATTTCTACATAAGCCATTATTTGACCCAGATTTCCTAAGTACTTAGCCCAACTTCGCAAAATTTTATCCAAGTACTAAGCACCCAAGGAAATATGTTTACTGAAATCCTTGTCACTGAATTAACTAATAGAATGCACACATATTGTAATAGAACAAGGAATTTAATCCTGAACTTCAAAGAACTTCTGTGACCAGGAAAAAAATCTAGAGACTATTTCCCTGTTTTAGCATTACCAGGACTAATGCAACAGAATAATATTTTTAGGTATGTGCACATTATTCCCAAACACATTCCGTCTAGACTTAAACACTCTTGACAGTCCAGAGGTGCTCCTGGATATTGCAAAGGGAGCTGTGAAGCAGAGCAAGAGCTGCCCTTGGACTGTGTACATAAACACTTTGAACGTCACTTAGTCTCGTTAAAACTAAATCCAATGTCTTGAACTGAATAAATTTCTTCTTCTTCTGTAGAAGTAGCAAGTTGCAAGTAGTTGCTCAGTAATAGATAAGGTCAGCAGTGTCTGAACACAATAAAAAGTACTATGGTAAACACAGTGCATAGTCTGTGCTGCCCAGAAAACTGCACTGATCTTGGTGTGCCTGAGGTTCTTTTGTGAAGAGCCATAAAGGAATAAGAAATTTATAGGATGGAAGTTGGGGAATATCCATTCAATCATGAGTGTTGCTGGTGAGTTTCAATATCTTCCAGAATATCTCCAAGGGTCTGCAAAGCTCTCAGACACTCTGGGAGATGACAAGCAGCTCACATAGGGCTCTTGGACAGAATTTTTATTGTCTGTGACATTCCAACATGCTTTTTAGTAATAATTGTCTGTTACTGTTACAAAACTGCTATTAGCATTCTTCTGAGAGGTGAACATATCCCCTTAGTTATGTTTAAATCCCTGATAGGAACAGCAGTTGAGGGCAGTGCAGCTCATTTGCTAACAGTTGTCCCAACATGCAGAGTAGAACTGTATACTTTTCTAGCAGATCATTTATGCCATCTTCCCTAGTAATTGTAGGAATAGTCTGCCCACTTCATGTGGGACAATATTAATTTTCTATTTGGTGAAGAACTGGACATACCAAGTAGCACAAGAAGGCCAACAGAAACACAGATATTCTTGCAGTGGAGCTTGAATAGAGTTACTATGAAAACAGTCTATAATGTGGTGTAAACAAATATTTTATTTATGTATTGTCATCTGTAAAGACACAAAGGTCTTGCCTTTGTTTGGAATTTGGCCTGCAGACACCAAGGTAGAGGAAACAGTACAACTTCTAGTTCTGTAAGAGAGAAAACAAACAGGTGCTTTTCTCGATCCTGGAGTCATCCCTGCTCGCACTATTTTTTGTCCTTGTTTCTTGTGAGTTTATCTTGTGCAGGGACACCAGAAGCTGTAACTGTGGTTTACAGACCAAACAATGCCCTAGATTTCAAACTATCTGCAGTGTTGCAACAATGTGAACTATGGCAAAGTCAAGTTTTTGAAGAGCAACACCCCAGGGTGTGCAATTAATTGTAAATTCTCAGGAGTTCTCAGTTCAAAGTATTCATATGAAGTAAAGACTTTTAAAAATAAGTAAAAATAATTCATGTGTATAAAAGCTATTTTAAAATCCCTTTTAAAAACAGATTGCCCTTAATCTATACAGAAGTACAGTTCATAACTCTTTCTGGAGACAGTGACAGGCTCCCTTCACACCCTGTGTATCATCGCTCCCATCTAGTCCATCGACTAATCTACTTGTTAATAGCTCGCAGTCTGAAACAAATTCATCACCCACATCTGTATTGCTTAGTCTGTAGCTTTGTCTTGGACCTGACAAATGACCTGGTGGTGCAAAAGAAGAATTAAAACTGAATACTAATGCAGAGAACTCTTCACACCCACAAACTCCATGGTCAGCTAGATAAGCTGAAAATGAATTCTCCTGTGACTGCATTGTCTTCAGACACTCAGTAGTGGTTTTTGTTTAATGGCTCAAGTGTTCTTGTCAGGCTTTTGTTTTGAGAGGTACAATTTTGTCTGCTTATTATCTGATGAAAAAATCTGCTTTCATTTTATCAGTTTAGGTAATTTTCTAATCTCATCTAATTTAACATTAACTTTTTCTGACTACAATTTCAGTTTTTGTCTTAGCATTTATATTGCTACTGATTGAAAACTAGTTTTTGAGTTTTCTAATTATTTAATGTCATAAAACCTCTTAAATTAATATGTCTAATTCCTGTATCTCATTTGGGGAGAAAGGCTCAGGAATGGGGCACTCTAATTCTAAAACCTCAGACAGTAGTTCAAGTCATAACCCTTAATTAAAACACTACTCTTAATTACAATACTACATTACTTTTCAGGATCCAATTTACTTTCTGTTGTCCTCATTAAATGCGATAGTTCATTACTGTATTTACTTTGCATTGGGTTTATCTTTATTAGTGGCCAGCACCAGCCTAGAAAGGGATTCAGAATTTTCTTCTATTTAATGTCAAATATTTTTGTACTGTGGATAATGTCTATAAATTTATTGCAAAGAAAGTTACTGGTACTCTGGTGCCTTCTGAGACTTAATAATCTCACAGATGATGACTCCTAAAACATACCTTATTACAGATTGGGAAATGAGCTTTTCAGTGCAGAATGCTGGAGCTCATAAATACGATCTCGATCTCTACTTCTGCAGAAGTTCCTGGTTTTCCTTGGGGCCTTCAAGATCCTACAGTTCTTTGGTAACAAATACTGTCAGGTATTTGTCAGCTGTATTACCTTCTCCAGTTTAAAGCTGTGTGGTGGCTAAATAGCTAAACCTGTATAGAATATATCCATCATCTTTATGATGGCTTTTGGAAATATTTCTTTAAAGTGTCATGCCAGCCATTTGATGGTTGAAGAGAGTTTTTAAGGACTGTTTTATAGTGCAGTTCAAGTCTCAGAAGGAATTATGAAGTGGCTTTTGAATGCTCTTTGCACATTGGTACATACTTCACATCTTTTCTGCTTATCAATAAAATGCTATTTTTGACAACTGCTCCTACATATTTTGATTCAAGAGTGAAAGCCAAAAAAACTTTTCTTTCTGTTCATTAATTCCTTGCAGTTAGGATCTCAGATTAGGAAAGAGACCATGTGAGAACCTTTGTAAAGACTGTTTGCAGCCTTGGTATTCAATCAGGAACCAAAATAAAGAGCACATTCTCATAGTGGCATATGATGTGCAGGTACAATAGGAATAAAAGCAGACGATTCCAACTTTTCTCACTAGCCTTCATAAGTCTGGTTAGGAATAGTCCTTAAAAACAAACCAAACTGACCAACCAAATCCCCACACCCCCTTCAAAACACATACACATACACACAATCCAAGCAGATGTGCTTGGATTTTAGCTGACACTTTCAGAAATAATGAAACTCCTAGTATAGAAAGAACCAGGTGTCTTTTGCTTGGGACAGTGGCTGTAGTGGATTCAAGTACAAACTTAACCCAGGCTTTGGCTTGAAACTATCTGAAATAGTGCATCAATTAGGAGACTGTTAGATTTTAAATTCTGTGGAACACTGAGTTATTATATAGAATCCCTAGATTACTACAATCTTTTGAACAACCATTGATTCTAGCAACATGTGTAGGCAACTCAGCAAATATTTCATCCAGATTTCTTGCAAGGGTAGTGCACGCTTATTGCAAACTTTCTCCTTGTCAACACCAACTGTGATAACAACTTAATACAGATGTCAGAAATGTTCTGTATTTCTGAAATCTGTACATCCACACTTGCTGTCATACAAAATAGGAGAAAGATTCAAAAATAATAAGGTTGAAGATTGCTAAAAAAACTAATCAAATCAATTTAACAGCAACTAAACCCACAAGTTTTTTACCATCGGATATTTTTTGTTTTAGTGGAAAAAAGAGATTTGGTATCCTGTAGCATCAAATCATAGCTTTTCATTCCACTAAGTGATCTGTGAACATATTTTCTGTGATCTAAAATAAGACATGCAGACCGGAAGTATAAAGATACTCTTTTTCTGTGGGAAACCAAATGCAGATTCAGAGTTCCTGCAGTCAGGCATTTTGCATTGTTTATTTGAAAAGACCTTGGTTTCAGTTGTTCTGTCAGTGTAAGTTATACAAGAAGAAAATTCTTCAGTGTGACAGCCGTTTGGAGAATAATTCCTTTACCTTGCCTTGTTTCACTCGATTGTTACTGGGTGTGTAACTGGTCAATGCACAAATGGTCTGTCCTGTCCCTGAAAAAAGCCTTGAGGCAATAGCTGCTAGAGATTTTAAAATTTTGGGTTTTTCCAGTTTTCCTTTTCTATTGACAGAAATGTGTTACTTGTATCTCTTTCAGACTAAAATCTATTAAAATAATTTCACCAGGGTTTGTTGTTATGCTGGCATGCTCTGGCCTTGTGAAAAAGTACATATATCAGAACTGAGTTATTGTTGAAGTTTTAGTTGCTGTATTTTTTCCCTGCAATGTTAAAGACTAGTTCAGGGTCACAAATGCCCATCAAACAGAAGAGACAGAATAGCCTGTAGTTCCTTTTGGAAAGCAATGCTGTCTTGCTGCCAGTACCTTTGCCAGGCTGTTATAGGCTGGAGCTGGAGCATCTCTCCTATGGGAAAGTGAATTGATGCCTATAAGCTGCAGTTGCTCTGTGTCGCAGTGGCTGCGGGTTATTTCTTACTTTGGAGGAGAAAATTGAAGGTGGGAAGATGGGACATCTGTTAAAATTCCTAGAAAAGTATTTATGAGATGGTACAGAGATCAGGGCCCTTAGAGACCACTCAGGAACTGACTCTATCTCACAAGGCTCAGCACCACACAACCCCTCAGTAGGCCACGGGTCAGAGACGGTGCTGAGCTTGTAGCAGCTCTGTGTGAGTGAGGGATCTGCTCCACCCCTGCTGGGCATCAGGCTGAGGAAGTGCTGTGGAGGTCACACTGCCCAGTACTGTGGGGAACAGTACAGATATGAGCAGTAGGGTTAAGCCTATGTATTGGTGCAGTCTCCACTTCGTCATGGTGCAACTTCTGAATTGTTAACAGTCAAAACTGCCCTCCACCAGTTTTTTGTCTTCCTCACTGGATACAGCTAAACTATGCTCTCTCTAGTGATTTTCTTGATTCTTGCACTTGTACACTGCTAGGATATTTTCTTGAGCTGCCATGTTCCTGAGGTAAATAAATCCTTCTTCCCACACTCCAGCCCTACTGTATCTTCCTTTTTAGGGAATCTTTTATGTCAAACCCAAACCATTTTCATAGCAGATCTCATAAATGGATGGTTATGTACTGCTGTGGGTCTTTTTCTGTATACATACATTTAACTTATCTGCAGTATTATCAGGATAGAAGCAAGACCTCATCATGTGATCTTTATCTGTACTGCACCTTTTTTCTGATGCTTGCAGAACCAATACTGGTGTGCACAGTTATCCAAAATATTACAATCCTTTGTCTTATCTTTCAATAGTAATGGCAATCTCTACATTAAATAGAATTACAATTGTTAGTATTTTTTCTGATATATCAAGTGCTATGATTTTATGACTTCTGTAGCCAAATAATGTTTAAATTCAGGTAAGTTTGACTCAAGGAATTCTAGAATCTCATTACATAACACTGAAGAAATTTGAGAATGTTATATATATTATATATGTGTATATATATATGTATACTCCTCATGCAAATTTAAAATGTGTTATTTCACTTTAAAATAGAGTCATCAGCAAATGTGACTGTTCCAGTATTCACTGATATGATGTTCTGACCAGCAGGAGGGAGAAGGATGGCTTGAGCAGAGACCTATATAGACATTTTCTTATATTCGAGAAAGTAGAGCCTACTGCTTCTACTCTGTAATGTCTTCCTTATAGTGGCATATTTCTTGAGATTACCCAGAGAGCACCAACATTTCTTACAGGTAAAATCAAAACTCAGAGTTTAGATTTTTATTGTGTCCTTTCTGCTCCACCTCTGATGTCTGTCTATTTTCAGACAAATCTGAGCCTCCATGGCTGAAACAGGTTTAGCATTTACACAGCTCAGAGCAATGAGTCACATCTTGGTTCTGTTCAGTAAAGCACATAGAGTTCACCATGAAATACAAAGTTATTTCCAGACAGGGCCCCTCTCTGAAAAATGTTAACAGGTGGAAGCCCTAGTAGATAACTTAATGTCTGCTCTTCAAGAGAGGGTTATTTTTACCACCAGCCTGAGTTTGGTGAGTGCAAGTGTACCATGCAATGATATACAGAAAGCATTTATAGCTGGAATGCTCTGGAGTGCCATGTCCCTCCCCATTTTTAAAGCAGAAGAGGCAAACAGTCTGATAATGTGTGTGCATTTGTGCGTTCATAACACCTACATGAATGATTTGATTTCCAGGCACAGAATTAATTTGATCACTTTGAGAACTGGCTTATAAATAGAGAGGACCCAATACCAAGTCCATAGGTGTTTTGATGAAAAACAGTGTACTAAAATATTTTTCATGAAAATGTAGCTTATCTTTTTATGGTTACTGAACATGGTAAGTTTACAGCCATGTAAACATTTCCAGAATTTCATATGGTTATATATAAGAAGTCATCTAAGAAAAAAAGGTATTTTTCTCCCTCCATTCATTTTTTGCTTGAGGGAAGATTATTCATTTGTAGCTTCTCAGAAAATTTTGCTTTTTTTCCCTGTGTCTAGCTTTGTTTTTTAACACTTGATGAAACACATGCCCACAAAACTGAGGAACTTTGTGAAGAAATTTGAGCTGGTAACTGAGTGCAAATGTCTTGTTTGATGGTTGCTTAGCTGAGGAAGAAGAGACTTGATCACTTGTGGAATTCCCCCTGCCTCAGCCCACGTGGATAGGCATTCTCCCCCTGACTCGGCAGCTCTGGTCAAGACTCATCACAGTGACTTCAGTGCCTTTGACAACACTGTCAGCTGAAGTACATGAGGCTCACCAGTGTTGCCTGTGAATATGGGATAGCAGTGTCTTATAAAAGCATAATGCATTCCCAGTGTGCACCTGGGAGAAAGGAGTCCAGCTTTGCTCAGGTCCAGCTCTGTGGGGAAGGACTGTAGAATAGAAAGCCCATGGCAGCAATGTAAAATTATAAGTCCCATTGTGCTGTAAACAGAGTTTAGGTTTAGAAATTAAGAATTCATTGGTGAATCACATGAACTCTCCTTCCCACTTACTGAATACATCGCAAGTTTTTAGAAAAATTTGCTTAGTAATACTATAAAAATCTGCTTGTATTGCATTGCATATTCACAATTGTAAAAAGGGAGGTTGTGCCCCGCCACATGCTTCTAGCTAGGTCATTAATATGTCTTATTGTAAGAGAACTGCTCTGTGTATTTTTATTTCTTTGTCTTTTCTGAAACACCCAGTTTGCCAGAATGCCAAATAGAGGCATGTTTTTGATGAGTATCTTTTCTTTAGAAACTGGGCTGAGAGCCACAGACTTGCTTCCAGTGAACCACCAAACATTCTTTTAATTTGATTACCTCACTTACTGTTCTATTTGGATGAACCCAGACAAGTTTATATGTCAAAGTGTCTGCCTTTCATTGCTAATCCTTCATTGCTAAGATATTCAGTCTTTTTAAATCCTTGTCTTTTTAGGCTTAAGAGGGTTACCTCTCTATCCAGACACTTGTAATATTCTGGTTTTAGGACTTAGAAAAGTATTTCAAGGCACTTCCTGGATTTAAAATTATACTGATAACTGCAAAGAATTTTTTTAAAGTATAGATTTTTGCAACATCAGCCAGCATGCAATAGTATTTTTTTCAGGTATAGATGTGCTTAATAACTGAAGAATATTGCTTTCATATATTAAAATAATATTTTCTAGGAAAAGACATGAAGCATGGATTCAGGTTATTTAATATCTTGCTTAAAAAAAAATCTCCACCTATAAAACATGGACTTGCAGAATGTCCTTTCAAAAAAGGAGGAATGATTTAATGGTTTTTCAAGGTTACATAACTAGAGACTGGAATAGTGGACAATAGCAATGAAATGGAATAAAGTGTCTGACTTCAGAATACTCAGTGCTTCATATAAAAACAGGCTTTGAGATGGTAGAAGAAAGTTTTGTTCCATGGGCTCTCAGATGTTCAGCAGACTTTGGCACTGCAGTCTTCCTTCCAGACCTGGGCAATAAAAGTGGTCACTGTTTCTGTACTACCACACAGAAAAGTGAGAGTTCCCTGAACCAAGCTATTTCAAGCTCTAAGTATCTAAACTTCTCAAAAATTACTTCTGTGTTTATGATTAGCTTTTTTTCTATTTTCAGTTCTTATTTTGTTTCAGTTGAAACCAAGACTTTTGGTTGAGACCAAGATTTCAACAGCCTAAAAAAGTATAAATAAAGAAAGTGTAAGTATGGTTATTAAATCTGGAAAATTCTACAGTTTCAGTGATACTAAAGGTGCTCTGATAAGTATCCACATCATTATCTTAAAGCTTGCTGAATCAGGATAGTGATCACTAACTCAGCTGAATTTTAAGAAAGTTAGATAGGGACATGAAAGGTATTATTTTCTTCCTTTGTTTTTCTTGGTTTTAATTAAAATCAAGAGCATCACAGAGCATAATATATTATTTCATTAAGTTCTCCACAGCAGAAGTTGCCATCTTTTACTGAACAAATTACAACTTTCAGCCACTCATGGAAATTGCTCTTAGAATATTATTTTAAAGTCATGGAGAGCTAAAAGTAATCAATTTTTCTGGAAATGGTATCTGAGAGAATCTGAAAATGCCTGAACTTGTCAGCATAAGGGACTCTCTGCTTGCTTACTGGGAAAGAAAAATATTCATAGCTACCATGAACAGTAGGAGATGCAAAATACTTAATTTTTTTCTAAACTTTATACAGTGTTTTAAAGCACTCATGTAGATGCTGTACTCTGGTGAGTTGGCATGGTAGTAGCATCTACTTCTTAATCTGCTTCTAAATTACTAGGTAAACACATTCCTATGCCTTACCAGATATTAAAAATGTATTAGGAAATATCAAAAATAGAGAGGTGGTTCAGCCTGCAACACAGTAGGTTTGCCTTTTTCTGTGGTGGAAGACAAGGGTTCAAAGGAATTACCCTTAACCTTTTGAATTCCAGAAAGAACTGCACTGAACACGGACTTGCTTTAGGTTTAAATCCCTTGTCTGACAACTGCTCCTTCTCCTGCAGTACACAATGATGCATACAGGACCAAAAGCTACAATATCCTTTAAATCCTGAAACAGTCCTCTGTGCTTTCTGTTGTCTTGCTCTATCATGGAGATGGATACTAAAAATTTGGCACTTTCCTCTTTGTGAAACACAGTATTATGAATTAAATAGAATAGTTCAGTTTAAGATTTGCTAGTACATGCAAACAAATTCCTGAGAAGCAGAGCCTGACCTCTCTAGTGTGATTTTTTTCTTCCCGTGTCTTACTCCACAAACTTTGAGAAAATGCTTCCACTTATCACAAAGCCTCCCTTGTCCAGAAAAAGAAGGATTGCCCTCGTTTCCATGCACCCTGAGGGGCTCCCTGAAACACCCCTGTGTTGCCCTGTGTCGCTGGTGCCCTGGGGGCAGCCCGACTAAGCAGAACATCGGATTGGTTCCAGGCACTGCTGCCTGCCAGGACATTGTAGGAGTAACTTACAAGGAATGTTCCCCTTGGCAGGCAGCCTCCTTCTGGCATCAGTGCCAAATGATATCAACCATAATTGTTACTATTTATGATTTTTCTTGTTGCTTTTATGAATCACTGCTAGGACAGCTGGGTTATTCCAAAGCTTTGAACAAATTGTACAGTGGAAAACCTGATAGCAGGTAGAGGGTAGTAGGAATTATTTTGAATTGAGTCTACAGTTTTTTGAGCTGAGAGATAAAAGCATATTCTTCTTGAGCTGGGAGCTCTAAATAAAAGAAATGCTGAGTCTTAGGACTCCAGCATTGACACTGTCTTGCTATGTGCCCTGGAGAAGTTTCTTGAATGTCTCTCTTTGTTTTCTTTTACTTATACTTTTCTCTATATTCTGTTAATTTGAACTTTTTTACAGCTGATTTTAAACTAAAGTAAGCAAGCAGGACCACATGTAAATAAATATTTCAGCACTAAGAATAGTATCATCTGTATGTAATGGGTCTGACTGTGTACTGAACTTCTTGGTATGTGGATGAAATATATAGATAAAAATGGTAGTTCTGTTTTTGCCTGAAACTAAAGCACAATTAAAAATATAACAACTCTTTCCTATTTTGCTTTTTCCAAGTAAGAAAACTGCAAATATATATGAAATTACTGAGGTGAACAATGCTGTAAGTGCTCAACAGCTCTGATTCAGCTTTGCACTTCCAGAAACCCTGGGCATGCTGTCACAGGCATTCTGGAAAATGTTCAGTGAAACAGCTATGCATGCACAGTAATTCTGGCCTGTCCTAAAAGCAGGTGACTACTGTGCAAGTACAGTGTCATATGAATGCAGGCAGTTTTTTATTTATTTATTAGGAAATCCCAAGCAGAAATTTATCTGTGCTTTTCTATGTGTCATGACTAAAGCAGACACTAAAATCCATGTTCTGTAAAAGAGAGAACATTGTATGCAAGGTGCTCTGGGGGTGGGCGATTTTGGTTTCCCACTGTAATAGCAGAGGAAAATAAGTCCAGTCTTTGGTGCTGAAGAATAACCTTCTGTAGTACACATGGGCTAGTAGAGACTTCTGTGGTAGTAGTACTTGAAGGATGCTTTAAGTTGTAAACAAGGATGTTTGTGTTTTTCTCTATTTCTTGTGATTGACTGTGGGCAAATATAGTACCCACCTCTTCTTCCATTTCTAGTGTGTTTAATGCCTCTGCAATGATGTTATATGAATAATATTGCTTTTTAAACTTCCATATGTTGCTGAGTGTCAATAGTACTAATGACAAAATTTGAGCTTTTTATTGCTTTTAGTTATTATTATATATTTAATTCTAAATGTCGTACAACATATTTCATTTTGCAAATGAGAAGTGCCTATCACACATCACTGTTTATACTGGCAAGCTTATGAAATATACTATTCAAACAAAATACAATCTTTTTTAAAATTTGAGATATCACTGGAATGCACATGCTAAAATGGGCATATAATGCAACTGCATATATCCCCAAATATTTGCATTTTCATCAGGTCACCGTAAACTACATGAGGAAATGGGCTGTTAGCCAGTGTAACAGGCAGACCACAAATATGAAGCATCTGGGGACCCAAGCAAGACAGCACAGCTACATTATGCCATCAGAGGTCGTGACACTTGTACAGAAATAGAAGAGCTGGTGGCTTGGAAACAAGAAGCAGAAGTTTTGAGCTGATTAGGGATGCCCTGCCCATGCCAGTTCTTCTTTTTGCCTTCACTCAGGCATTATGGCAGAGCAGGCATGATCCTGTGTGGAAAAACAGGATATTTCTTAGTACAAGGCAGGGAGATAAATAGAAAAAATGTTGAGGTACACTGCATAGATCACTTTCTCCAAGGAAAGAAGAGGGTAATATTTACAGTGTTTCAAATCGAAGACTGAACTCTGGGGAAGTGTCTGAAATGCTCTGAATGCCTATATTGGGGCAGCAAGCAAACCCTCTACATCAGCATTAGAGAGTGCTGATAAACACCTCACTCCTGGAGAGTCAGCACAGCAGTCTCCAGCTCACATTGCAAAGATCTACAAGTTCGGTTGTTTACTCTCCAAGCTCATAAATGCACAGAAATATTTTTCATATCTTGTTTACTTTATTCCAAACTCTAGTTAGTGCAAAACTTCAAAAACATAGTTTTGTGAACAACCAATGAGATTATGGTACAGTTTCAGAGTCAAGCATCAAAGGATTTTTGGTTTAACTCTGCCTAGAAAAAGTTGTAATACAACTGGGAAATGTTCATGTTTTGTAATCATGAATTACAGAAACCAGAACCACTGTGTTAAGTTTGAGGGCATTCTGAATTAATGGATCTAGAATACTGGCATTTTAAATAGTAACCAAACATAAACTTGGTTTTAGTTGTTCAAGTTCCTCTTTCTTTTTTTAAATCTTTGTAATTCTTAGAAAACAGAATTCAGCCAGGGGAAGGATGTCATGGAAGTAGTGGTTCATCTGGTCAATGCTACACTGAAGTGTTTTTTCTGTCTTTTCTAGTGAAGAAAAGGCTTTTCCAGAACTTTTTTTCCCCCACCCCAGTAGTAATGTTTCAACTGAATTACCATGTATGTTAATTTTCATCAGGACCACCCAGGAATGTGAGTCTTGCATTTTCCCACTGCTAAAATCTTAGAACTAAAACTCTTCCATGTTTTAGCTACACTATCAAAGTATATTTGTAGTGTATCAGATTGCAGATCTGTCAAAGTGTCGGCCATTTAATTATGACTAGTTCTGATTTATTAATTGTTACTGTAAATGTTTTGTCTTCCATTAGCTTTCCTCTGCCCTGAGGACAATGGGCCTCAGATTGCAAGGTGTTGGCTGTGTGACATATGTACAGTCTGTTCAGGTGTCTTGTTTTCCCTCATAAGAAGAATCTTTCTGCTGATTTAGGCCTTGGATGTTCTCGGCTGATGACTGGGATAGTTTTGAACACACCAGGAATTCAGTGACCAGAGCAATGATTTTACTTTAATGATGTATTTCTCAAAAGTCAACCAAATGCCATAGTGATGGACAGCTTTGAAATATATATTTAGGTTATAAACTTCAAATTAAGAGCCTATCTATTATGTCAGAGCAAGAAAAAAACCTTTAGAAATCAGTTGTAACAAAGCAAAATATTTGATCTATTGGTCTTTTTCACTTCTGCCACTCATATATTGTTCCTAATGACCACACTGAAACAGAACATAACATTCTTTTTTTATTATTATTTTGTTTTTTCTTGAACTATAATGTTCTTTATAGAACCCTGACTGTATCCTTTTCCTAGCCTTTTTCACTAGTGTAGTTTCTCTTTGCATAGCATTTCATTTTGCTATAAAATTATTTGCAGCAGAAGTGCAACTCTTGTGTTAGTTACTGATGCAGGCCACAGCTCTGCTTCTTGTTTCCATCTCACAACCAGCTGAACAGAAATAAAAGGAGAATAGGCAGGACACAGACCAGACGAAATTTCTTAGGTTTCTATTCAAAGTTGTATTTGGAATCCTTATTGTAACAAGCACTGCTGAAATTAGGTGGGTTTACTTTGGCGACGGGGAACTGGCATAATTCTGTTGCACTTGGTTGCCATAAATTGTAGCTTTTTATAACACAACACCTTTTCAAATTGTACTGATAATGCTGCTGGTCTGTCAAGGGCACTTTGCAAAGAGCATTTGCTGCAGTCTCAACAGGATGTAACACATGTGGCCTTGTGATCTGTATCTAGCAGTTTTTAGCAACCTACTTGACTACATTTTGCTCTGTAGGAATAGGAATGCATGTTTAAATAGACATATTTTTAAATTAATGGTAATGTTTTTGCTTGCTCTTGATAATTTAGGTATTTTCTGCACTTTAAAATTTCAAACTATTGTCTAGCAAGTAACAATGGCAGTTAAATACAGCATTTTTAGAACACATATTACAAGACACAGAATTACAGCCTAGAACATCTGGCTGATAAATTGTGTTGTACACTAATCAGCACATCATGGTGGTCAATGGCAAGTGCTAGGCAACTGTAAAGCAAATACATCACTATTTCTGTCTCTCCAACCAGAGCCCTATCTGTACAGTAATTTGCTTAGCACCCAGTAAGCTGTAATTTCATAGTTATCTGGAGAAAGATACCATTACCAATGATTCTGAAGGGAGAAATATGAGTGTGCTTGGATATTGTAAGCTGAAAATTTTCAAAATAATGTTCATAGTTTGGGAAATACATTTTTTCTTGACTAGAAGATACTGTTTTTCACATTGATGAGACAGCACAATAACTCTAAGAAGTGACATTGCCTTCCATATCCTCAGAATCAAGTTGTGATGTGATTATTGTCTGATTAGAGGCTTGGTGCTTGTAGAAGGAGCTCTACTTGCATTTCATAAAGGAAGGCAAGCATCAAGCATCACACAGCAAATCAGTGTGTGTGGCACTTTCACGTGAGAGATGTGCCTGTACACAGATGTCAGATTAAAGTAGATAGGATCAAAAAAGGTAACAAAAAAAAAACCACAAAAAAAAAACACACACAAAAAAAAAAAAAAAAAAAACAACTAGCAGTGAAACAGAGCTGCAGTTGGTTGTTTTTCTTCATTATTTTTGTTGCTCACCAATGGCTAAAGATTTCTTGCTATGTGAGGTGTTAGTCCTGGCAAAAAAGAATAGAGTTGATATAGCTCTTTAGTTGTTGGTGCTCTTATAGTACTGATGCACCTTATGACCTGTAGAATATAATGTTTCAATTCTGGTTGTAAGAAAAATTCAGAGTTCTATTTGTCAGCTCTGATTTTATATATTGTCTGGTAATGGGCCATTGTGTTTTTCAGCCACTCAGCAGTGCAATGCTAATTCTGGATGATTGATGAGCAATGCTAGCTCATCTAGCTAAGTTTACAATGACTTTATGCTGAGCTGGGGCTTTCTAGGCACCAGCAGAACCCCTTTTTGTTGCTGCCTTGTGTACATGCTGCTAGGCAGCAGCTGCACCAAATCTCAGATCTAAAGCTCTCCTGACTCTCCTGACTGAAGCACAAGTCAGGAGTAGAAGTTCTGTGCATGAAAGAAGGAATGTTTCACTTTTTGAGAAACTTTACTGCCTCCTTCAATGACCAATTAGATAAACTTGTTTTTCTGTTGGTTTTGTTATAGGTAAAAGTTGACCTAGCTGAATTAAAAATATAAAAATACCGATTTTATTATAGCAATCGAATTCTATCTGAGCCAGCTAAAAGGAAAAGGACAGTGCCGAGTCCGGGATCAGCACTGGGTGAGACACAGGCTGGACTGCTCCAGCAGAGGGTCTCCTGTGCCACATACCACCCTCCCAGTACAAGCGATTCTTACACGGATTATTTTGCTCGAGGCCGGGATTTTGGCAATCAGCCTTTTCTTTCCATTCAAAGTCCCACATATTCATAAAGTCTCTTTTTTTCTGCATGGAGTTGAACAATCCGGTGTCTGGGAAGCGATGGGTCCTCCTGATGTAGTTACAGGAATACAGCATTCAGATGTCTCACCCTGGAGGGTTCCAGTGATCCCAATCATGGGATTGGGACGATCATTGCTCGGCAGCTCCTGGGTCACCTTGAGAAATGACCCATCTCTGGATGGGCTACATGTATTAATTGTAAATGAAGTTTTATCAGGGACCAATTTCCACATATGTGAGACAACCCCCAGTGCCGACTTGTGCATTTTCTTAATCATATCAAATATTACATACATATCACTCTACTGCTGCGAATTATGTTTATTACATATAACAGTTCTGAATATTTGCTGCAAATGCTTCTGTTCTGTGGCTCTATCCTCTTGGTAAGGCACAGGCTTGTAAGGAAGTGACTAAGCCATATGGTGGCTGGGTGATTGCTGTGGTTAGAGATGGTTCTGGGTGTATGGGAATTTATGAAAGTGCAGCACACAGCTGAGCTCCTTGTGGCTGGGGCTTAAAGTCAAGGGTAATATATGTCAATCTGCTGAAGGAAGTGGAATGAAGGCATGTTCATGAGATATTCTGTGTTTCTAAAAAGGAATCATAATTGGTATTTTATTTGTCTAGCCTTGCCTTCACTTGCCTTCCTTTTGAAATCTTTCTGTCATAATGAATGGAGGTTCCAAATAAAATCCACTCCCTAACTGTTGACTCATGTAGATTTTTTTTTTTTATTTTTTTAATTTTTGCTTATGCTGCCTTAAGCCTGAATCCATAAGCAATAGCTACACCGTGGCAGTGGAGGACAGAAAAAGAATGCACTTCAATAGAAAAGAATACTGGCCCTATAAGAATTTTCTTATTTAAGGTTTGAGTCACACCACATTGACAAATTTACTTGTCCATCTCAGTGGTTCAGCTGTTATTATGTCTGATTTTGAGTGTGCATGTGTTGCAATGTCTAATTCAGTGGGAGGAAAAGCATTACACTCATGTGTAGAAAATTATTTATGAAGTAATAATACTATGGAGCCTGATTTGAGCTTTTGGGAACACTGACTTCAAGAACTACAAACATTTGCAAATGTAGTTAATAAAAAATATTTGGAAACATAGATGGCAATGAGACAAAGAAGCAGTATAAAATTTACTCCAAATCAAGATTCTACCTCTGAATTTACTTAGACTCTTCTTAAATCTATATCCATGAAATTGATGTTTCTCTCCTAGGGATCTTCAGCAATCCCAAGGGATTACTTCAGGGTGAGCTAAAAAATGTTCTTGCATTATTTACCAATGACTCATTTATAACCATCTGCCACTCCTCTTCCTTGAGTAAATATTGGCAAATGTTATTGCTGCAAAAACAACAGTCAGCTTTATATTACAGCTTTCTCAGATACTGGCACAATGGCTGTGCCAGGATAAGGCAAAGTGCTTTCTGAAACCATCTGGGGCTTTCTCACATAATGCCGGTCATAGTAACCCTAAAACTGTGCCATCTGATGAGGGGAAAATCATGACTAAGGTCAGGAAATCACAAATAATTTATTCCTCACTTTTTGCAGTTGTGCCAGAGGACTTGATCTGTTTTACCTTGGCAAGGAACAGTTTTGTGACTGGAAGAATAGAGCACAGACAGATGATGGTTCTGTGGAATCTATTTGGGTTCTCATCTCTCAGAGAAGTTTTTGGAGGCTAATGATGCCAAGTGTTCTTGCTTTCTTCTGCAGGCCCATGAGCAGGGAAACATCCCTCATGTACCTTACTTTCATGCTGTGAGATGCAGTTGCATTTAATTTCCATGTTTTCAGCTTCTACTTCATCTTGATTGTAAAATTGTGAAATTCTCTGTGATCTGATGCTGTATATAAATTACTCAAAAATTGGCATCTTGGTACAAAACAGCAAACAGTACTTTTTTCTAGTTCTAAGAATTTGCCTGTTTTTTTAAAAAGTGACTAGAATATTTTTGCTGCATTCTTACTCAGTGATCTAAAATTATATCTTCATTGATTTGGCACTTACTACCTTCCCCAAATAAGATATTACAGATCCTTAATGGATGTACTTTTGTGGCTTAGTAGCGGACTGGCTGCTGCTGTCTGCTTTCAAGGTAACCTTTCATGTTTGTTACATTTTTAGAATACTTTGACTGTGTGCCCAAAACCACCAAAGGCATTCATCCTGCCCCATCTAACTGGAAAGGCTATTTCAGCTACTCTCATGAGCAAGTGAGGTTGTTGTAAGAGGAAGATCTGTCTAAATGGCCTTTTTCTCTCCAAACTGGTACTTACTAAATGTGCACCAAAACCTGTGCCTTGCTGCATGGAGGTGCGCTGCTAAACCTGGGCAATGTAGCTTGGCTGCTGGAAGCAGTGCAGTTGTATGAGTGTGTGTGTCTTCACCCTGACTAAAATTCTCAGCTTTCTGTTCAGCCTGGTCATTCTGAATAGAATGTCAGTCAAGTGAAATGCTGCCTAGCCAAAAAGAGGAAAGAAAAGACATTATTCTTCCATATTTTCATGTGTTATCCTGGTATATTCTGGTGATTACATATTGAGTCCTTCCAAGCTGGCTTTTCAATGAAGAAATCACTGATGTGGAAGTCTACTACATCCTTGCTACCTACAAGCCTACAAAATAAGCTTTTCTTCTAAGACTTAAAACTTGCTTCTACAGAAAAAGTATTCTTAAAAGGTAGTGGTAATATTGCTGGGTAATATGTAGACCTAGTTTGTGGAAATTAGTTCTTTAGTACAATTACTGGTTAATGTGAAAATTCTTAGAAATAGGCAAGGGATATTTGAAGACTGAATTATAGCCTACTAACTGACTACACCTTGAAAAGTAGGGCTACAGACATGGTGTGTGAAAAAGCCCATTTAAAACCATGCTCTACCATATTTAGAATTGTGTGGGATGAAAATTCACAGTAAATATTCATAATCTATATTCAAATATTAGAGCGGGAATTTAGATTGTCCTGAACCCTTATGTTATCACAAAAGTATGGAAATTATTTTCCTGATTTCATTGCAGAGGGAAAATAACAATAATTTTGGGAACTTGAAAGATTCTGTAAGGCAGAATTAGATATGCTGGTCTAGTTCTGTGGTTTTCTTCATTTTGGTCAGCATGTGAAAGTGAAATGCAAATGTTAGCAATCTGAGCCACTCAGATTTGTCTTCTGTTTCTTTAGGCTTCCCTGTGGATGATCTTTAAAATACACTGCATCACAAATACAGTTATACAGAATTCAAGTGTGATAATATTGTGTGTAAATCCGTCTTTTCCCCTTCCCCACCATCCTGTAAATTTGTGGGCTTCTTTTGTGTAATCCATGGGTTATTTTTACTTATTTCTTTGTGTTGTTTAAGGAAACACCTGAGTCATTTTTTTGCTTTTTCTCTCTAGCCATGAGGAACACAATTTTTCTTGTGAGTGAAACTTAAATCCTTTGACTGTTGTCTCTGAGCTAAACAACAATTATCATTACAAGTTTTCAAAGCTTGTCTTATTCCACTTTGGATGAATGGTATTATTTCTAATTAAAGACACCATTAAATACCAGTGGTAATTCACAGAAAGCCTATTTAGCTTGTTCTGCAGTACAGGATTTTTGTGGACTAGGCTGTTTGTTTTAAATCAGGTCTTATCTCAGGCCATGAAAGAGATGCTGAGGTAAAGAAAGACAGAGCATTGCAGGTTCAAAATGGGGACCTAATTTTATTTTCTATACTTGACACACAAGCACCAGGTGGCAAACACAAATCAGTTGATTTAATTGCTGTGCCATGATCTTTCCCAGTATGATAATAAGCATCTAGCAGCTTGGTGACACTCTCACAATGTTAGGAAGGACTCTAAGGTTTCCTTTGTCAGGGTCAGGGATGCAGACTTTTTTGTATACAGAGAATAGGAAAAAAAATATGTCTGCTGCACATCATCTTCTGGCATCACCATTTGCCTTCCTGTCATCATGCAGGTTTGCAGCAAAGCTGTTTCCCAAAGCTGTCATTGTCCTGAGTCCACTGAGATCAATATCTGCTGAAGGAAAGTGAAGACAGCTTTCACACTCAGAGCTTGCTTTGATTATTGGTATAAAGACTTGTAGTCCCTACACAAGAATAACCACTCATTACATCTAAATACCTCTTTCCTTTTGGTTTATATATGTTTTAGCTGTTTTTTTTAATTTAAAAAATGTTACTTATGGCTAACCATGAGTGTCAGAATGTCTTTATATTAATATCTATCTTCACAACCAATATGCCATTTTTAATGCATTAGCTGCCCTTACAGATTCCAAATGAAGACTCATCTCCTGCACATTTCCTTGTTCTTGGAATTACCTGTTTTAGTGAATTTTCTGTTTTCATACACCACTAAGCTTCGTTTCCTTCTGAACATACAAGCAACCAGCCAGGTACAGAATACATGACATTGTAATATTGTTCACTTTGATTAGTAGTGCAGCTTTTGCAGAAAATTCAATCAAGGCATCATTTTTAAACAGTGATGATGATAATAAATTCCCTATTTAACAAAATTTATGCTTTCATGGTTTTTGGCATGACATTTTAATTAATCAGTATAAGTGCTAATGAAATAATGAAGTGGTTTGAACCATAGAAAATAATTGTCATCTGCTAAGTACTATGTGAGAAACAATAGCAGGACTTACCAGATGGATGCATAAATTAATGTGGCTTCCCTGAGTTTATGGTTTCAGCTTTTTTTATTTTTCCATTTGTGCTAGGAATGTGTCACAAAATGAAGTAACGTACAGCATGAAAGTCCAGTGCAGAAAGTTAATGCTTAAGTTGTGTAATTACAGTCAGTAAAGGATGTTATTTATAAGTATAATTAGTTCTTACTGAATAGTCTTCCACTATGCCTTGTGGGAGTCTAGTTAAAATGGGAATACAGATGAGAACCTACACAAGGTGTAGCCCTTTGATTCAGTCAGAGTATTTGAGTTATCTGGCTTTTTATGATGTGCAGGGCTTCCAATCTCAGTCAGTTTCAGAAGCAAAGCTGGAGCCACAGGCATTCTTCCCTCAGTGTTTAAAGTTGCAGTCAAGTTGGTGACTTGTTACCAGTCCCCACAAATCTGGCAATGTTGGCTGCTTGCTTCTGGGAGATTCCACTTGAGTGCAAGCACTGTCTAATCACACATTAAGAGATTTGTTGAATTATATTCCCTTTGCTCATTCGGTCGATGCTCTGAGCAGGAATCTTTTAGCAGATATTGAGACTGACTCATGGGACTCCAGCTGATGAGGGATTGTGAGGGTTGTGCATCTGGTGTACTCAAGGTCGTGTCATGGGTCCATGTGTTTGTGGGAAAGCACAGAGCTGCAAGCAGCTACCCGGAAAATGCACACTGCTGCCACGTCTGCTCCTTCTGAAACACCACAGGCAAGGCACAGCAAAGATCCAGAGGAGAACCCCAGCTCTGCAAATACATGGAATGCAGACTGAGGCAGAAGTGTGAGGTCTGATTGAGTGAGTCATCACTCAGAGCAATAAGACTTGTCAGGTCTAAGTGAGGAAAGGCCCAGAGGGCCTCTTCAGAGAAAGAACACTATTGCTATCACAGTTCAGTTCCTTGTCAGCCTCTTTCTTGCTAGAGCTACAGCCTAACCTTGAAACTATGACTTGCAAATGTTTGCAAAAATAAACTGCATAATAAATTCATACTTGGGCATTTTGTAGTTCTGAATCTCTTGACTGAGCGTTGTCTTTGCAGGAGTTTGATTTTGATTCAATATATATTTCTATTTCACAGCAAACTGGACTTTAGGGTAAAAGCAAGTTGCCAAATTCTACCTCTAGAAGGAGTACATGGTGCCTGTCAGATTCTGTGAGAGATGCTGGCATTGAGGTGAGGGCTGAATATTTAGGCTAGACCCTGAAGAACAATTTCAAGTCCTTCTGTTTTATTCATTGAGACATAATCTAGACAAACAGGATTTGTAGAGGAATTTCTTTTTTATTTAATGTGAGATTCTTTAGGATGAATTTTCTATTTGGTAAAACAGTTGTTTGAAAGATGATGTGCAACATAAATACCATTTCTGAATTTGACTCCAGCTGAAAAAGACACATACAGAGGAGATGGAAAAAAAGGCATAATGAGAAATCTGACCTTAACCTACTCCCTTGCTGGGTTCATGCTTTTTAACTCAAGAGATACTCATAAGTAATAGAATTCTTAAAACTCACATTTTTTTAAACACTTAACTTAAAATCACCAGTGAATTTGAATAAACATGTTTAGCCATCTCTTTGCAACTTACAGCTGCCATGGTGTTTGGTTCCCCAACATTGCTGTTAAAGCAATTGCCGGCTAATTTATTCTACACGTACCTGAGTCTTGTCACTTCTGAGAAGTCAAGCAAGTCGACAGATTAGTTTTTATTCCTTTCCTGTCACAGAGGCAGAGAAATAGCCCTGCTGCTGGGCTTGTTCACAGATGAAATTGCTTTGGAGTCTCATTAATATAGTGAATCAATATGTTCTCCTGAACTGGCATGTTTTATGTACTTGGTCTCTCCTCCCTAGGAAGACACTATTATTTAGGAATCAAATCTATCCAGCAAACTAAAATTTAAGCAATTTTCCCCCTCTCTTTATATATTTTTCTAGCTAAAAAGTATTCTAAGCAGCATTCTAAATTATTCAGAACTCTAGTCTGTGGAATTTTCAATCTGATGGAAACAGCTGAAAAATAAAAACCACATGCTCCACTGGCTCTGCATACAAGAGTATGCATTTTAATCCAGGGCTGCTGCATATGCTGTAGCATGTGCCTCTATCATTTGGTGTTGACATCTGCATTATGATGAGAGGAATTATTCAAAGCTAAATTACTATTCTGGGTGGTAGTGTGAAACAATGAAAATGAGATTGCTAGAGGGGAAATATATGCAACAGTTTGTATAGTTAGGGAAGAAAATTGGATTCATTTGCTGAAGCGCTGCTTTCCTCTTTAGAAGACTTTAACCCCTTTACAATAGCTAAAATAAAGCTGTGACATGTTTCATGACAAAATTCAAATACTTTTTCAACTGATATAGTTGTAATATTTATGGACCTAATCAGAAAATGTCCTATAGGTAGGAAATACTTTGTTTAGATACACATCTACACTTTGTTGGAACAGTGGGAATAATTTGCATCAAAAAGTAAAATACAACCAAAGAATTACCACCTTTCCTGTTTGTCAGCTGTGAATGCACTGATTTTCCTTTTTTTGTTGTAAAATGAAAAGCTTTTCCTTCAGTGTGGATCTATAGTGAACTGGGCCCATCCATTGTGAATATTCTGCCATATCCTATATTGGTGAGCTTCATGGCACAACTTCAGTATGTTAATTTCTGTCCCTAAAATAATTTTCTTCCTTAGTTAACCCAGACAGTCTGGGTCCGCTGTATCAATACTGAAATATAGTATAGAAGAAGTAGTGATTGGTTTGTACCAGTTCGTGCTGGTCTATACTTCTTTTGTAAGTAGAGTCCCAACATTCTTCAGCTATTTAGAAGTCCTAATGAAGCTTTTGGAAAGTCATCCTTGCCCTGTATTCTGCAGAGAGGTTATGGATTTCTTCCTGTACTTAAAAATTATCTACAATAGCCATAAATTAAAGAGTTTCTCTGTAAATTTTGGTCAGAATTCCAGGTTTGCCCATCCCATCTCACAAAACAAGATGTTTAGATCATACCATTGTTTTATAACTCCTTGGCAGAGCAAAATTTCCACCCATTCTTGAAAGGTTTATGGCAAAGTGTAGCTCTATCCTAATTGCTGCCTCTGAATCCTCCCTCTTTTTTCTTACATTGTCTGTCCAATTATTTTACAAGGGACTTCAGTATGTCAGGTCTGGGAGGTGACAGTGTTCCCATTTAATTTCTTTACTTCTTGGACTGTGTGCCAGACCAAACAGTGGCATATGGACACGTTTGAAGTGGTTGCTAAATAAGCAATAGACACTTGTCTAACTCCTTGAGGGCTGTTTGCTTACCTGCAGTTTACTTCACTTATGTGTCTTCTAACTGGTTGTGGTAACATCTGTATGTGTGATTACAAGAGCTCACAAAATTCCTTATTGACCACAGAGATAATTTTAAAGAAACAATAAAGAACTGGAAATTCAGATTTAAGACCTGGGACAAATTGAATAATGGTTTTAAGGCTGGCTTTACTTTTATTAATATTAGATTAGATTTGTTAATGTTTTGAGTCTTCATTTATATAAACAAAACCCCCCAAATTTAGTTGTTTCTTTTCCAGCAAGAATGATGGGTCTAATCAATCTAATCTAATCAATCAAGTAGAACACATTTTCAGCAGAAGAAATAAAGTAATCGCTAGAATTTTATGACTGCTTGATCAAGAATTATAATAAGTTATTGAGGGAGTGGAAGGAGAGGAGGGCTGGACTGTGATAAAAAGAAAAGACAGTAAATAACCAGATTTTTTTAAGATTCTCTATTCATGCTGCATAGCACCTTTTCTCCTAGTGGAATTTTTCACTTTCTTTGGGATTTTGCAGTTTTCTTGCAAGGCGGAGAAGTACAGGCATTGATCTTTTCTCTCTGGCTGCCAGTGATCAGACCCAAGGCAGTGGTATGAAATAGTGTCAGAGGAGGTTTGGGTTTGGTATTATGGGTAGTTTCTTCACCAAGAGGGTGATTTGGCACTGGAACAACTCCCCAGGGCAGTGGTCAGAGCACCAAACCTGCCAAAGTTCAAGTGCTTAGCAACACTCACAGGTGTGATTGTTGCTGTTCATTGTTGATTATTGGTGCTGTTCTGTGCAGGGCCAGGAGATGGACTTTGATGATGCTTGTAGGTCCCTTCCAACTCAAGATATTCTATGATTCTATGATTATAGTAAGAAAATCTCTTCTATATATATATTTGCATGATATGCCTCTTTATGTAAGGTGGACATACTCACCCAGTGAATAGAGAAATATTGCAACTGTTAAAACCTATTTTTGGAGATGGACAAGCACAGAAGCAGAAAGGGAACACACAAGTTAGAGCAGGTTTTGTGGTGAAGAGACCAGGAGTAGACTCCAAAGAGTGCAGGAAACGCACCCCTGGCTCTTGAAGTGTCTGTAATTACTCTTAGACTGAACATCTGATGTTGAGATTTGAGAACTGAATGTTTCATATCTGAAGAGTGATGTATCTGCACTGTTTCCAAAAGATCTGAAGAAGTTATCAGCTATGTTCATTATTCGAAAGGCCCAATAATCTTTGGTGTAAGAGAATTAAAAAATCAGGAGCTGTCCATGATGAAAGGAATTAATTTAAGCAAGACAATAAGGGTGTTTGCACTAAGGTGCACAATTCTATGTTCATACATATGCTAGAAGATACCAGTTCTCTGCCTGCCATTGCTGTGTCTTTAATAACCTTCCTGCAGCTGCTGGAAGGCTGCCACACAAGAGTGCAGCCCGGGCAGTAGCACTAGGAGCTGCTTCATTAGACTCCCTTCTTCAGCAGGGCCTGGGAATGATGGCTGCTTAATTCCCATTTTTGCATTAGAGAGATCTTTCCTATGTAATGCAATCTTGAATTTATGTAGCATATGTTAATAGGTGACATGAATCTTGTTGAGGAAATTCATTACTTTACGGTTAGTGTTAATTTAATTCATAACTGAATGCTCTAGAAAGGCTTCTATGCTGAATTATCATTACATTCTCAGGCAGAATTTATCCTTAAAAAAAAAAAAAAAGCTATGTACTTATCCTTGGCATTTAAATCACCAATTTTTGCAAAAGATATCTATTCTAGAAATATTTTTTTTTTTAAATCACTGAAGATTTTGACAATTATTTACCTCTTCCTTTAACTTCTGAATCAATACTGGTTGCCACAGCTTGGTCTCATTTGCTGTCAAAATGCAGTACATCATATATCTGTAGCAGAAATAACTCTAAAAGGAATGGAGGATTTGGCATAGTTTTAGAATTTAAGTGATGCATAAAGGAGATCAATAGTTACCTAAAAACTGGGTAATTTTTAATGTGCTGTGCTCTTGTAATAGTCTAACAGAGTAAGTAAAAAACCTATTTAAATGTTATAAAACCTGTTTCTAATGAGGGTGAGTAATTTGTGAGAAATGCAGAATATTTTAGCATTGTAAAGAAGAAAATAATTTTTAAACTAATCCTTAATGGAATGGTGAATTAGAATTCTTTATATTTACCATATATCTTACATTTCTTAAAAATATGTTAATTCAATAATTCAGAGCCTGCAAAATTTTTTTAATCTTACAATTTTCCAGTCACAGATGCTTTAACAGTTTCTTGTTTCCAGGGTTCAGAAAGATAATATTTGGGCCATGGGCTTGCTAAAATTTGGTAGAAAGTGATAACACAATCAGATAACTGTAGCAAAGGGGTGTGCAGACTTATTTATTAAACACATTCAAGTGCTCTCTGGCTAGATGTTCTGTTAATCTTTGTGTTACACCTATTTTGATATTGTAATGCCATTTTTACTTTCAGAATGGGACAACTTCTTGAACAAATTTATAAGATTTGTCATTTTAGCTGTGCATTGATGCCTGAATAGATCACAATAATTAGTCAGTGTAAGATCAGTCGGGTTCTGAAAATGTTGATGCAACTTCCAATGGCAGCATGTTTTCAGAAATCACTTGATCACACTTTGCTTCCCCGCCTGAATGTGTCAGATGTGAAGACCATGAAAAGTAAATTGTAAATAAACTTTTGCCTATTATCTGACTATGTTTGCATTACCTTAAAAAGGCAGTTAAGGACTGAGTAGAAACTTTGTGGGTGTTGTCTTGAAGTTAAAATTTCAAACGTCCAAAATCCAAGAGATTAAACTAATTCAAAGCAAATTGCACCGTGTTGTTCTAACTCGGCAAAGTATTTGTCTCTGTTTATGTGTAGAAACTGACTGGAGTCACTCGTGTGGAGAAGCGGTCTGGAGAACAGTCAGCATCTCTCAGGCCAGGGCAGCGAGTTGGTTCCTAATGAGACGTGGCCACACGGCCTGAAATTAGTATTTTTATAACAACATGGAAATTACTACTTTCATAAGCAGGGGTTACAGCCTCGCACCACTGCGGGTGCCCGGGATGTCTCTTGGGAAAGGCGCCATCCCCTCTCCACGGCGTTTGTATGACAACACGCACGGCTGCCGCAGTCTGGGCTGCCTGGCTCTGTCCTCACACGCCCCGCTGGCCGGGGGCTTCCTGCCTCCGCCGTGCCCACCCCGCGGTCCCATCCCGCCGTGCCCACCCCGCCGTGCCCATCCCGCCGTGCCCATCCCGCCGTGCCCATCCCGCGGTCTCATCCCGCCGTGCCCACCCCGCGGTCCCGGCCCCGCCGTGCCCATCCCGCCGTGCCCATCCCGCCGTGCCCACCCCGCGGTCCCGGCCCCGCCGTGCCCATCCCGCCGTGCCCATCCCGCCGTGCCCATCCCGCCGTGCCCATCCCGCGGTCCCATCCCGCCGTGCCCACCCCGCCGTGCCCATCCTGCGGTCCCATCCCGCCGTGCCCACCCCGCCGTGCCCATCCCGCCGTGCCCATCCCGCGGTCCCATCCCGCGGTCTCATCCCGCCGTGCCCATCCCGCGGTCCCACCCCGCGGTCCCGGCCCCGCCGCCGCGAGGCGCGGGCGCCCCCAGCGGAGCCGGCAGCGTGGAGGCGGCGGGCGATGCTCTCAGCAGATGTTCTCAAGAGGCAGCAGTTGGCGGGCACGCTTTAATGATCCAGAGCTTTAGAGCAGCTCAGGCAGGATCGCTGTCAGCGCTCCCACTCAACACAATTATAACTGTTACTCTTCTTAGGTAAGATTTAGTGTTGCCGCGTTTGCTTGTGCTTTGTGTGCCAGATTATCTGTGACTGTGCTATTTCAATCGAGCTTGTACTTCGGTGGAGGAAAATGGTTATGTGGTGTAGCACGCTTTTGCAGGTTCTTCTTAAACACTTTTCCCGCTGTTTCCATGCCTTCCACGACTTCCTGTGAACGTGACATTAAATAACTGCTTTTGTTTGGTTTTGTTTGGTTTAGGTTTTGATTGTCAGGTTTTTGGTTTTATTTTTGTTTTTGTGGTTTTGTATTTTATTTTTGTGTTTGTATGTTTATGTTTTGTTCATGAAGTAACTGTTGTGACAAGGGATTCTCATAAAGACAGCGTTCTGCTGCTGTAAAGGGTGCTAGTATTACCTGAAGTCTAGATAGATCAAGAAAATACAGGATTATAAATGTCAGTGAGGAATCACAGACTTGTCTGGCAGGATCATAGATAGAAGTGATGAGTTATACACTTAAATGGCTGAGTAACTACAGTTTGTCCTATGCTTACCTTTTTCTAAGTACTGGGGTGGAAGGGGGGCAAAGGTTGTGCTATAAATAAAACCACTTCAGTGTGATTTACGTGCTCAATGGATTGCCTGTGCTTTGGCTGCGAGCGACAGCGTCTCCTTTTCCGAGGCTGCTCCCCCATCTAGCGGCAGGTCTGTACCTTGGCTGCCGGGACAGGGATGGAGATGCTCGCGTCTCACTGCCCGCCTTAGGCACCTAAGACTCTATCTAGACCAATCAATAAAAGACATGCTTGATTTTTCTGAAGATTTTCATAAAAATTTTAATAGATAAGAATGTGATTTAAATCAGGGAAACTGCCTTGTCTGCTGGGAGCTTTGTAGGTGTGAGATTATTTCATGTAAAATTGAGAGATGAGGCTGGCCCAAACACAGTACTAAATCTGGAGATAAGAATTCAATCACTCTTGTAGATCATTCAGTATTAAAGGTATGCTTTTCAGTGCTATATTTACATTCCTCCTTTAAAACTCATAAGTCTCCAAATTTATTACCCGTATCTTTGAGCTGAAGACCTTTTCATTCCTTTTCTGTAAAGCTTAATACATAAACTCTGTCTTGATGTATCTTTTTTTCCATACCAAGATTCTGTTACTAAAAATACAACTAAAAGCTCTGTTTGGCAGTGAGTTTGTTATTAATAAAAATTAGCCATTGGCTTCTGTGCAGTGATACCAACATGGTTGATTACTTATAACCTTGTAAGAGAGAAAGCTCCTACAGAAATGCTCTTTGCCATTGGAAGAGCCTGGAGACTGTAATGTTAATGGTAGTGTCCAGGCAAGTTTAACAGATACCAGACAAAAAAAAAATCCAATAATTAATAGCATCTAATCTTGATTGTCCCTATAGAAACTAGAATATACCAGCAGATATAGCTATTTTCTCATTCAGGTTGAATGCAGGAGCTCAGATACTGGAGATTTGTGGGATTCTTTGGGATTAAGTCAGTAAAATACATTACATATATAAAAAACTTCAGCCCTTGACATTAATGTTTAGTAGGAAAAAACATAGCAGAAAATCTCTGGTATTTGTGAAATTTGAACCTTGTTACCCCAGTCTTTGTAGCTGTGAAATTGTCCCATCACACAAAGATAATTAATTTATTTAAACTAATGTAGTGAAAATTATAATATTTCATTGTACTAGTATACTTGTCTCTTTATTTATACTGACACAAAGTCTGTCAGTGTAAGTGCCAGCACAGGTATGTATAGCCTGGCTCTGGAGTCTGGCATATTTTCATTGAGATTCTGTATCTGGTTCCAGAGAGTTCTTCAATCATTGCTGTGTCCTGGCATTTTCAATGTATTAATAATGCATATTTTTGTTATTATTGCAGGTTTGTTGATATAAAAGACTGCTGACATAGATCACAGGTTTGTCAGGTGACAAACGTTGTTTTTAAGCCTCGCAGTTCAAAGCCCTCATAAACTTGGGAGGCTGAAATCCACTGTATCTTCTTCCACCACTATCATCTTATATGTGTGACAGCTCTGTTGCCTTTGAACTGTCAGCATTTTTCCTGGCCACATGATTGCTTTCATGCTTGAGGAGGACATATGTGTATTTTATGTCTAGAATAGGACTGGAAAAATAAAACCTGTTCCAAATTTTTAAGAGTAAAGTTTGTGGCTGGTATAATTTTCCCTGTGAATGTTTTAAAATCCCTTTAATTTAGTTTTAAGGCTGAGTCAAGTTGACCATCAAAAAACATTTCTGTAGCCTGGTTTCAGCTACAGAATGTAAAAAAATTATGATTTGTCTCTCCAGTTAATAAACACAAAATCTCTTGATGCTGTGTGTATTAAAACAAGCCCATTGTAAATAGAGGATCCAGTTAATGTAAGACAGAGCGTTCTTGGAGGGCAAAAGATTTAATATGTAAGATAAACCTAATTGCAGTTATTTTAGATGGAACTGGGTTGTTCTGGAAAAATATTTCTAATTTATCTGTGTATGTCTAATTTGAAATTAAATTAGGAATTGCTTGTTCTTTAAGAGCATACATAAAATGTGATGTCTTTAATCAAATACACTGACCCCAAATGCAAGGTGTCCAAGGAAAATAATTTCTGAGATAAATCAATTCAGCTTTGAATGGCAGCTACTTAAACACCCTTGCTGTTCTGCAATGTTGGCTCATGTATAGTCTAGAGAGTTCTAGAGCAAAATTTGACTGGGATGGTCACAGGCAACTGTTTTGGGCAGTCCTTCATGTGGCTGGGGCTGCTGTTAACATAGTACATAAGCATGTTTAAAAATAAAAATATTATCCAACCACAAAAATTTGCAATGTGTCAGACTTTGCAGGTGCATGTGAAGATGAAGGAATTGGAACATTAGTGAAGATTTTTTTATCATGGGTGCTAACATGCTGTAGTAATGCCAAGTACATGCTGTGATCTTCATGGAACAGCTGCAATTTCAACAGCTGTAGTGATGTTCTGGTTTATGTCACTTGGGCATGCTTTGTTTTAACTTAGCCTAAAGTTTTGTGCCACAAGGCAAGAAAATTTAGGGAAGAATGTGGGTAAGTAAATCTTAACTACTACTGTTGATGTTATGAATTTACTGCACTTGGAACATCCCAGCTGTGACTAGTGAGATACTTTCATTCATTTCTAATAAATGTGAAACTGTCTGTGGATGTGGAAATATGTCCATCTGGTTTTCTGGAATTATACTGTCACCAAACAGGCACCAAATCTCAAAATACATAAGCCTGTGATTAGCAAAGTCTTGTGGTTGCCTGTAATTTTCATCTCCTTCTGTGATTGCCTCTTACAATAATACAGAGCTTTGGGAGATTTTATCACACACCCAGGGGGCTCTAGCTCAAAGCATGCTGAGGTAATTCATGTGTATGATGCCAAGTCATAGCATTACATACAAACCACTTTTCAGTTACTCAGTAGAAAAAATAACATTTCCACTATCCAATGGGGGATAATAATTTTACTCTCTTGCCAGTTGCACATGTTATTCATTGACATTATTTTGTCCAGTGGGACATGGAAACAATTTGATTCTAGTCCTTTCTAAAATATTAGTTTTTTAAGAGTCACTGAAAGGTTTGCTCAAAACTCTTTATAGTTATTAGTCTAGCATTAAGAGGTTTGCCTTTAATTGTTAATTCAGAAATCCAGACTATTTTCTCTCACAGAACCCATTTCTTAAAGCCACTTTTTAAAAAGATGGGTAAATTGTGTAATATTATTTCTAAATTTCCCTGCAATGTCTGTATTTTCATGTAGTCATCTCAGTCACTGAGCATGTTCATTGATTTCATAATAAGGCAGGGAACCTGAGGTTAGATGATTTCTCAAAATACCTTTCAGTTGCATTGCAAGAATCCAAACCAGCTATTTTATTTCTGTTTAAAATTTTCTTGAAAAATTCCAGTGGATGAGGCTCAACACCACTCAATTCCATTTATTTCATGCTTCACTACTCTTACCAGTAGAGTGATTTCATAATATTTCAGTTCAGTTTCCCTTCCTGCAAACAAGATTATTGCTTTTCACCCCATCTCCAGAAGATGCAGAGAACAGTTTATTCCCTTCTCTGCTTCAGGCTTTTCTCCTTTGTAGAAAATGTTCTTTGTAGATTTTGCTTCTCTGGAATGTTTTCAGACTTTTCTCCTTGTCATGTTCTGGACCTTAGATTACTGTTGTCTTCTCATCAAGAATGACACTCAAAACAAAACACAGCTGAGTGTTTGCCTTGTTCTGAGGTTTACAGACTGTGCCCTGAAGTACGTGTCAGTATGTTTACAGTTTTTTAGTCAACACTGTTGACTTAAATCCAGCCTGTGGTCTGCAATGCTTTTTGGATCTGTTTTAATACCAGTCATCACTCATCTACTTCTGTGCATTTTGCTATTCCTGTTTGTCTTCATTATCTTGTTCATTTTCAATTACTCTGGATTGCTGCATTCACTCTGGATTCTGTTTGGATGCTGGTATTCTCACAGCCCTTTTCAGCTTCAAAGATCATTAGTGTATCAACCAGGCAGATGCTGCCTAAATCTGAATGAGTCAACTTGTTGGCTGTAGCTGTGGAACTGCACACAGGAACTGAGCATATTGCTCATGTGGGTCTGCATGCGTTTTCATGCTTGACTTCTGCATCTCATTTTGCTGTTCATTAAGTACATAGTGGGTCTGCATGCATTTTCATGCTTGACTTCTGCATCTCATTTTGCTGTTCATTAGGTATATAGTCCTTGTTCCTTCAAATGCATGTTTCCACTTCTCATAGTTCCATTTCATTCACTTGCCAAAAGGTTAAACAGCACAACCCAAATTCTGATCAGATTGCCCACTTGTATATTGCATGAGATGTGGTGGGTTTAGAAGAGTTATGCCAAACCAAGTTTGAACCCAGATTTTTTATTCAATGAATATGTAGTGTTTCAAATATGTCACTTTTTTTACTTCAGCTTGAGATGGAGATATCTGAAACTTGAAATTACAAGACTGATGGATGCAGAAATATTTGATTTTCTTTTTATGGATAAATTCTGTACTCGTTAGGCCTAAAACAAGAGCTGTGGTTAGGTGTCAAAAGTGAGCCAAAGGCTTAGTGACCAAATAGTCGTGTTGAGTTTTTAGTTCAGGTTTCAATATGCACAAGCAAAATACTCTCATGCATACAATTCCACATGGAAGTGGTATAACAAATAGGTGATGATGTGTTGCATTACCTCATCCTTTTGGGTTTTTTTTAAACAGATTTTATTTTTAGGTGGTTTGAGTCAGATTTTAGTTTCACTTCCATGTAGAAAGCTTCAGCTATATAAGGTCAAGTGGTCTGTTCATTCAGGATGGATCACTTCCTTCTAAGAGTTGACAGGTTAAACAAGCTTCCTAGTGCTCTGGACACATCAGATAGTGCTTTTTCCTCTTTATTTGATGTGTGTCTTCTGTGGAAGGATTGAAGATAAGTAGGAACTTTGAGATCATGTTAGTCATGCTTCTAAGGCTTCCGAGAGCATGGTCTCTTCACTTGGGCTGATGCCCACCTCTGAGCTGTTTAGTCTAAATACTTGTTGGACTCCTGTTCCTCTCTAGTCCCAGCAAATACCTGAAGGCAATGAACCATATTAACTAAGAGTAGCTTTATGATACCAAATTTTGTCTTGCATTATGTTTGTACCCAGCAGATACCTAATATCTCCCAAAACCATTCTCTCTCTGGTCATGCTCTTGTCATTCTGCAGGTTTGCTAGCCTGTGTGTACAGTTCTCTGGGCCGTTTCCATTTTCACCAGCACCTCAACCTGGATCAACATCTGCTTACTCTCTGTAACATGGACAGAGAATATTTCCTGTGGATTCTATTGCAGGAAGAGGAAGCTTTGCAAAACTGTGCTCTCATCTTTGCCCTTTGTTTCTCTAGGCTCTTATAACTAGCCAGGCAGCTGATACTGTAGCTGTGGGGCCAAAATTATGCAAAGAACATTGAAATAGGCTATATAAAATGGTAACAGCCAGAGGAGAGGTGTATGTATAATGTATGTTTGTCTAAGAATTTAATTTTTTGTTTAATTAACTTATCCAATAGAAACTAAAGAACAAAAAAGATGCACACCCAATCAGCATCTAAATGCTCTCTGCCTTCAAGATCCTATCTTTATTTATACTTCGCCTAGACTTCAGGCTGAAGGAGTCCTAAATGCATGTTTTATTTTTCACTCCTTTTTCATTCTTACTTATATTTACAGTGATAGAAATAAGTTGAAACTTAAGTTATATCTCTGCATAGAAAAAGCCTAGAGGAATTGATGATAAATGTGCTGTTCATAGCAATGAAAATCCATTAAGGTATTTTTATTCTCTACCTTTACAATCAAATACTGAAGTAAGAAATTTGTAGCATGACAAAAGACATGCTTAAAACCTAGTATATTTTTTGTCTAAAACTGTATTGTCATTGCTTACTTTGGGCATGGAGCATTCTTTGACAGGACTGGTCAAGTCATCCTGGTAGTTACTGTCAAAAGAAGCGGTGAAGAGGTGCTTTTCTTCTCACAGTCCCCAGTCTCCCATCTCTCTTTCTAGCTCCAGAAAGAATGCAGCTGTAACCAACTCCCTGCACAAACTTGAATCAGGAGTCCACAAACTTACCCCAGATAACTCTACCACACACAGTGGTAAACTCTGCTCATAAATTTGCAGATCCCAACTACGAGTTGTATTGCCTAACAGTTTGCAATCAAGCACTGTCAGTAATCATTTCATGTTTCAGTAGTGCTTGGTGTCTCTGTCCACCACTGGGCTGTCAGGGCATTAGTCACAGTACTGTCACACAGCTGTCAACTCTCGCTCCTGACAGCTCAGAGCCAGGCAGATCTGTGGGAAAAGGGAAGTACTGTCCCACCCCTTTTATAGAAAGGGACTGAAGTCTGAGGACACATGACCACAATAACAGCACTGCAAAGAGTGGAGATGTTACCTAGTTCAGTCTTCAGTCTCAAGGACCAGACTTCATCAAGGTTCTTCTTCCTATCATTCCATCACCAGTGTGCAAGGTTGATATACCCAGACCACATGAAGCAACAGCTGTAGTAGCCTTTTCACAAACACCCACGAGCTTTTTGGAAAAAGAGAATTTATCTTATGCATGTCAAATCCTTCACTAATCAGAAAGTTCAAATATTTATGTTTTACTAAGGAAGATTACAGTCAGATTAGAACTTAATAATGACAATTCTCTTTTGAGTCACCCTTCTATTTTCCAGAGAGGAGAAACAAACACATAAGAAGAAGTTTTTTTAATGATATTTAACATCCATAATACAAACAATAAGTTAAACACAGTAAAAATAATTTAAATAAAGATTGAGGTTCCAGCCCTCAGACAAATAATACAAATCTACAAAACAATAAGTTTAAAAATAAACCCAGAATAAGTCTTATAGAAAAAAAAAAAACTTCCATATAATATCAGTTAAATGAATCGAAATAAATTTCTGACTTTTGATGCTGCAGCATTCAACTAATGCCAAGTCCTTAAATCTTCTCCAGGGTGCAGAGGTACATGTAGAGACATAATCAGACTTTCCAGGGAACACAGACACCTTCACATGTCACCTGGAAGTCCAGCAAGTTTCCCATTTGCCTTTTTGCAGCACAGTTCTTAAGTGAAATACATTAAGAGTTTGTAATGCTGACTCAGCTACTACTTTTTTGCCCCCAACTTTTTGATGCCAAGCCTGATCACATTCTCAGTACTGGTCTTAACAGGCTAGGTTTGTGGGACTTGAGACAGTATTATTCAGTACAATGAGGGGAGATTTTGGACTCAGGTCAGGTATAAAATGAGTACTTAAGTAAGTTGAAACTGTATCAATATTTCCAGAGAAAATGCTGGTTCATAAATGAAGTAGACAGCTAACTAGCTATGCATAGTATCATGCATGGGAATACTCATTTAAATGTTAAATATTTTAGCTTCCCACTGAGTGGTTTCCAGGTATTTCAGAGTAGTAAGATAATACATCAACCCTCTCTCTGCCTCATGCTTCAGGAACACTGATGTGACTGACCACACAAGCATTCAAAATGAAAGCCGCTCATGGCATTCAGGTCTTCACTGTCCCGGTGTCAGTATAGGCATAATTTTGTTCATTTCAGTCCAGCTGTCAAAAATAAGTCACTTTGGTTCAGGAAGAAAACGACTTTTGGCAGCTAGCCCATTCATGCTAGTATCAATCCAGTTAAGGTACTGAGTAACTCTGGTATAAACACCAGGTTTGTTTTCCTTTGCACAGCCATCTCCCCAGCTGACAATCCCATAAACCATCATCCTGCCATTGTGCTCACAGACCATGGGGCCACCGGAATCTCCCTGACAACAGAAAAAGAACGTGTTAGGTCATTTTCTGCAGATGGAGCCTATGACTGTTTAGAGATAAGCAAGCTAGTAAAGACCTTTGAGCTAAAGCTTTGATCTTTGAGAACATTGGTTTGGCATCTGCTGTGACTTGAACAGTCTGTAAAGCTGAGGAGGCCTCTAGTTCCCCCAGGATACCAGGAGAATTGTTACCTTGGAAAACAATCCTCCATCCCCATCCTAAGTTTACAAGCACTGATACTAGATTAGTGATTCAAGGTCAAGGCCAACGTGCCCTATTCGTTATCACAGAATTGTCTCCCTGTCCATAAAGTACTTTTACACTTGAGGATGCTTGTTCTTTTCAGAGGCTCCTATGGTCACTCTGCCTAGTAAGGTGCAGGGAAATAAATCCCATTTTGAGGAACCTGGAGGAACTCAGTGTGCCCTGTAATCTAGCCTTGCAAAGCTATAGTTAATATGCAAACTGAGATTAGAATAGTTGCTAGTATAGCTCTGATGGATATCTATCAGCTGTTGCTTGAATAGATTGAAAATAAGGCCTTAAGGAAAAACAGTAGCTAAGATACTGCACTTCTTGCACCTCCAAAAAAGGTCCTGGAGGGGGTATAACCTGGGTTCCAATTTCATTCCAGATTTTTGGCCACACAACAGGTCAACTCCACTTAATATAGTAATTTCTAGTTACATTAGAGACTCTCGTGACTAATAGAATTACAAGATGCTGCCAGCTGATCCATATAGTAGTGTACGTGCATTTGAAATTATTTAGAAAATAAATCAAACCAATTTTACCTTGCAGGCATCAATCTGCCATGCGGGATCCCCAGCACAGACCATGTTGTCAGTAACTCTAATATTGTCGTAGTATTCATATTTGCATTTTCTCTGTGATATTAAGTTCACAGTGGCTGACATCAGTCTTTGAGCATAGAAGATGTCATCTGCATAAAAAAAAGTATTCCATTATTTTCACCCTCCAAGAAACAAAAAGCAAGAAACCATCCATAACAATTTCTGCAATTAACACAGCCATTCAAATTTTCCATTGAGGTTCTTACTTCCACCTTATGCAGTATTAGTTTGCTTTTACTGTTCATAAATAAGTTTTAAAGAGAAAAACAAATGATCCAAATGCAAAATATAAAGTTTTAGGCTTTAAAGGGAAATTTTGATAATTTTTGATGGAAATTCTGGACAAATGCAATCCTTTGCTAATCCTCCCACACACCTTTAATGTTTTCTGCTGCTCATCACATCAGAAACCATAAAAATTGTGGTTTACAAAATTGCCTTACTTTGTATGGTTGATGAGAGAGAGAAGCATCAGATAGGAAATGCCAGACAACTAGAGAAGCTGATAGCAAAGGTCATCTTCATGAGATGCATATGGAATGCATACAATAGAGAGGAATCCTTTTTTAATACTTCACAGATAGTGGTGTAAAAATCATCACATTCCCACCATTGTGGAAGACTAACTTCGGGAAGAGAAGTAATTTACTCACAAAAATCTTGTTTTCCATAGCCAGCTATTTCACAGTGAGTATTCTCTTTTAAGTAAAGGTTCCTCTCTGGCAAGCAGACTGTTCTGACGTACTTGGATTCTACTGCACACTGTCCAGAAGTTGTCTTTATCCTTACCAAAGCTATGAACCAAATCAGAAAAGATACAGTTAACCTTGTAAAGCAAGTTTTTCCCCTCAAGTTCTGACAATAGCAGTGCTTGGTACAGTTAATTGGAATAGTTACAATTATATTTAGTTCTGGTTACACAAGGCTCCCCTCATTGCTTTTGGAATGAGTCATTACTTAATAATAACAAACATTAGTTTCCCAACACTAAAATTGACAAATGTTCCCACTTGAACTTGTTTCCTCAAAGGATAGGGGCTGATAGCTCAGGCAAAGATAATCCACAAGAGTATCTTTGGATGTCTCAAAGATCAACTTTCTCACTGGCTGCAGAGGGTGATACCCACTATCCTGAATGGCTTACACAGATATTCTTGGATTTTCTTTACTTTAGAAGCAGCAGGAATCTGGAAGAGGTGGTAGAATTCTAAGTGTCAAGTATAAGAGTGACAAGTCTGTTTTGTTCAAGTTGCAAAAACCCATCTCTGACATGGTTGCTTTAGGAATAGGCTAGTGAAACCCAGACTTCCATAAAAGTCTGAATTAATTCAGGATACCCTTCAGCTAATGAGGTGGCTGATATGGCATTCTCATGCTATATGATGAACCTACTGTGCATGCATTTTTTCATCTTTTACTATACATACAGTCTGATCTTTAGACACATAATGAAATGGCAGAAATGCAATGCTGCCACCAGTGCTTATGGAAAAGCCATGTCTTCACAGGTCCAGAGACTGCCTGCCAGGTAATGCATCTGATATGTATCACAAACAAAACTTATACAAGTGCAAAAACTGTCAGCACAGGCGTAGTTTTCAGGCTGTTCCTGTTCCCCTTCTTCCCATCTCTGGTTCTGATCTTTTAGATGTATGCCACAATTATGCAGCCTTCACCTACCCCAGTGTGTTAAAGGCTTTTATCAAGACAACACTTACCAATATCATTCTCATTGCCACCTGTGTCATCTGTGAAGTCAGGGTGAGAGATGATCTCGTCAACTATGAATACTTGTTCTTTATCATCAGTAACATTCAGCATGGACTTTCCAAGGAACACTTTGTAGATAGATTTGTTTATTGGTCTTCTTGACCTTAGTAAGAATAGAGAGATTGATGAAGACCACTGATTTCTGAGTAAGGTCAACAACTGATATCTAGTCTCAGTTCTGTTTCATATTTATTTTAATGCTGATAAGAAAAAGTAAACTTTAGTCTGCTTTGAAAGTTGATCCAATATTCTGAAAAAAAAATCTTAATTTTCCATTTGAAGGGATTAAGATGGATATTCAGACATTTTGAAACATGCCTAACTAGTTGCTACTAATGAAAGGCGTTGGCCTTAAGAACCCCATACAGATGCCAAAAAGATCAGCTTTCCATAGAAAAGTCAACAACAAACACCTACAGATGTATTACACAGCTCATCATCAGTACAATTATTAGGTTTGGGGAAGGGCTGAGGTAAAAATGAAATCCTGGCACCAATATACACTGAATTGTTTAAAATGCATCCCCCACCCAACTGTCCACATCTTGCTTGTTCATTCTGCTAGATGCAGGCTTCCAGAGGCTTAATGTTTCTTTTAGTGCTCTTGTTCAATCAAAGGAAAATTCTTACTGTGGTGCATGTTCCAAAGGGTTGCTCAGGGAGCATCACACCAAGAAATCAGTTGAAGAAAGCATCAAATAAGAGGTCCATGGAATTGTAAACTTACGGAGTGTGGAAACAGTGTGCTGCTGTGAGCACCCAGCACGGGTCAATGAGGCTGCCCCCACACAGGAAGTGATCCATGCCCCTCACAGTTTGGAAGATGCCAGCTATCCAAGGCTGAGACTCAACCTCTGCCTGCCTTCCACCAACAATCTTGAAGTTCTTGCTGATGCTCCTTTGACCACATGTAGGCCCTGTGAAAGGGAAGATTTTATTCAGATGTTCTTACAAAAACTCCAAACTTGTGCTATTAAAAATAAAATTTTAAAAAACCAAACAAAACCCCAATTGTGTTGAAACTAATATTACTTACCACACTTCTCTATGTTGCAAGGTGTTTCTTGAATGGCAGATCCCCTTTTGGTGTAACACCAAGGTCTGCTCCTTCCATTTGGGTTTCTAAAAGATAAAAAGAGTTCTTTTCATAAGGGCAGTTTTAAGAATTCATAGTATTTTAAAATTCAAGTCATCTGGAAAAAACAAAATATTCTCTTGCAAGATATGCCAGGGAAAATAATGCTTAAGAAATTCACATTCCAAATACTTTTAGTCAATAATTCAGCTCTGTAATGTTATTTTTAAAAACATGTTTCTCAGTGAAGCATCTCTGGGGCTATGATAATGGAAGTATCACAAGAACAGTGATGCTTTTCTTACCTGCAGTAGCTGTGTTTGCCCAGCCCAAGCTGCAAAGCATTCTCTGAGTAAGCATGGTAATGACCCCTCCTGATTAGTGAGGGTAAGTTCCATGGCAAACATTTGTCTTCTGTTGCCATCCCTCTGTAGTCCTCCCCATTTTCAGTATAGCATGTGCTGTCAGTGTCTGAGAAAATAAATACTTTATTAGCAGCATACTCTTGTTTATAATTGTTCTATGACAGACATGGACAAATCCTTCTAATGAGGAAAAAAGTTCTTGCATTACATGCAAAAACAGGTGCAAAATCCACACTGACTAGATACTGTTATTAAATTTGCTCTGTATGGATTTTGAGCATTGAGTATCTTACACTTTAAAGCATGCATATTAATTATTTAACAGTTGAAGTGAAGTTCACAACCTAATAAGTTTGTCTGCTTCTGACCACCCACAAACTAGTTCATTTTTTCCACCCCAAACTAAAAATAAGTTTGAGGTAGGCAACCTTAGTGAGGAGGCAGGGACAAAAAAATTAGAGATCCTGATTTTGCATCAACATTTACTTGCTTCTCCTCATTTAGTCTGTTAGCATAAACTGCTAAAGGCTATCCAGTCATGTTTCTGAGTAATGTTTTCACTTGCCATTTCATATTAATTCTTTGACTATCTTTTAGACCTTTCCAGTCAATTTAGTTAGCATTAAGGAAGACAGATACTCTACCTAGTTCACAGTGAATCCCAGTGTATCCATCTGGACATATGCAACGAGTAATTCCACTAAAGAGGTAATAGCTAATGCATCTTCCGCCATTCAAACAAAGGCATTCTGTAAGTAAAAGACATCACTAATTATAGGCAAAACATATGAGTGCAGAGGTGAAATGTAATTAAAAACTAAGTTTTAGGGTGTTTCAGTATCATTAAGGGTCTTCTTGTATGAGTACAGGATAATAAGTTCCTTTTAGGTTCAAATAGAACAGGCAGATGCTTACCCTTGTGTTCTGATCTGCGTTTATATAGCTTGTAGTATTTCCAGCTATAAATCTATAGGAAAAGAAAAAAAAAGGATTTTTAAGGAGGCAGTTCCTTTTACGTGGTTTGATCATCCTTTCCCTACTGCATATCTTCAACAGTTTAGTTTTTTGCATGTAGCTACCTGCTGAATATGCTCTGTGAAATCTGGATATGAATGAGAAGTGGAGGTCTAATTAAGCAAAGCTGAATGAGGAAGGAAAACAAATCCCATGTCATGCAAAGAAAAGCCACAAAGAAAACCCCAAAAAAACCAGGATCAGAAAAACCCCACTGAACTGTGCCACTGCATCAGGTAATATTGCAATTATTTGTGCTGTAAGAACATAAGCAGCTCTTAATCATCACTGTCCCTAAAACAGGGAAGGAAAGTTCACCCTCTCCACCAAGCAGTGCAGCAAAGATGCAACATCCATCAATTGCCCCTATTGTTTTGGTGACTTTGGTACTTCACATTTGTGCCATAGAATGAAAGCAAAAAATTTTATTCAACAATGGATTGTTGTTCTGTCCTTCAAGGTTTTGCCTCTGCTTTGCAGGCTGGCTATACCTTTCTCCATTAAATAAGATAAGGTTTTTGAGATACTTAAAACTTACAGACTCTAGTCCCGTGACAAGTGTACCCAAGGTTACTGTGAGGAAGATGAGTAGCTTCATGTTGTTAGTTAACTTCTCCCTTTGTTCTTCTTCTATCGGTATTCTTTGATTCTGAAAATAAAAGAGGAATTTCATGTCATGCTGTAGCCTGCAGTGTCAGCTTTCTTGCTTCTGTTTCAGAATAAATTACAAGACAACTGATGAAGAATTAAGCTTTTACTTGCAGCAGGATAGCTGCTTGTTATTTCCATATATTAAATTAGAGGTTATACTTTGACGCTTTTTTTGTACAGGCAGCAATACAACCAGAATTTTTTAAGAGTGTAATTGAAGCAGGGAAAGAGAAATTGTAAAAAATCCATACTCCATTTTAGCAGTATGGACTAAAAGTTGGAAATTGGCAGATGCATTTAGCTGCTATCCAACTGTTTGTACCTATCTATCTGGCCATTGCCACCTTCAAGGAAAGCACTGAGCAGGCAGCTTCAGGGGGTGAAAGAGAAGGCTCCGTTTTTTAGTACCTCTGTAGTTATCAGCTGCATATTTGAGGCTCAGCACTTAGGTAAACCTGGCCACCTGACCAAGTGCCTCTGACCACTGCCAACTCTTAAAAATCTGCTGGTGATGTTGCCTCACTTATTTTCAGTATTAGAGGTTTACAACATATTCTGTCTTGATTTCTTACATGCAGCTGGATCTTGTAGCCAAGCATGTATAGCAATCTTTCCAATGGCAAATAATTATCTTGTAAGAACAATGGGGGTACAATAAAGTCCCATATGTCTTTTTCTCTTCTTAAATTGCAATGCAAGTCATGGGAGTATTTTTTTAAAGCATTCTCACTTTTAGAAAACTGTACAACTTGATTTTTAAAAGATGACTCTCAGCTATATTTACATTAGCAAAAAAAGCAATGCAGTAGAAGAGGATGTATGGAACTGAGCTAGTGCTAAAGACCTGCTCCACACTGTACCTGCTTCAGAGTTCTACACTGGACTAATTCCAGTTTGGTCCTGCAGACTGAATGTCTGCTGATATGTGGATTGCACCTTCTAGTTTTACTTTATTTGGAATAAATAGAGTGCAAGTACTCTATAGCTCATTACTGAACACTCCTAACACATGTTAAGTTCACATGCACAGTGGTGTAGACTAAAACATAGTGTATAGAGAAGATCAGTAGATTCATTTGGAAAATAGACACTACACAAATTAAAATGCTAATGCAGATGCAACCTTTGCTGGTAAGCAGGTATCAATGCAAGAAAGCAAATCATACCTCAGGTACTTGGCTGTGTATGCTTTTCAGATTCAGATGAAATTTCAGCAGCTATAGTTCCCTTAAACATTATTATGACAATTATTTTTAGCATATTTGGCAGCAATGAAAGCAATTTACTCCTTGCTCCTATAGTTACTTTCTCAGGCCCAGCCTCCACAGCACAAACAGCAGTACTGCTGATTCCTTTAAAAATTCTGACAGACTGTGGCAACTAGAACTGACCTTCCCCGCAGCCGCGATACTACATCGCGGCAGCTTTTTTTCCTTTTTGAATTTCAATGTAATTTTAAGAGCAATCGCTTCACCCCGATCTATTTAGACGCGGCACTGGCGCCTGAGCTGCCGACTGGGGTGAAGGACGCGGCACTTACCGGCGGCGGTGCGAGCTGGCGGAGCTGCAGCGGCGGCGGAGCTGCAGCGGGGCCGGCGCAGCGCGGCGCGGGCTCTATAAAGGCCGGCCCGGGGCGGGGCCGCCGCCGCTCGGCGCTCCGGCGCGCTGCTCACCGAGCGGCGCCGTGACTCAAGGAGGAAATTTTTTTATGCTGCTTTTTAGTTTCGGGGAAGGGGAGTACAGTCAGGGCGAGTACACAGCTTTGTTCGGGGTAAGATTTCTGGAAGGGGCTCCTTGGCTTCCCCGCGGCAGTCAGCAATTCATTAGGGACATTTATAAAAGCAAAAGAGAAACGTGAGTGAGAGCTATGAAAGGAATGACTAGAAACATGCCTGGAGACATGTCAGAATGATAACAGTGGTAACATGTATGTATACATACATTAGCAATAAACACGGAATGATTATGAAACGTGCCTGGGAGCACAAGCAAATGTGGTGTATTTTATTCATATGGTGTTACCCACACAAATGATTTTTTAATTAACAGAGGATTAAACTCTTTCAGGTGTGGGTAAAACACAGCCCGCTGGGAGGGAGTATTGGGTCAAAATGTGCTCTTGAAACACTGGGTGTGTTTTCAGAGATCTGTCTGCAGCTGAAACACAGGACATCGAGGCGAATACGGCGCAGTTCTCATGCCAGCTGGAATCTGTTAGGACACAGATTAGGGGCTTACTGCGGGTGCTAAACTCATCTCCTCCAAATTATTTATGCTCCCTTGGCCCTGAGCAATCTTCTGCTCGTGAGAAAGTGGTCATGGTTTCCTTATAATTTCTGCCTCCCAAAGAAGTATTCAAAGAGTTCATTTCATGAGATGAGGATGGAGATTTGAAATGATAGATGTCTAAGAATGCAGAACCAGCACAATAGCTAGTCTTTCCTGTGATTTTGTTCATATTATGTTCCTGTGATTTTGTTCATATTATGCTGCAATGTTATAGCAATGCAGTGAATAACAGCAAACCAGTACATAATATTTGTGAGTGTATTCATAGGGTTTAGCTTCAGGTAGTGAGGGTGACTAAGGTGAGGTAGGTCTCCAGAGGCTGTGTAGCTGAGGAAAAGCAGTTTCTTTAGAGGTCAGGTCAGAGAAGTAGTTGACCTGTAGAGAAATGTTTTCATAATTTGACAATGCAGATCTTAAGGAGACTACCTTTCTATGTTTGCCATGTAACAACTGGTGTGAATCTTCTTCCCTCCCCATTTTCTATCTATGGTATAACCATACCTTTTTTAAGGTCCTGTCTTGTTACATTCTCTGTTCCTTTCTGTTCAGATCTTCAGGCTCACATCAGAAGAGATCTCATGTCTGCAGAAAGCACACAGAGTTCACTGAATGGCAGGAACTGAGTCAAGAGAAACAGCTCAAGCTAGAAGTCCATAACTGAACATAGGTAAGGAATGAGCTTTTCTGAATTTCAGGAGAGAAACTTGTCTCACATTCTGTGGTGACTTAATAGATCAACATCACAACTAATTCGACCCTTTAAGAAACAGTGCATAAAGGATAAGAGCAGAATCCCCATGGCACTCTTTATTTCAGAGGAGTGGCCATCAACTAAATTTATCCTAAGGAATTAATTCTGCAGAGGGGAAATAATCCAGATTTTAAAAGCAGTCTTTAACATTTACTCAATTAATTTTAATACACCAACCTTACACATAATAAATGAAGAAATAGGTCATAGTTTGATTCAGCAGGGAGAGCAGGGAAAAGCCTGGATGCAGGAAGAAGAAGGGCTCCCCAGGCTTGGGCAGCACCTCTCCTTCCTCCTCCATGCTCCCAAGGAAGACTCTCTAGGCCTTCCTCAGACTCTCCTTCTGGGAAAAAAAACCTAGAGCAACTGTGTTTCCTCCTTGATATTTTTGTTTCCTGAGAAGTGTGATCAGTTATCCTCTCCCTGAACCTTTGACCAAGCTGTGCAGATGTCCCCTGTTCCTAATTTTCTCCCTAAAACCTGCAGGTTCATACTTGTTTTCCAGATGCCAGAACCAAAAACTTTTGTTGTCTTCATTCTAACACAAGATACAGCAAAATTCAAATCTCACTTCTTCTGCTATCTGTCATATATTGGGTTTTACTGAAATGCACTTCTTAAGTATATCTAGAAGGCCCCTCTAGAAGGAGAAGTGACTCGGGCTGTGGTGTCACTGTCTTTCAAGCAGACTGGTGACAGCTATGGATCAGAAATTCTGATGTGTTTGTAGTGCTGCTTTAAAGCTCTCAAATTCCTTTGGTCTAAATATTTGTACGACCTAGATAGGTAAATGAGTTATAGTTGGCACTGGACTGCACTGAACTGAAAATGTGGTTTAGTAGAAAGATATTCAAGCTGGCTGCAAATAAGTTTGTTTTGGTGTTCCAAGTAACCTCACAGCTGCATTACATTATCTCTGTGAGCATTTAAATGACACCTAGGGAAGCAGGGATGCATGAGATAATTTCCAGTGCCTAGCTTCACTGAGCTGGCTGATGGCTGGCACAACAAGAGCTGAAATGAAGTTTCAGGTAAAATAAATCCTTGGAACCTTGTCATGTGCTCTGCCTTAAGGCAGAGACCTTGGAAAATCTGTAGCATGGCACTTCTGCCATGTCCTCTCTCTGACCTCAAAGCTGGATCTGCCAGCACAAATGGGAAATGCACATGCTCAGGGAGTGGGAGGGATGAAACAGGACCGGTTCTGCTACCAAGGGATTTTTGGTAGCTTCAGGGTCAGCATTTATTCCTTATTGCATGTCTCAAGAATTTAGAAGGGCCTGGTTACAGGCCATGTCTTCTGTCCAGGACAAGACTGTGATAGGACAGAGGAAAAGCAGGTCTTTATAACTCAAAAGCATAGTTGTTTGGGAAGAATAGTGAATACAGTTAAATGCCTACTGCAAGACTATCAGTGCAAGTGGAACTTACTTGCTCAGTCGATATTGATTATGAGAAGTCATGAGACTTAAAACACTTGTACAGACTCGTGAACAAGTTTTGTATTTTGAGAGCCACATTGTCCTTTCCACAGTTAATTTCCTTTTCCTTTTACATGTCCGTGGTTTCATCACTTTGGTCTTTTACCAAAATTAGGCAGAGGTGTAGGCGGGATGGAAGGAGGAAAGACTTCTGAAGAAAAAGAGGTGGTAAAGGAAGTGTTAGTGTGACCTTGTAGAAGGTACTTTACCTGCTTAGTAGGAATACAGCAACTACATGAGAAAAAATTACTCACAAAATCTCAAGCCATTTGCTCATTTTTGTAGTCAGGGCTGTTAATAATAGGGCTTTATTTGCACCTGGATTATATCACAGAGTAAAGAAAATGTATATACCTATTATGAGCTCCTAATGTGATTTGAGTCTGCAGTTATATAGCACTTCTCTAAAATAGAAGTCAGATGCAGTGGATCTAACCCTGAAGAGCAAGTAGTATCAGACCCACAGCCAGGCAGTTCTTGGGTTACTGTGATGTTGTGTTTTAGTTTTCAGTTTCAAATAAAAATTTTGCTGATTCTTTTAATTTATTGTTGAAGTAACTTGAATGTTTCAGACTAATCAGCCAGCCTGACTTAGCAAATTTAGGAAGGATAACATTCCATTCCACCTAGATGAGAACACTGACCCTCAGAGAAATACAGAGGTTTTATCTCATGGTGGTGTACTGAAAGAGATTGTGAGGTTTGCATTGTTCTGCAGAAGTTGCTGGGATGGAGGTATTATTGGTTACAGTGTTCATTTTCACAGCTGATGATAAAATATTAAAACTCAAGAGAAATACCATCTAGCATGCATTGATGCTTGTGGTCTGTCAGTAAACCCCAAAAAGCTAGAACTTTCAGGGAATTAAATAACTCTATAAATATTAGTAGCAAGAACTGCTACAGACGTGCTGTTCAACAAGGAAAATTTAGGCCTGAGGCTTTGTATTGCCCGAAGTCTTGTGGTCATGTAGTGCATGTTCTGGTTTATATCCAATATAAGTAACGTCAGAATTAGTCCTTTGACTAGTAAAATGTGTGCTTTGCCAACGTGAATTTCAAGTCCTCTCTACTCATGGTACATTATGAATGGAAAAGTTTAAATTTGCATAAAAGCAGTTATGTGTGCTTAAACCTCTGTCATCTCAAATGAAAGAGCAGGGTTAAACCACACAGTGAGTATTTGCTCAGTGATTAAGAATACAAAAGTTAAGAAAACACCTAGAAGTCATGCCAAAAGATTGACGTGACTTGTCACCTCTATAACAATAATAGCTTGTTGTTGTCAGTTTTGTTAAAGAAATTAGTTTGTCATTGAATCAAGTAGCCTCATCTATGGGTATAGAATTTAAAGAACATATCTATATTTACCATTGCTTTGCGTATTGGAGTGTAGCTTCAAACTCAAACTGTGTTTGGTTACAGTCACTTTGGAATTAGGTTAGAAAGGATTTTAAGTCAGTCAGAAAGTGTGCTACAAGTTTAAGGGAAATTTTCCAGTATAAAGTTGATTTAGATTATTTTGTCTTCATCTTGAAAAATGTGGGTACTTTTACAGTAAAACATTTTGTATTCTCTCTCTGATGTTATCCAAGTTAAATTTTTTAATCAGTTTACTTCCAACTCTTGAGATAATAACTGGAATTACTGAATAAACCATTAGATTTTGAAATGTAAACAAATAGATTTCAAATGTTACATTATCACTATTCATAGAGTTAAAAATATTAAGCTCACTCTTTAATCTTATTTTCTTAAATTACTGTTTGTATGAGTCCCAGGAATTTCCAGAGTAGCTGATTTTAAGTTGAATGTGATTCATAAAAATTCTTGTACTTTAATGACTCTTGATTACTTGTCAGTTGTTTGTGGTTGGAATCTGAAGCAAGTGGTGATATCATTTCCTTTAGGTACAATTCAGCTACTCAGGTTTCTTTATTTAATTTTTCTTTCCTTTTCCTTGCTGCCTACTGCTTTCCTCTTATCTCTGTTATCTGTGTGCACAGAAGTGGCAGAGCATTCTCACTTGAGAGCCACTGGGCTCTCTCGCATGCCTGTGGGCACTGCTTGTGGCTTTGCAGGCAGCGAGGGCCAGGCTTTATCTCTGAGCTGAGGCAGTGTCACCTTGAGCGCTTGTGAAATCCCCGCCACCGGCCTCCTGCGCTCATGCGTGGGGAGCAGCTGCCACGAGAGCGTTCTTCTGCTTGTATACAATGATCTGTTGTTTCTGTGAGCTGTCCGGATACGGATATTTTTCAGAACAGCAATGATCACATCTAAGGGTTTCTTCATCAGCTTGATGTGCACCTGCTTTTAAACTATGCTTTGTATCTCATTTAGCATTTATGAAAATTCATTTATTATGAAAATCAGCAATCACTTTGACATTTGATCAAATTACTCATTTGAGACAGCTAATATCTGCAATTTAAAGATTAGTTGAGCTACAGATCTTGCATCCAGATCATAAATAAATGTTTGTGTATAAGTCTAGGCCTGTTTTAGTTGAAATCAAAATGCTGATAGCACTGGGGGAAAGACAAAAAAGATTTCTGAGTCTGAAAGTAGAAGGCAGAAAACAAACAAGGATTTTTAGGGATTCAGTTGTGCTACATTTGGTGATCTTAAATCCTGAAGTAGAATATTTTTCAAAGGAATCCTTTTTCTACCCTACCATTTACTGGTCTGGAATAGCACATTGAAATCCAACATTGGAGATTTACAGAAACAGCTGATTTTGGACTATTATTTCTGAAGTGCGTCAGTCAATCGGATGCACATTCCACAGGAAACCAAACAAACTGAAAGCATGCCAGTTAGCATATTTCTGGAGAAAAAAGATTTGCTAAAATCTTGGAAGAAAGCAGATTCTGGGGATTGACCTCTGCAAGCTGTGTCCTAGTGATGGTGTATCCAAGGAAGCAGCATACTCTAAATCCCCTGTGCAATACAGCCCCAGAGAGAAAACTGGCACTGTTCATCTCTGTGAAAGGCTGCCTGGGAAGATCATTTAGGATTCCACTCCCTCTAAAGCATTAATTATCTAAATAAATACAAGATACAGGAAAAATTACTCTTATGTCTTGACATTAATGACATTAGTAATGGACTGTTCTGAAGAAGCTCTGGAAGCAAAATGGCAGCTCTGTGAATTTATAGTTGAAGGAAAAGGTTACTAAATGCAGAAAAATTGTAGAGAGCCCATAAAACAGTACTGCCTGGTGTGTCAGGCAGTCTCAATGGACTTACAAGTGAGGAGCTGTTGAACAATTCAGAGGATAAAGAGTTTTAAGGAGAAAAAAAAGTTGCTTCCTGGGTGCTGTTGAATAACTGCATTCTTCTGCATAAACTTATAAAGAAACTGTGCTGAGAAGAAAGGAGAAACAGAATTAACTTGGGTACTCTTGGGTAATAATTGCGTGCATATCGGGTGCTCTAATAATAGTACTTATCTTCCCCCCACCACCACTCCTGTGGATGTTTTGGCTGCATTCTTCCTTTTTTTTTAGTTCACTTCCTGTAACTTATTTCTAGTATGGACACTGTGCTATTTTCCCTAATCTTTGTTTGCTGATTGTTGTTTCAAGTTTATAAGCTTTAAGCAAATACATCTCTAAAGAAAGCTGTGTTTACTCCCCTTATCCTGTCTATAGCAGTCACAGATTTTATGGACGAATGAGGTGGACAAAAAAAATCACAAAAAAAAAAAAAAAAAAAAAAAGGGAGATTGCAGAGCCTTCTCATATATCATAAGCCAAATAGAAAAAGAAAACTTTAAAAATATATTTTGTTTGCAAAATAGGCCTGTTTTTTCTTTGTGCAAAGTCTTCCAGAGGGAGGTTCTGGCATAGAGTGACCAATCATCAGTACCAGCAGGAATACTCCTGCCAGAAAACAGAAATACTTTCTGCCTCTCCCCTCTGTCTCCAAGGCCTTTTCTTGGCCCTACTCACTACTTATGCCATTCTGTGATTGGTTAGAACAGTTGGAAATTACAATGTTCTATTTCTTCTGAAACATGTGTGGTTTTGACCAAAATGTCTCAAATTGAGATACAACAAAGTTTCCATCATGTGGAGTTTTTGGAGTGTGTCTTCCCATTGTTCCCCAAAAGGTGTCAGGAGTATGCTCGCTTCTTCCTATGGACCAGCAGTGAGGCAGACCATCCTTTACAGGGGAGATTAAGGCAAGGTGGAGCACACTCCATACTAATAAATCTGTGAGACTCAGCATCTTGGGCTGCAGGCTGGTACTATTGTAGTCATGATCAGAAAGGTAGGGAGGGAAGTGGGGAGATGGGGGAAGAGGCAGTGTTGAGCGTCACTTGCAGGGAGAAGAGTAAGAAAAAAGTGTTATTGTCAGAAATAGAAGTTGAAAGATGCTTAAAAAATAGAAGTTGAAAGATGCTGCAAAATGTTGAAAGATGCTTATCCATAATATTAGCATAACTACTATGTGGACAATGTAGGTTGGCCACATGAGTTATTCAGGAGGACTCAGCATCCAGAGGATGAGTGTGAGAGGATAGGCCTAGAGGGCATAAGTCGTGGGGTGCTGTGACAGAAAAACAAATTATGTATAGTTGACTCAGTGTAAAACAGGCATAAGATACAGGATGACTTGATCGAAGAGAATTCTACGAGAGGCACCTTTGCAGGAGCTTGTCTGAGTGCCTAAAAGAAAAACATAATTGCAATTTTCAAGACTTCTGTCAAGCAGAAAAGTTACATTGCTTTCAATGACAGCCAGAGAAGTGGACGATGGTTCTTTTGAACCCATAATGACTAAGAAGGATGGAGCTCTGTTATAACTGAGTTAGATCTTACAAAAGGTCTTATGAAAAGGTAATACCAGAGAGATGTTTGAATTTGCTCTTTGACAGCATTTACAGAAGGTTTACATTAGAGATGTAACATCACCCACATAGATATGGCAAATTAGTTTGTGTTTCCAAGTGAAAAAAATATTAAACCATAAGAGAGCCATTTCAGTGTAAAAAATGTTGTGTTAGAAGTGTATGAAGAGATTAAGTGAAGAAGAGAATGGTGGAATATGGCCAGTGATGTGTAAAGGAAGCTTCCCAAGCTCAGAAAAACAAGGACTCTGCCTCTGAGCAGTTCTGTGAGAATCATTTGAATTCCATGGAAAGGACAAAATAAGATTGTAGGAAGCCTAAACCAGAGCTGGAGGAGAAAATCTACTGTTAATTTTGTATTTGGTAAGCTCGAAGGAGATCACCATGTGAAGGAGTTGTAAGTATGCAGTGGAATATTGTTAAGGTAAGACTTAGCATAGGAAAGAACTGGATTTTCCCTCATGGCACCTGGTGATGAACATTCATTCAACATCCAATAGGAAAGCTTTTGTAGCCCATGTGAATCCCCCTGAGAGAAATGGAAATTTCTAACATAGTCTGTGTAATACAATTCATTATATGGAACTACTTCTATGAATAAGCATTACTCAGTGGGTGTAAGGAATGTTAGGACAAATCCTAGGCTACTGTATTATGCTGTACTGAATATTACTTAAAATCACCTTGAGCTGCACTGAATATTATTTAAAAGGAAAATAGCTTTGGTAGATCCTCATTTTCTGTTCATTTCAATGGAATAAGTCCAAAATACCTACTATACCAGAGACACGAACTCTCTTCTGAAACACATGTTTATAAGCTCAATTGCTCCATAGCATCTTTATACTACTCTAACAGGGGTCAGCATTTGGCCTGTAATAACTCATTACTGTTTTCTTGTATCCACCAAATTATAGAAAAAGCCCACTGTAGAACATATGTTCCAATGGAACAGCTTTTTTTGAAAGCTACTTGGTTATTCATTTGTCTCTTGGGCCTCAGATCTGTTTCTCCCTCTGCAAAGTCTCATCAGATAAACATGGAGATTGACTCTTGCCCTAGACCACCCTTTTCACAAAAGCTAGAAATCCATGCCTTAGACTGACAAGAGCCTGGATTCAAAATCTTTCCTTTCAGGGTAACTGCAAAAAGTGAGTACTGCTACTGCTGGCTCCTTTGTCAAGCTCCTGCTCTTAGAAGATAACTTCATATGCCTTGTTTCTATATGGGTGTTTCTAGTGCAGGCACTGAATGCAATGATTCTACAAATATACCAAAGGACCTGTTTAATGTTTCTAGGATGCTCTCATGGGACATGAGGACATCAAATACCTACTTTAGGCGTTCTGAACCAGGTCAAGCAACTTTTTTTTTTTTAAGTTACCATGCCTAAGTTTGATACATACAGAAATTAAGTTGGTAAGAGTGATGATTTTCACTAAATTCCAATAAAGGTAATGTAGGCTACTAGGTCACTTGCTTCAGATAGTTTTAGGTGATTAATTGCTATTCCTCTGCCTTTCATTTTTCCCCCTGTGTGGTTAATAATGAAAAAGGTATTTATCTTGTCTTTCATGGCATGGTGATATATTAGTAGGTGACTCCACAATAATATTCAGTGCCAGGCAGAGGTGTTTCCTTTGACCCCAAAGCATGTCATCACATTAACATGAGATCATTCCTCAAAGTGAGGTTCATTAAACTGACAGTGCTGGCCAGTTACAGTTTCACAGCTCTCAGTTCTAGAGCAAGATAATTTGGCACACTTAGACCTCTGTGTTTCTATGCATTAACTTATGTAGGCATGTATGACATTTTCTCTCTAGCTGTGAGACTGATTCCTAAAAAAAACCCCAAAAAACAAAAAAAAAAACCAAACCCAAAATACTAAAGTGGAAAGACACAATCATTTAAGGAACATAAGAAAACCACAGTCTGAGCATGTGACATTCAAGTCTGTGCAAGCATATATCAAGTACTTAAAATTGAAACAATTTGTGTAAGTAACTTCAGACTAGGCAATGGCAAACTTTACCTTTAGTATCTTCACAAAAACCTTATTAAACTATTAGAATAGAAGTATAAGCTCTGCTACATATGTATGTATTATTGCCAATTCAAAAGACAAGAGAAATAGTATAAGCTATGTTTTGATTGTTAACAAATGACATGGACATTTACAGCAATTTCATGATGTGAAAATAAGAGTAGATACCTAAACATTGGTGCGACTCATTTATGAGACAGTTTTTTTCAGATGTTAATTGGACCAATGCTATTAGAGCCAGCAGAGCCCAGGAGCTGTGACTCATCAGAAGTGCTGAGAAACCTTTGATTTGACAGGTAGTTCTCTTAATCCTGGCATGAAAATTACCTTTTGAAACAATGGTAAACACTTCTTTTAAAGAAGTCTTTCTAGAAAAAGAAAAATCTGAGCAGCTGGAAGTCAACATCGTGTTTTCTTTTTAGCTCTTAATAAAAAAGTATTTATAAACACTGCTTTAAAACAGGTTATTTACAATAGGAGTGTGTCCTTATCTGTTGCTCTTATTTCAAAGCCCTGGAATGGTAGATCCTATGAATGACTGAAGGAAACTGTGAACTCCTGAGTTCTGGTAAAGTATGATTGTCATCTCATCTCTACTGAAACCTGTATTTCACAGCAGGGTAATTATTTGCAGCACAATGTTTGATTACGGGAAATTCCACAGTAAATAGTTAGAAACTGCCATTTCAGATATATAGGTATATTGGGCATGTTGTGATCTGTTTGGGCTGCCTATATAAGCTAAAATTATATTGAATGCAAAAGATTTGGTTCAACTCTTAGTACCTGCCACATATGTAGCCCACCTTAGAATTTCTGATTTGAATTTTTGAGTTTGCCCAGTGGCTCTTAATTTTCTCATTCAGGTATGGAATAGGGTGTCAGTGCTGTTACTCTACAGGCAAAAAAAATGTCCTAATTTCTCGAGCACTAAATCTCAGAGAAATTTGAATGTTTTAGCAATTCATGGTTAGGCTCATACAGTTGCCTTCTCATTCCACTACTCTCCATTCAGACAAGCTTCTTAAGAAATCTGGTAGTTAATTGAGGCTTGAGAGTAGTAATATCTTTCAGAAAGAAAAGTGACTTACTGCCCATCAAAGAAGATGTGAAATATTGGCTACTTTGGTAGACATGCAAGTAGTGAGATATCTTTGAAATAAGTTCTCAAGAGCTGGGCTTAGAGCTGGGCTAAATCTAAACAGAAGTATCTATTACTTACTTAATCAGCCTGATTTCACGCATATTCCTAGGACTTGACAAACATCTAAGCACAACTTGCCAAAACCTTTGCTAATGGAAATCATATCAGGAGAGTCACAAAACTGTAGGAGAGTGCCTAGGCTTGGCAGGGTTGCAGAAACAGTTCTGCTGTCCCATGTACAGCTGAGGTGGTTTGGACTGGCATGCAGGCATGACCTCATGATAAACTCACTGATCCTCACTAGGAATTAATCATTTGGCTACTTGCAGCCAGCAGTCTACCACCAAGAGGAAGAGACTGTTGTCTTCCTTTTGCATATCATAAGGGCAAATGTATCAGCACTGTTGACCAGAGACTTTGCAATGACTTTATGAGTTGATTTCTGCAATTTCTGATAACAGTACCATGTAAAATTTCCCTACTAGTAATTTATTTGTATTGAAGATTTCTAATATTAGTGACCTAAGAGGTGCTTGTTTTGGTTTTGTCTCTTTCTAAAAGTGTTTTTCAGCCAAAGATATGGAACTCTGACTCTCAGAAAGTTTGAGCTATCATGACTTCCTGATAAGGAAAAATTACCCTAATCAATAAGATATCCATTCTTTTGAATTGTTATTCATTCTATCCATAACAAAATGCTTTGCCATGCCATTGAAGAAGGACATAAAGCAAAAGAAACATAAAGATAGACATGGGGGTTTTTTGAAATAAACCCCTTGTTTTATCTTCCTAAGAAAAAATATTTTATAACACTTACAAAATGTTACTGCATTTCAGTAACCTCATTCAAAGACTATGGGATGGAATAGTGCATTTTGAACAAATGTTACAAAAACTGTTTGTGTTCTGAGATGTTATTGTCTTAAGTTGTGAGGCTGATTTTCAGCCAACCAGCCAAGCAGTCCTTGGAAGTACTACAGTACTACAGGCACCAAGAGTCCCGCAGGAAGTGGTATTTGTGATTCAGTCAGCGGCACCTTGCCCACTGAGTCAGTGTTGAGCCAAAGTCCAAATGTGTTTCTAGAGTGTGGAATATAAAACTGAAGTCATGACTGCTGCAGCCACTGGGAAATTCACTGAACTATTGACGAGAACAGGGATATTAACCGCAACATCCCAGATTCCAGACAGGGATAATTACAACTTTCCCCCACTTACTTCACTGGCAGATAGTTCTTCTAATTTTCTCAAAAGCCTTGTACTTTTTTTCTGCACTTAACAGATCACCATGCTCTAGGCATGTTGAAGGATGAGTGCCACAATTCAGATACACAGTCTATCTTTCTATGGGCTATGCTGGAAATGCCAGGTGTGGCACCTGCAGTTTTGCACTTCCATGACTAATCCCACTTGCAGGTGTCAATGGACACCATCACCTACCTGAGCTTTTCCAGCTAGATCAGTTTTGCAGCTGAAGGGATGTGCTGAGGTATTTGCAGTACCCGTTTCCTCTCCAATTCATGACCCACTAGATCTGCACAGCGACTCAGAACAGCCTTTTCTAAACAAAGTCTTAATTCATGGGTAGGAATTGAACAAATCTCAGCTAAGTTTTAAGTGAAGATTCTCCACATATATCTTTCCTACTGGCTTTCACATGTCAAGTACAGAATTTTTTTTTAAATCCAGTTGTTATATATACTTTAAAATTTAACAAAAATAAGTTTTCAAAACAGATGTTTAATGTCATTTATTCACACTAATTTATGTGAAGGTTTGTGGCAATAAATTTTGGCATCCAGATTTCCAAAATAATGCCAAAAGTTGCTGTGAAAAATTAGAACTACAAATCTGAAGTTGTCCAACAGGCAGTCTAAATGCTGTGTTTTGCATGTAGTTGATGATATAGATTTGTATATATGTATATTTATATGCAAATATTATATATTTGTATATGATTTGATGATATTAGATTTGTAAATATTTTTCATGTCAATTGTTCACAAGCATATTTTTATCCTTGTCCCTATTTTAATTTTTTGTAATTATGAAATACAATCTACCTGAATTTGACTTAAATTTAGAGAAAAAATTAGTAAGACTTTTGGTAACACTTGTTTCAGACCTGCTAAAATTTTGATCAGAGTCATTGCTAAATGCTACAAATTTTGTAGCAGGCAGATGTGGTTTAGACCATTTAGTTAGACTCTGTAACATGTAATGGCTAAGTGATTTCTAGGATTATGGAACATATTAAATATTAGGTAGCTCATTTAGCAGGGGGATAAGTTTGTCGACATGTGAGTTTCTCCATTATTGTTGGGAATGTGTTTAAATGTTACATGTATCATCTTGGCTAGAAGGAGCTCATCAGCCAGTGCTGCAGTAGCTTCCACAGCAGAACTAAGGGACATAAGGATGCAAAATTCACTTCCCTGGACACAGCAGTACTACCTCTGAGCACCTGCTAGATCTGGACTTGCAGGTCCAAGCCTCTTTGTTCTTCATTCCATTGGAGTGAGGAATAGAGGGTTATTCAGTGTGAAAAACAGTGACAAAATTTCACATATCAAGAAGTTCTCGTGGTGTCGTATGAAGAACACAAGGTTTATGCACAGCACACCAATTAGTCCTGGTCCTTCCTTTATTCCTTCTCCTTCCTTTATCTTTCCTCCACCCTTCAATACAAAAAGTTTCCGCTTGGTCATGAAGGAAGTGAGGGAGCCTGGATGCCACCCCAAGGGTGAAAGCTAGAGGAAGGGCTGGGTGACTTAGCCAAGCAAAGGGGAGGAGAAGGAAATGATCACTGAAAAATAAGGTTCTAAATAAAGGATGAATTTGGATGAGAAATATGTGAAAACATTTCTTTAGAAGTGAGAAATGGGAATAATGTATGCAAAACAGTTTCATCATATGCAATTAGTAAATGGAGATTTCAAGGCCTGGGCCTTGTGTGAGACCAACTGACAGTAATGAATTTATAGTGTCAATTCTCACTGTGTACTGTACCAGAAATGCCTATTTTTGTACCAGGAACTCCTGGTACCACTTTGCCCTATAGTCCACCCTCATGACAGTCTGGTTGACCATAACTCCATTTTGATTGGAATCTTTGCTGATGCCTTCATCTGTCATATCCTTGCAGCACCTTTATTTGTGGCTTCTCTCTCTCAGATATGATGATTTAGGCTGTCTGCATTCTAACACCCAAAAAACCCACAACAGCACAAAAAACTGATTGTGTCATATCCAGTTACCATATTGGTGTATGTTGCATGTGTCTATTAGTATCTGTTTAGTTAGAAAACCAAGTAATTCTTGGTATTTTTACTGTGCTAACATACATTAATGTATTTCATGTTAGCCCATCCTAAGGTTTTTTCCCCTCTTTTTCAGATTTTGGCTTAAGTGCTGTTTTTAAGGTATTTCTTCAACTAGCTCTTCTCCCGTAGTTGTGTGAGCCTCTATAGAAATCAGGAAAGCTGCTTGTGAGCATGCTGGGGTTTTGCAAGTGTATTGCTCTCATTTTATAATGCTGAAAAAACTTGCATAGTGCAGAAAATGAAAACCTTTTAAAAGTTCTTCAGTCAGAAATGCTGGTATCCTACACCTGTATTGCCATAGCATGGACGCTTACAGCTGGCAAGAGCTATGTGATCACAGACAGTGGAGCCCTTTGCAAGCACACAGGCTTCCTGAAAAATTCTGCTCTTAAGGGCTGTCAGAAAAGAACTGAAAAAATAGTAGCAGTTTTAGATTTTATGACTTGACTATCTCCTATCCTAAGATTTCCTTTCGGATATCCTTTCACACCCTGGGCTGCATCAAAAGCAGTAGGAGTAGGAAGTCAAGGGATGTGATTGCCCCCTTCTAGTCCACTCTGGTGAGACCCCACTGGAGTGCTGTGTCCAGCTCTGGGGTCCCCAGCAAAGGAAGGACATGGATCTGTTGGAGCAAGTCTAGAGGAGGGACACCAAGGTCATTAGAGGGATGAAGTTTCTACAAGGCAAGGCAGAGAGAATTGGAATTCTTTAGCCTCCAAAAGAGAAGACTTTGGGATGACTTAATTGTGGCCTTCCAGTACCTGAAGGGAGTCCATAAGAAACATGGAGAGAAACTTTTTCAAGAGCATGCAGTGACAGAACAAGGGGGAATGACCTCAAGCTGAAAGAGAGTAGATTTAGATTAGATAGTAGGAAGAAATTCTTTGCTGTGAGGGTGGTGAGGCACTGGAACAGGTTACCCAGAGAAGTTGTGGAGGCCCCATCTCTTATAGTGTTCAAGGCCAGGTTGGATGGGGCTCTGAGCAACCTGATCTAGTGACGTGTGTCCCAGCCCATGACAGATGGGGTTGGAAAAAAATTATTTTAAGGTCCTTTCCAACTCAAACCATTCTATGATTCCTAGCTTTTGGGAAACTGTGAAGATATCAATTGTTGGACTAATTAGTTCAAGTTGCAAGGAAGAGTTAGTAGTTGAAGACTTATTGGGAAGATCTTGCATTGCCAGGTAGCTAAGGCAGCTCAGTTGCCTTAGGAAGATTTTTTTTTACAATGTATCAGTGAAGTCATTGAGGGAACAAAATGCATTGTCCTTTCCTGTAATAGGCGAGGTTCATGAATAGGATTTTTGCCCCTTCCTGCACTCTGCTATTTTCGAGCCTCATGACATTGTGAACAGGAAAATGCTATCTGCTTAAGAGTTGAAAGGGCAGAATTATTTCATCCTCTTCTTGGAAATGCAGGTTGAAGGTAAAATGGTTGGAGTATATAAGATGAACAGGTGGCACCACTCCTTGATGGCTGTTTGCATTGTGCTTATATAACTCCCTGGCTTACAGTGGACCTCTTGGCTTTATCCAGCCCTGATCAGCAAGAACAAATTAGGTGCTGTATCCCCTAACTGTCAGCTTATTAGCCAGGGTACACACAGCCCTCTGGAATGAAGATTAAGAGACTGAAAGTCAAATACAGAAGAGAAACATGTCTCTTACCACAGATTTTTTTTAGGTCTATCAGGGCAACTTCCCCATTTCCTTCAGACACATAAACAAGAGCACCATGTTTAGTGGCACAGGAAATTGCTGTTTCTTTCACTTCCTGGGAAAGTACTTTTCTTGATTCTTTTTTTCCTGTAGTAAAAAAAGCTCTGCTAGCAGGTTCTTCTCCAGTGGTTCAGCCTGCTGACAAATGATTGTCAGTTCATTCCCTGAAAGCAACTAATGGAGTTGTTTCCAGGTGCAGGAAGTTGATATAGTTTCACAGGTCCCTTTCTAGCCCTGAGATTTCTTTCTGAAGTGTGTGGCAGTAGAAATAGCCTCCAGATGGAGGCCTCTGTCAGATGCAGGCCTCAGTACACCTGCATATTACTTGTCAACTGAAGATGCTCATATAGGAGCATCTTGCCTGTCTCTGCCTCGCATATTCATTTGCCTTAACTTCTTGCCTATAAGTGCAGGGGGAAAGTAAATCAAATTTTTTAAGGTCACAAGCATTCAGACTGAAGAGTAGGACAGAGACCTGCCCATTATTCTAGTGCTTGAAGCCTGAGGTTTCCCCAGCTATTGCCTGAAGAGATCTAGGTTATTATTTACTTCAAGTCCTCATTCTGCTATTTTCAGTGATCTGAAAAAAAAAACAGAAACTTAAGACTTTTTGATACCTAGTAATGTGAGAAAAAGATGAGCTTAACCATCTCCCCTCCAGCCTTCCAGGGAGAAGTAATTTGCAGGCCCACTAGGTCAATGTACCCCTCAGCAGTTTCCAGGAGTACCACAGACAGCAAAGACTGGTGCTAGAAACAGCTGCTGGAAACAACCATATCTTTAACATTACAGCCATTTATTCATACCAGTGACTGCACTTCTCTACTCCTTTTTTGAGTTTCATGGCTTGCTAGGGAGGTTGTGAATGTAAATGAAAGGTGGGCATATGTTTGCAGCTATGAAAGAAATGTAGGGCAAGCTGCCTGTTTAAGTGTGATGCACTTGATTAGGATATATCTGAAGAGTTTTTGCCTGTGTTTCATGGACAAAAAGTCAAATACCTTAGAATGGATGATATTAAAATTTAAGACAAGTTCATTGTCTCTGATGGACCTTCATACAAATTGAGTTCCTTTTCCTTGTTCTTGTTTCAAAATAGAATGTTAGAAATGAAAGTCCAGGTTTAACTCTTTTTGTCTGACTTGACAGAGTTGGGTTCTGTTTCCAGGTTGTGTTTTTAAATGCTTATGAACTATCAGCTTCAAAACAGAACAAAAAGTTGGTAGTTTTGACCTTACAGGAACTAGGATGTCATAGGCATCCTGAAGCCCATTTCATGTTTGAGGTAATGAGACAGGAATGAGTTTCACGTTGTGAAATTAGTTTGCTTCAATTCTGTCTACTAGTAAGATGAATTATTTTGCCTGCAGAATTAATCAATTTTGATGTATTTAATTAAAACATAATTAGTTGTTCATGGAAATAATTTCATGAAGGCCTTATAAGAAAACCAGATATTTTTAATGCAGATGCTTGCCTCAAAAAGTAGCAAAATGTTCCATAAAGTATTATTCTATGAAGATCAAAAGTATCTTCCACACCTGCAAAAGATGTAAACAGAAACAGTTTCCTGGAGGAAAGCTAGAGATCATCTTTCCACTGTATTGGTCTGGTAGGATAGGAGCTATACTATTGCTAGTAGGATCTTTCTGGGAGGAAGCATCTTTTCTCAGAGTTCCAGACAGACCAATAAACCAGGTCTCACCTGAAAGTAAGGTGTAGCTGGGTATTGCTACTCAAGCAGCAGTAAGTGAAAGAAGTTTATCTTTCCCATATTAATTCTAGAATTTATTTGACATGAGACAGTGATGGGTTGAAATGATATCATATCCTCACAGGGAAGAGATTCTGTTTTACTCTGAAGATATGCAGAAAACAAGGTTTCTGTAATAAGTTTAAAAGTAATTTTTGATAACAGAATGAAAGAAATTGTCAAACTAAATCAAGGGGCTTAATTACCTGACACTGTATTAAAAAGCAAGGTATGCTGCATATTGTTTTCTGTCCTGTTATGGAAACTGTTTATTTTCACTGTTCCAAATAAGCCAAAATTTGCAAGTACATATGTTTCAGAGAATGTTAGCAGTATGAGTTTCTTGTGTGTTCTTACTGCTAATCTGCAACATCTCAGAACTCACCAGTGCATCCTGCTGCGTGACATTGCATAGGCATTTGGTCACATTGTGACCAAAATTGAACTGATTTGGGATAAACAAGAGGAGGCTGTACAGTTTTGTTTAGTTTTTCAAGATTTTTAAAGTATGATAAGAATAGTCCAGTGTGTTGAAATAAATGCCTTGTGGAGTTCAAAGTCATTGTTCATTTATCTTGTAATCTAGAATTAATGCTGACAAGAAGTATGTAAACACAGCTGAAATTGATTAAGATATCTTCTTGGGTAAAAAAAGAAAGAACACAGTTTGGCCTGGCTTCTTTATAATATATATTTTTGAAATAAAATAATAGTGAACAAAAGAGTTTTTAAAATTATTTAATTATTACCTGAATAACCAAAGTGACCATTTAAATATAGGAAGATCGAAGCAAGTAAATTCTTTATTATTGTGAAAAGTAATAAAACAAGCAGGCTTCGGAAGAAAGGTTTGTAGCTGTCCACACACCATGTCCAGTTCTTGCTAGATTTGACACACATTAAGGAACATAGCTATTTTAGGACACAACCTGAAAAGAACTAGTTAACTCCCTTCAAACTGTGTCTGGAACTTCCTGAAATCCAGATGTGAAGTGCAGTTGCTATTGGTATTCCTGAGGCAGCTTTACACTTGCTAGCTTGTCTCCATCTAGCACAGCTGCAGGAACATGGAGGTTCCAGTATTAGGCCTGGAGTCCCTTCTGGCCATGCAGAGCTCAAGTTGCCCCAGCTATGCTGGCAGCAGTGAAGAACTTGTGCTTAAAGCTTTTGGGATATGTTTACACAAGTTGTATTGCCACTGGATTGCCCTGTAGACAGATCAAAAGTGTGAAGCCCACTCAAATATCTTCTGCACATTCAGCCAAGTTACAGACATTTCCAGGTTGCTTTTCTGTGCAGTCCACCACTGTCTCAAATCTCATTGCTCTCCAGTTCTCTTGAACTCTTTTTGCTAAGATCCCCTGAGCAGCACTATCCTGCTGCCTGCTCAAATGCCAACTCAGTGATGATCGAGCCTCCAGGCATAAAGGCAGTAATGCATAAGGCATAAATGTTCTCACCTAAAGTATGTGTTTCCTTGTCCTATGTAATTTTTGTATCTCAGTTGTGAAATCAATGAAGCTCTATGTGCTACTGCCATTCAGTTTGCTGAGATGCATGAAACATACTGTACTGAGGAGGTTTGTCATAAAATTGTTTGTTGACTTTGCACTTGAGTGCAGGAAGCTCTTCATTGAATCACTTACGTAGAAGAGGAAAAGCAAGGTAGTATGACCAAAGTAGCTGACTGATGGAGGACCATGAATTAGTCATATTTACTGTAGAATGTCATATTTACAGTAGGATGTGTTCCTAAGATAGATGAGGGTAGTCTGAGAAATTTGTGTGAAAGGTGTCAGTGACTTGTCCATTTTCCTCCTACCTCTGTTCTGTGCTCTATCTTACCACGTTCAGCTATTTTCCCCAAGTATCTCATGATGGGCAATGTTTCCCTGAGCAGGCCAGAGTACCCTCCCACAAAGCTACCCTTCTACCATCAGAGGCATGTCCAGTGGGAACCATTATTCCATCAACTTATGTTTTTTTCTTGCCTCATCTCATCAGATTGTTTGCTGTTTGAGGTAGTCATGTGGTTATTGAAATAGATTACCTTTCTGGTCTGAGTGCTGTGTAGAGTTGTGACTGGAAAGTTGTGTCACTCCACAAAGATGGGGCAAAAAAAATGGATATCCTTTATTTATTTTTAGCTGTATGTTAAATGCTGCTGATTTGACTATGTGTCTCACCGATTTTTTCACAGTAGAGACTACAAGAGTGAGGGGATCACAACTTGCAAGACTAGTAGACAACTTTCAGCCTGGTTTTGTAAGTCAAGTTGCTATTTTCTCCTAAATTACAAAAGAATTTGAAAGTTAAGACTTCCTATTCATCTTGGTTTCCATCTATGTCTGAGCATTTCTATCTGATGATAACTCCGCAGTCAATAACCAGTGTAGCTCTCTCAAACACGTATCGTAAGATCTCTTGCTGTTTTATTAACTGCTGAGGTAGAGGTGGAACTCGGAAATTGCTCACATTAACATCTGGGTTGAAAACTCAGGAACACCAAAGCACTGAGTCCCCAGATAGGATTTCAGTGAAAAATCAGTATTCACAGATGGACTAAAGAAACGGTCACAATGTCTTCACTCTCAAATTCTTTCACAGACTCGACCAAAACTTGTGATTAGAAGTACAGAAACAGCTTCCCATTTTAACTTTCAGGTGTTTCAAAAGAACTCAGGCTGTTATATGTGCAAGTTACTGCTTATTGTTTTCCATGGGCAAACATATAATCTAGAGCGGTGCAGTCTTGACAGCTGTCGGCAATTTTGCAAAGATACAGTGGTACTACCGCTGTAGTGTATATTGTGCTTGTCACACTGTGTTTTAAAAGTAAACTATTCTGTGCATATAGGAAGAAACCAGCCTTGCATTTTTGTTACTAATGTATGAATACTGCTTAAATAATTAGAAAAATTTCTGAAAAATGGTAAACATCTTATGCTGTGATGAAGTAGCTCAGTTTCGGACTGGTCACTCTACTGATCATTTACAAATAGTGAGTCAAAATATGTCCCAAGCCACACCCTTAAAATGCTACTGACGTCACAGTTTGTGACCTTCAAACACTTGTGTTCACTATTCTCAATGATGCAATTAGTAAATGTAATGATGGTGGTATTGTATGCTACTTTTACAGAATCATTAGTTGTAATAGTGAGAGCTCTGGTACAATTAGTAGGAGGAAGTAGCACTAGTAGTCACATCAAGCAAATACTTCTGTGTTGCTTTTGGTCAACAAGGGTTCCATTTTTTTTTTCCTTTTGTTCTGTTTTGTTTTGTTTTAATAAGGAAGAGGGCCAACTATTTTTAGTCACTTGAGATGAACTGGGGAGAAGAGCATCCAATTTTCAAGTCAGCTTTCCCTCAGTCCACTAAAAAATTCTTACCAAAAATAGAAGAAAAAGTAGAATTTTATTTGCCTTTCTCATTAAACAAATTTAAAGTATTGAAATGCTTCCTAGCTAGTGGGTCAGCTCTTCTTAAGACCAAAAGACAGAATTAAACCCATGCCTGTAAAATTGGCATATACATTTTAAAAATGGAAGAGAGACCAACTTGTGTTTTTTCCTGCTCTCCGGTGTAGGTGGGAGGTGGAAAGAAAGCTGTGGCAGAAGTTATAGCTAAGGGTACATATTCCACTGATTGCCAGCTGGAGCTGTAATCTCCCACACCCTGATCCTTCCTGTGAAGACAATCACAGGAGCACATTTGATTTCTTTCAGCTCTGGTCATTACTCATTTCCAGTTGTGCTCTGGAAATCATCTGCTCTTTGCAACTGCTGGCACTTTACCTGCACCGAAACCAATCCCACACAGAAATGTAAGACAAAGTCTCCTTGCAGAGTTTTAAAGTTCCCCTGAATAGTCTCAGAGTTAAATTTCCATAACACATGATCCAGACTAAAAACCCTAATAAATACACTACCTTTCTGGAGAACACCAGCTGCAAATTGCATCTGATATTCTGCATACATGAATGCATAAATAAATGGTTTAGCTGCAGCAGGAGGCACCAAAAGTTTAAATTACATGGTTTATAGGTCAGTGGAAAAATAGGGTGCAAATGTAAGTCTTGAATTCCATTCCAGGGCTCTATTTAGCTATCTTCAGTGAAATCATGTGAGCATTGAAGTGCCCTGAGGGCCATGTGTGTGACTGTGCATGATGTTTTTAGTTTCATTATTTCCATTTTTAATGGCTCCACAGTGATAAATCCCCTCAACTATTATTTCTGTCAGGAAATATTTAGAAAAATAGCCTTCTGTTCTAGAAAACACAAGATAATTATGAGAAAAATCATTAATAAAACCAAAACTCTTTAAAATTAAGACCTTTTCTGATGTCCTTATTTCTCTCACTCCTACAGCAAACTTTCCTTGAAAATTACAACCTTGTGATTTAAAAGAAATTATAAATATTTATATTTTTATGTTGTTGCATAGTCCACATTCTTTCTTAGCATTTAATGTGTTCCAGTTTATAAATACAAGCTATTACAGGAATCCTTAGTACTTACTACTTGGAACAGCTTTGTTTATTCATCGAGTTTGAAGTAAAGTGACTTGTCAGCCAAAGTATCCTGTTCTTCCCCCAGCACTTGGGACATTGCACTTGCTCACACATCTGCTGCCTCTAATGGAGTTGAAGGAGCTCTGGGTCATTCACGGTACATTAGTTTAGTTTGGGTGTGGAGTAGTTTTTAAGATTACATAAAGGATCTCGATATGTGTGTTCTATAATTAGGATTAAGAACCTAGCCAAAGTCATGTGCCATGCTAACAGGGGATTCACGTCCATAAGGTGTATGGAATTACCTTGAGTATATTGAAGTGCTGAGGGCTTTTTTTAAATGTGGCTCCTTCAGTTCACCTTTTAAATGATTTTTGGAGTTGGCACTTAGCTTCGATGTTGGCTTAAGTATCTTATGCTGATCACCCCAAATCTTTGTTTTCAGGTATTTGTTGAAAGCTCTTGCAATCTGTACATATTTTCTTTATCAGTCCTTCAAAAGCCTACATAGAATAAGATTTTGTGGTTTTAAGCATTTTATAGATGCATAGAAAATAACGCTTTAAAAAAAACTCACAACTGAACTAATACACCATTATTTGGTAGGAAAGAAAATGAAAAACTAAGTTATGAGACGTTCAATTGGCAGAGAAAGGTAATAAAATTGAAGTATAGAAAAAGGAATCAATGACACTAAAATAAAGATTTCCCAAATAATTTCCATCAACTGCAAAGTCAATTCCTGTGTAACTCTGTCCTCTTAACTCTCAGACATCTGCCCACCTAATAGTTATCACAAATATTGACAAATTGTGACCTTCAGTCTTAGAGATGAAATGTCTATCACAAGCAGTCTTTGCTTCATGGTATGAAGGTAATTTTTGTGGAGATTAGGTGCTTGTGTTTGATTGAGTTCCTCCATTTGAGACATAGTAAATCAAGAGTTGTTTACTTTCCACTGATACATGGTATTGGCATTCCAGCTGGAATGTTTACTGGCTGCCAAAAATATGTTTATATGCTAGTTCTTTACAGAACACAGCACTTGATAAGTGAAACTTCAGACTTTTAAAAACAGTATATGCATACTTAACAGTAGCAGTCTTATCTGCTTTTTCACAGCTTTAGCACTATTATCAGCCATTATCAGTCAATTCCTGGAATTAGTTTCTCCACCAGAAGAAAATCTGGTTTATTGTTGTTTGAACTACCATCAGTCATACTGATGATGCTGCACTTTTCTAAGTCCAATATTTTACAGATCCTGCATTTTTCAAGCCAAATGTTGTTAATATGAGGTGAAGCATCCAAAAAAAAAGAGCCCTGTTAGGAAAAACAGTTTCCTGTGTGGAAGACAAGAGTCCAGCAGCTGGTAATGGTAACAGTATCTTAATCTGATTGCTGTGAAATGATGAACAATCTGAAACTGGAACTATTTAGAATAAGGACTGCCACAGAACACAGATGTTAGAGTATCCAAGGCCCATATTTTTAAAAAGAAAATTACAAGTGTCTTCATGTGCTGGTTTATGATGATAGACGTTGTGAGTCAGTAGCAAAACCCCCCAAACTTACGTAGGATTCCTGCCCCTGGACTAGAAAGATGGTTAAAAAACTTTATCCTGCATATATATTTATATCATTACACCCTTAAACCTATACGAAGTTAATTCAGCAAAGACCTTTCATGTGCCAAATATCCAAAGGGATGCATAAATTTCAACAATTCTTCTGCCATCAGTCCCTTATTTTCATTTTGATATGTCTTGGAAGGGAAGGAGAAAAGGCTAAGGGTCTGCTTGTCTTTCTCTTGCCCCCAAAGTGTGAATGACTGAAGATTGCCCTTGAGCTAATTTCATACTAATAGCAAATACTGAATGAACATGTTTTTCCTTGAGAAGAAAACACACTTCCCCAGGCACTCAACAAGGGTAATACAAGGATAATTAGGAGATATAAACTGAGCAGTTTTCATCTGCTCTGCATACATGAAGACTTCTCAAAGTCAGAGGGAATTAAGATGAGCATGTTGGAAAAAGCAAATATCATCCTGCTGGGACAAGTGGAGGTGCAATAGAGATGTTAGTACCTGCTAGAAAGAATAGATAAGTATGTTTGGGGCCTGCTAGGAGTAAATATTTTAATTTTAATAAAAACAGCATCATTTTGAAGTCTGGATGAATATTCAAACCTTTTGGACCATGGAGATTAAGTACTAACTTCCAGAATCTTTGATTTTGCCAGGGTTAAGTTAAACATAAATTGAAATTATGCTAATTGGTTAAAAGTGTACTTGCTCTTCTTCCACAATGAGCTTCTTGCTCTGGTACCACTCATTAAATCACAGAATCATAGAATCATAGGTTGGAAGGAACCTTAAAGATCATCTTGTTCCAACTCCATTTGTGATGGGCTGGGACACACATCATTAGATCAGGTTGCTCAGAGCTCCATCCAACCTGGCCTTCAACACTTCCATGGATGGGGCACCCACAGCATTTCTGGCCAATTTTTTCTAGTGCCTCACCATCCTCACAGTAAAAAAATTCTTTATAATATCTAACCTAAATCTACTGCCTTTCAGTCTGAACCCATTCCCCCTTGTTCTGTCACTACATGTCCTGGCAAAATGTATCTCTCCTACTTTCTTGTGGACTCCCTTCAGGTACTGGAAGGCCACAATTAGGTAGCCTCAAAGTTTTCTCTTTTCCAGGCTGAACCATCCCAATTCTCTCAGCCTTTCCTTGCAGCAGAGCTGCTCCATTCCTCTAACCATCAGGATTAGAGGAATGGAGGTCCAACAGGTCCATATCCTTCCTGTGCTGGGCACTCCAGAGGTGGATGCAGTACTCCAGGTAGGGTCTCACCAGAGCAGAGCAGAGGGGACAATCACATCCCTTAACTTCCTGCCCATGCTGCTTTGTGTGCAGCCAGGATGTGGTTGGTTTTCTGGGCTGTGAGTGCTCATTGCTAGGTCTCCCACTGCCTCTTGTGTAAGGCCCCTTTCCCTTTTATCTCAGTGTTCTGCTGTCCATTGTCTATCCTTAGCCTCCTTCCATGCTTGCATAGTGATACCAGCACAAAGATTTATACTTGTATAGTAATATTATAAAACATTTCTACTTGTTTGTCATTGGTAAATATTTCCAGTGGAACTTGAACATTTCTTCTCATCTGAAATTTTGAAAAGTTCAAACATTTAAGTCTTACAGATGTATTCCTATGTTCTACACAATTCTGATCCTCTTGCAACTCTCAGGGAAGAGTAATGGATAGGTGCTCTGAACTTGTATATTTCATAGCTTTTCTTCACCAAGAACACAGGATTTACATATGTTAAAACTTCTTAGTTTCTGAGAACAATCAATGCTAATTAAACTTGAACCACTTATCTGATGCCCCAGAAAGTTCTTACTGACAAACTTGAGCATAATGAATTCCCCATACTGCTTTCCAAGCTCTGTGTTCTGCCCATGCAACAGACCTGTCTCTTCTCTTTAACAATATTAAAAGCCTTTGTGCTTTACTGTCCTTGTCAGGGCCTAATCTATAGGATTATTTTGTTGTTGCTGACATGCACAAATAAAATCTGACACTTGCAGCCACACGTCTGTGTGAGTTTTACCTACCCAAAATCTTTCAAGGGATAGATTTTTATTCTTGAATACATAAATTCAAAACTACATTTGAGTTTATTAGCTATAAAATATGCAGAACTAAGTTCTGAGATTCAGTCATATAGATTGGGGAAAGAAGAAAATTATTTAGATGAACTTCTTGCATTCATTTATTTTGATGTTTTGTAGATATCTTAAATGTATAGTCAGGGTCTGCCGTGCATCATCTTTTAGTACCATTGTTTCTGTTGATGCCAAGAGACATGTAAATCAGATCTTAAAGTGCCTATATTAGCAATAGAGTTCAAGATATGCCTCATCTGGATAAGAAAATTGAATACAACACATGCAAGTACATCTCTCTAAGCAACCTTGCCCATGTTTGTGGGCTGAGTGATGATAAAAATCAAGGCATATAGAGATGTACCTCTTTTGACATTACTGGTGCCAGAGCAAGCACTGACTGAGCTTTCCATCCAGTTTGTCAAAGAATTCAAAATCTGAGTCTTACTGGAATGAAATATTGATTTAGTTGTACCAAACACTGGGTCTGAAAAATAAGGTTCTCTCTAAGTACTTCTTGACATTTCATAAATATAGCAAAGAGCAAGGCTCTCCTGAAGCATGTTAGAGCTATTCTCAGGTGTCACCTCATCTGAACTTGAGGCCACACAGGAGTATAGGCCACATGCTTGCAATCCATGTGACTCATCCCTCAGATCCAACATAAAACTAAGCTTTCTTTGCGTGTTCAGTGTTTCTGATGGCAAGGAACAATTTTTAGATATCTCTGCCCCTTTGTGACTTTGCTGATCCCCACACGAGTGAAAGGATTGCAATAGCATGAGCAAGAGAACTGCCTAACATCAGTCAGGTTTTCAACATCTTTTACGGCTGCTTCCTTTATTTACGCTATTGTAAATAAGTTTATGCAATTATGACTTGACGCTAAGCCTCCCTTGCTTTACATAACTGTGGGCTGCCTTTCCTAACAAAGTAGGATGTGACTTAAGTAGCCTTTTAGACTGAATAGACTGTCAGCCTTGTAGGGTCATCTTTATTCATTTCCTCTGCACAGATACTTCATTCCGTACATTGAGGCTTCTCTTGGGCTGTTATGTGCAGTTTGTTAATGACTGTTAACCACCAGCCAAATTGCATTTTTTCTTTCCTTTGAATTTACATCTCAAGTCTTGACTGATCTAGCCACATTCCTCCATGAACTTTGTGATTTTTTTTCAGGTTTTTTCCCTCTGGCCTGCCTTTTTTGGTGCCTCATTTCAATGACATTGAAGCCTGATTACTTGACACTTGTGCTGTTTCAGAGTGTCATTGCATTGGTATGATGGATTGTGTTTGATCCTGTATCTATGTGTGCTCAATTTCAGTTAATTTAAATTCCTTTAAAAGGAACTGGAGTAAAATACAGAAGTTTGAAAAAATATTTGCTCCATTTAATTCCAAATAATTGTTTTGACTACATGGTGAGGTTTTAAAACCCATTAAATCCACACAGAAGCCTTTGATGGCTGAAATCAGTAAAATGAAATACAAATTTTTACAGGGATTAAGAGGTAAAATATTTCAGATAATTAAGAAAAGGGTTAATGCTGTAAAATTGAACAAAAGAATCATGTGCCAACTTAAATTCATTGGGAAAGAGAAGTCAGTGGCTGATTTGGTTAATCTAGAGGATCACAAGATGTTAGGAAACATGAGGAAGTGTAGACAATTGCTGTTACCGCAAACCAACTTTTTGTATATGTCTTCTCTGTTAATTTTGGAGATGCACCTATCTTAGACATATTCTCTTTGTAGTGTACATTTAAAAAAGAGATATCCAAAAGAGGGGTGCTTGATCAAACCAGTAGTACAGAAAGAAGTCATGCTGTTAGGAGGTAAGCAGCATCTCAAACTTCTGAATTGACTTTAATATGAAGTACAGGAATGTTAAAAACCATGCTGCTTCTCAATTAAAATTGCTGCTGATGGGGATCAGAATTCATAAGTAGTGCTCTTGTGTTAAAAAATATTCCAAAGTTTACTCAGTATTTTATACCACAAAACCTTACCTTTATTCCCAACAATTTTTTGAAACTGTAGCTCCAATACAGAGAATGTTGGAAGACCGTATTCTCAAAGCAAGAGAGAAAACAGGTTTTGCAAGGGCAAATCTTGCTTCTTTTATTTGGCCATGTCAGTATAATGAGGAATGAATATGAATGAGATTATATAGTTTCTGTTTTAGAATTTTGATTTTAATATGCCAAAGAACTTGAATAATCTTGTGGTAAGAACCAAAAAAAAAAAAAAAAAAAATTGGAATGGAGTAAAAAAAGTTGTTTTCTGTTGTTTTCCCTGAATATTGGCATGGCTATTCTGATGGCATTGATGTGGAACTAAAATGTGATTATACTGGTTTGTTCTGTAATGGAAATAGTCTTTCAGATCTGGCTTCAGCTGTTGTTTTTGTATTAACTGTTTATGGAATTCATGGCAAAGCTGCATAATTCAGGGCCATGTTCAGAAACTTAGCCCAACCTAGGAAATAAAATTATTGTCCCATAAATTATGAGCATATGGAGAAAGTTGTCACAATGTTTTCCTGACTAGTTTTAAAAGCTCAGTATTATTAATATTATTGATCAGACAGGACTTTCTTTTTTTTATAATAGATATAGTGGATAGTTTGAAGTATCTCAAATGAAGTTGTGGCACTATACAATATAAATGTATTATGATAAATATATGAGAAAAAATATGTTGAAAAGGGCAAATGGAGTTTGATGAATCAACATTGCAAATACTGTAACACATACTGTAACACAATAGTTTGTGAGATTTCATTCAAATAGTTTTCAGATCCTTGTGAAAATGTTATTTTCACATGACCCAATGACTAGATATGAAGAAATCAGAAGTGACTCATTAAATACTTGCAAACCGAAACAGTCTTCAGTGTGAATGTTAAAAGCAAAAATCCATTTACTGTGCAGTCTCTCCTTTACGGAGCTGTAACAGACTTTTTGTTGTATGCAAATCATGGGATTTTTGGGTTAGCCATTGATATAGTTACTATGATAAAACTCCCTGTAGCATCTTTTCTTCCCACATATCAGTGATATACTGGAAAAATAAACTTTTAGACCTTTCCCATTGAATGGGGCATTCAGGAATACTCTGTCAAAAGCTAAGGTATGCTTTTCAAATTCTGAGACTAATCTGAATTTTACTAGTTGAATTCCTGTGCAGGTGAAGCAACTTTTCCTTACCTTTGTCAAATGAACTTGGGTTTAGTGAATCTCAAGAGGCACAAATGGCCTACTAGGATGAAGCTGACATGCTTATAAGTTACTTATCTTCCTTTTAGTTCAACCATGTTAACTAGTGGAGTTCTATATTTCCTAAACTCAGTTATTTGTTGTCTGAGATTGCCCAAGAATAATTTGAAGGGATTCTATAGAAAGAGACTATAAAATCTTTAAAGTCTGTCTTTTCTGCAGGATATAATGCAGATGTGCAATAGTTTACTCGGGATTTTAAAGAGCTCTCCATGAGTCAGTATCCCTGGTATTGTTCTTGGCTCTTTTTTCAGAGCTGAGGTTGCTGGGTCCATCCTCTGTAATCTCTGGTTTTTCTGTGGTTTATTACTTTGAAGGCCTCATTTAGAAAACCATTCCTGTTTGACAATTTGTCTATTAATATGTTTGCCTTTAAGATCATAGCATATCTTTGAAATTTCTTGTATGTTAACAAATTCTGTCAGATCAGGAGAGGCAGATAGGAAAGTTCATTCTGAGTGGTTATGTCAGATACAGAGAGGGGAGCAAGACCCATTGTGTTACCACACCAGTATTTTGTGTCTTACAAGTGTCTTCATCAATTGAATGAAGGATAATTGTCTTTTCAGACAGATTTTGCAGGCAGTAAAAGCTCTGTTCTGGTTGTCTCTCTTATGCAGCCAAGAACCCCAGATTTCCCTGGCTGTAGGGTTATGTCCATGTTCCCTGGCAGAATCCAAGTTCTTCTACTGCTTGTAGTGCTTGCACTGTGAAAATCTAGTTCCTTAGCAGATGGTGGGAATGTCTATTTTTTTTCTCTTCTGCAGGCTACTCTTTGCAGGATTGTAATCAGGAAATGAGGTTCAATTCCTTGATCCAAATATCCTAACCCCTGAGTATGGACGAGATTTATGTATAATTTATTTCTTTTTTATTTTGAATCCTCAGTCAGCATAAAAATGCTTTCATAAGTATTTTCATTATAGTAATACTTCCACCTGGGAAAACAGATCTTTAATTTCAGATGTTCTCACAAAGAAAATGTATTTCTTGAATCTAGATATCTCTTACCTTCTGCAAGTCATTGAAGATCTTTTAGCAGTTACAGAGGCCATTTCTAAAAATGAAAGAAAGTGAGGATTTCTAAAAATGAAAGAAAGTGAGTTTTTTTGGATCTTTTTGAGATTGTATGGCTACTGGAGGCATCTTCCAAATAATAGCAAAATAAAATACTGATAAAATACTGTTAATTTTTAAAGCTGTGTGTAATAGGATTAGTTTATATGCCTTCTAGACAACATACTACTTAACCTAGTCCCTATTTTTTTATGTATTGACAAGGAAAATAATGTTTTGAGTATATTGTGATGTATCTATTTATTGACTTTTCTTTGACAGTCATGGTTTTAACCTTTAATATTCCCAGGAAATAAGAACTGAGGCTTAGGGAAATTAAATAAAGCTGCAGTCATAGCAAATTAAATAGTTTAACTAATTCCTAGGCTTCTGGAGAGAGTGTGTCTCACTGAGGCTTGGGCTGTGTAATGGATTATAATGTTAGGCAAGGAATTAATTTACAGAAGGAATAATATTTGTTAGAAAGATTTGAGGTTAGTGTGTCAAAGACTTAACCATTTCCATAATAGGCATAAACCAGAGAATATTTTTTTTTTTATTGTTGGACAGAGAAGGAACTTGTGTTAAAGAGGAAGAGAATGATTTCCTTGAGGTTCTTTTTTCCCATATTAGTATTTTTGTTTCTACATATCATAACAGGAATTGGTAACATTCACATCCACATGGTCTTGAGAAGGATGTCATCTGAGAGGCAGAGAGTTGTACATAAATTTTTAGGTTAGTTTTCTTTTATAGTCTTAAGTTCAGGAATGATCTATCTGCAATAAATGATTAAATGATGAAAATTAATTATATTAAATGATAGAAATCATGTTCAAAGAAACCTTGGGTTTATCCCTCTGTCCAGAAGCAGGATCATTCTATCTGTGACATTGTTTCAACTGCTTTAAAAAACTTACATTAATAGAAGCAGTATATGTTTCTCATCAATTTATTCTGATGAAAATCAGGCACTGCAACTGGACTCCATTACTCGTTGTCCTGCCTACCATGGGCATTTGAACATTTTATTTCTAGACTCCTGATGTACTGTAAGACTTGTATCCCACCTCTTGTCTGTGCCTGGAGCAGTGTGTCTGATCTCTGCCCAGGCAGTGTTTCCTGAACCCCTGAATGCATTTGTTGGGTTCCGTCTCCTCCTGCTGTGTGCCCTCCTTGGCACTGAGAGCCACACGCAGTGTTTCAGCTGAGGCTTTGCAAGTGCCCAAGTGGGTAGTGAAGTAGGATTATTTCCTGTGTTGTTCAGGCTATACTCCCTTGTAGACAATCAGTACAATCCCTGCTGTTTTCACAACGCCATGATGTTGTTGACTCATCTGTGAATGATTATAACCCTGGGATCTCTTCCCACAGACCTGCTGCTGGCACAGTAGGATCCCAGCCAGTGCCATCTTCTCATTGAAGTTCATTTTCTTGTACTTGCCAAAAGAGATTAGCATTTTTTAAAAAATGTTTTTCTAGTTTGACAAAATTTCCAAAATCATAACCTTATCTTCACCATCTTATTTGATCTTCACCCTAATACCCTACTATTTGAGCCCTACATGTTGAATAATGATAATCTCTATTCTACCCTTCTTGCTGTTTTGAAAATATTAAACAGTCCTGGGTCAAAGACAAACTAGTTTTTACAACCCCACCCAGTGAAACCCCAACCCATATCTACTCTATGGCAATTAAAATAAAACCAAAAAAAACAGGTTTCTCGGGTTTGCTCTGAAGAACATTTAGTGTGCAAGGATAAGAAATCTGGTGCTTGTTGATTATGCATGTTAAGCCTGCAGAGGCTGTGCTATCTGTGACTGAGAAAAGGAATGTGAAGAGCAACCTCCCTGCACTAAAGAAAATTGAGGTGTGGCTCTAGATGCCACTGCTGCGATGGCCCTGCTCTTCAGGGTGGGCAGGCTGAGTGACAGAGGTTGACACTGAGGAGTCACGTATTCTCCCACAAGTCTCCAGGCACCACAAGGGCAGTCTCACATTCTCTATCCATAATCCCTATTAAAAAAGTGAGACTATTTAACATTGTTACTGTAGTTGATCTGATGTTCAGTACCATTAAGTTACCAGTCTTAACACTTAATATATGAGGGATAAAAAGGACGAGGAGGGAGCTGGGACTTTCCCTGACAGGTTTGGGAATGCATACCAATTTGCTCAGTGCTAATGGGGATTTCACTTATAGAGAGTAATTGAAATCCAATATTCTGTGTTCTCTCTTGGCTCTTTCAAGACTCTCTCAGTTTAGGGAAGTTAATACTTCTGTGCTTTTTTTTTTCTCATATGACTAAAATGATCCAGAAATGTGAAAATGAAAGGGAGGCTTGAGAGGTCATGTAACCTCCCTGCTGAGGTATCATTAGTTATAAATTCCTGAGACATATTTGTGTTCAAGCCTCCTGTGAATGGGACTTAAAACCTCCACAGCTAACTTCTTCAAGAGCTTTTTCCTTAGTAATGCAGTGTTTTTTCTAATCCTCAGCTTTCACACATTATACTTCTTGTTTTCCCTGCCATTAAAGCTGGAGAAAAGTGCATTGCTATTCTTTTAATAATATCTTTTCTTATCTTACAAACCTTAGACCTTGCTTTTTCCTCATGGTCCTCATGGTTGTATCTTTTGCAGATGCTGTCACTCCAATTTCTTCAACCTTTTCTTTTAGACCATGCTTTTTAGTTGAGTCAGCATTCATACTGCCCTTCTCTGGCCTTTGTCCAGATCTCTGCCTTCATCTTTATTTTGCTTGTCTTCAAAGCAATAAATATTGTCCTTCACCAGCATTCAGAAGCACTGTATTTTCACCTCCACTGACTAATCCACAATGAAACTGTAAATTTAGAATAAGTTGAGATTTACCTTTTTTGTAGCCATCTTGATGTAACTATTTTATCATCAGATCAGTATGGTAGGAGAGCACTTTGTAATTAAAATGTAAATTGTCTTGGTTCAAGAAATCATTTCTTGTGAGATCTGTCTGTAAGTCACATATGCTGGAAATGAAAAAGCTGCTTAAATGCATTTCTTTACCAGACTTCATGAATTTGAAGTATTTTAATTGAAAGAAAAATATCTGTGCTGTTTATACTTTGTCATGATGCTGTGTAACCCTGGCAATTTTCAGAACTTCTCCTCAAATTCTTATTTATCACATACTGACTGTGGTAGACTGGAAATAATTTGTTTACTTTTAGCATCTTGCCTCCACAATCATGCAAATCTAGAGGACAAAATTATCAAAACTTCTAAACAAAAATACCATGGAGTTGATTCTGCAACAGATGGAAAAGTGCCAGAACTGCCACTGACACAAGGGCACCCTGACATTCGGGGTGAAAGTAATTTATTGTAGAGTGGTTACAATGTAGTGAACAGAAGGTTTGCGTTTGGGGAAATTTGTGTTGTCTTCTTCCACATGACCCTCTCATGGTCAAGACAGCTAAGCAAAAACAGGAGGTGAGACAATAAAACAGCTTAATGAAGGATAGATAAGATTTTTCTGGTTTATGTTCATGTTCAAGTTTTTTTATTCATAGGTCACATTTAGAAAAAAACACTTTTCATTTTCCTGCCACCCTTACTTTTGAGAATAGACATTGTATCATCAATGACTTACTTCCAAACATTGCCCCACCACCTTTTCACAGTGGACATTGTCTGTTTCTTGATCTCCTTAGTCACAGTCTGTCACTTCTTTTCACAGAAATGAGGAGGAAGACATCAAATCACAACGCATTTGAACCCCCTCCCCATCCCCTAAGGACATATTTTTACAGAAAGAGCTGGCAGCATTTCAGAATTTGTAGAATTTTTCCTTTCCCTATGGGTTGAATCAGACCTTGGCCAAGAAAACCCGTCATTAAAAACAAGCCATTGTAAGAGCAATGCAGCTGTCAGATGTAACATTGGGCTGTGAGTGGTGTTGTAGGTGGTGCTTCTAAGTAATTATTTTGTTATTTCATTGTTAGTGAAGGGCTTAGGGATCAGGATGAGAGAACATGACCCTTAAGAGACCACGTCCTCCCATGTTACATCTACCCAGAGAATGTCCCAAATTTGCTGGCCCTAAGCTTTGTCATCCAAACCATGATGCAGGCACTGTTGGTCATGGGTAGTTCTGAGCAGTTACTGAGAGGAACCCACGTACCGCCGGCCTCGCGCCAGACCCAGTGCGGAGATGTGTGAGCGCTGCCCTCGGTAACCGTGTGCTGGAGCACAAAGTGAGCAGCAGCCTGGTACCAACCAATGCAGGCAAGCTCAGAGTCGGATGTGCATTTTAATGCTTTGTGGGGCTTTGGTTTGTTCTTTCCAGAAGTGATTGTTACAGCGATGGATCTATCTTAGTGAAGGTAATTTGCCAGGGAAGCAGATACCATTGTCAAAACAGAGAAGAGCCAGCATGGCAGAGCAGGATATTGAAGAGCTCTGATGTCAAGAGGAAGTGCTCCGTCCCACAGTCTGCCCAAGTGGGCACTCCAAGCAAAGCACATGTCTCTCTCAGACACCATTTCCTGGTGTTAATAAGTTAACAAGTGGAAGTGGTTTGCAGGGGAAGTGATGTGTCTGTCACAAGTTTGAAAGTCCAAGGATTTGACTAGCAGAGTTTGAGGACAGCTGTCAGGACTGCAGCTGTCAGTTCTGTAAAATTCAATTTCTAATTCACCACATTACTGAGAATGCCTTTGTTTTTGGTGTTTGTTTGTTTGTTTTGCTTTTGCTCTTTACCTTCTGAGCATGTCATAATTCTTACTTGCATAAGAAAGTCAGACGTGCTGAACCCAAACCCACTTATAAGGCACTAGGTAAAGGAGTAAACAAATTAAATCAGCCACAATAAAGTAATGCAAGCCACGCCTTTCTTCTGAGGCTGAATATAAAGAATTTGAAGAATTCCAAAGTTAGCTGCCCAGCAATGTTGCAGCCTCACCTCCACCCCAGCAGCACAGACTCAGGGAACACTACAAGGAGAAAAAAACCTATATTAATTTCAGAAATTACAAAAGTTTCAATAAAGAAAGCAAAAATTTCAAGAATCTTGAGTTCATGCTGGTCATGTTTTACAAATTCATGGAAACATTTGAGGTGTTACATAGAGACCATGTCACAAAGTGGACCCAAAGGAGTCTATGCAATAACTCAGTTTCCTCGCCTGGCTGGGTGCTTCTATGAGGTAATTTTAAGAGAGCTGCAAACCACCCTTATTTGTCAGTATTGCCAAATTTCACAATTTCATGGCAAGATTTTCTGCAGTCGCTTTAATACTTCAAGGTTTCTTGGTGTATCAAAGCAGTGGAGAATGTGAGTTACCTTTTTATACCTTCCTGATTATTGGAAAAAAGAATTGAAGCACAGGAGTGTGGCAAGCACATTTCTCTCTGTGCATCTCTATGAAAAATCCTGAGAGGGAGAGAAATGTGCTTGCCACATAGGAGCATGGATTTCATATAGGAAATCATAGGACTCACAAAATATTTTATTTTGAAAATGTCATTAATTGAAGCACAATCTTCCTTTAGAGCATTTGAGGTGATAATTTTTCTTCTTGCAGTCATTATCAGGCTCCTGATTAAAGCAGTATGTGATACACTGTATTACAGCTGGGTAATGCCATGTTGTGATAAAGTAATGATGCAAACTCTTGCCAACTGAAGATTGCAAGCTTGAGCTGGTGGCTTGTCTTCCTCTCCTGGCCACTGATCAGTAGAGCCAAAGTATGAGTTCACAGGGATGAATCTGCTTTTCTATGGATTTTGGTTAATTTTTGTATATTCCGTCTCAAATTCAAACCCACCAACTTCATGCAACTGTATTGTGTGAAGTCCTGGCCTCTGCAGCAAGGTTTTTAAAGAACAGGCATTCAGTGAAATGTTTATAATCAGCAGGCACCATAGTGAGTCACCAGTGTGAGTCACTGACCTAGTTGTAGTGCACGGGATTGTGAAAATGGGGTCAGACCTCCCTCTGCCACGCAGAGAAGGCACAGTCAGACTGGCATCTGCACTGTGCCAAAGCGAGGATGTGGCCCTGGATGGTGGCTACTGGTAGGATCATAGAATTTCTCCACAGGTTGAAGTTAAATGAGATGCCATGAACTTTAAATTAGAGATTGCCACCAGCAGCAACAGAATCTTTATAGTCCTGAGCAAACTGACCAGTGCTCTATCATGACCAACAGTGTTATCCTGATGTTTTCCAAGTTAAGGACAGTTATGAACACAGCCAGAGGAGGCTGTCAGGCAGGTTGTACAGTTGTGGTTCAACCAGCTGTCCATCTACTGAGCTACACTGAGCTGTTTACCACACTAAAGGAGACAGCACCCTAGGTCAGCTATCGAAATGGCAGGCTTACCCTTATGTATAGGCCACTTTCTTCCTTACCTATCACTTCCCCTTGTAAATATTTCTCAAATGATGGACAGACATTTTGTCAGTTGCAGATATATATTTGGTAGAAGTTTGATGTAAACCAGAAGGTTGTTATAAAGGGTTGATTACATTCTGTTTACTCGTATCCAAGCTCATTTCCCACTGGGAACTGGGTGAAATGTATTTCACAAACACTGTGCAAAGACCACAGCATTTCAGGAGTCCTTCCATGAAAATGTTCAATGAAAAAAAGCAATGTGGAAACTTACAGTGAGAATGTATGCACTGCACAGGCCATGTATCAGAAGCTGCACACCACTCTGGTGTGGGAGAGTGAAAAGAGATGAGGCTGGCCAGTAGCAATAGGCTTACAGAAAAGAAGAGAGGGTGGAAAAGAAAGGGCTTAGTTGCAAAGCCAGTGAAAGGGTGAATGTTATGGTGTGGTGCCCATTCACAGAGCAGCTGCTCTCAGCTTGACCACCAAATTGCTAGACAGTGAACTCAGTGAATCTCACAGATTGGACCAACCAGATGTCAAAATAATTAATTCCAACTGTCCAGTAATTCAAAACAGCATAGAGACAGCAATTTCTTGTTGACAACATTAATAGGAAATCATCTTTAGTTGGAAAAGGTTCAGGTTTTATAGTTTTTAATAATGCAAAAGGAAAGAATAAAATTCTGGGTTCTAAGATAGGCTTTGTTAGTAGTGTTTGCATCTCTCAGAAAAGACTTGCTCAGCTGCCATAATTCTAAAATATGCCTTTGAAAGCTGGTGTCTGTGTGTAAGGCAGGGCTTCTTCACAGGTATGCATCTGTGAAGAATTAAGAAGCAATAATTTCAAATCACATTTCACAAAATACTTTGGAATTTTATAAAGGATTTCCAAAAACTTTACCATAGGAGTGCTTTGCTTCTTTTGTGTCAGTTCTAACTTCACTACATAGTGTAATTATCCTTGAGGTAAATTATTCTTAGGCTGCTTTTTTCTTATTTAAATGTGGTATTTTGATGTGTATTTTTGGCTGAGGATTTAAATGTCCAAATTGCATTGAAATGTTTTAGAGCCAGAGCGCACAGTTCTTGTAAAAACTATTGCTGCTATTAGTAACTCCAATGTTCAGAAGATCCAAAGTGAAGCTTCTTGTCTGCATATTCCTGTTCTGTTTCTCAGTTTATTTGAAGGGCATTAAAAATGAGGGAGGAAAAGATTGTGCTTGTTGATACACGTAACACAGTGCATGAAGAGTGCTGGATCTTCTATTTTTTAGGATGAAAGCCTTTATGTAAAGTAATATGGCAGTCATTTGCATCTGATCTATAATGTTCAGGTCTTTTAATTGACTAGCAAAGTATGGTCCTCAGGATACCACAGGAATATAATTAAGCAGAGCTACTTTGTTTACATGGTGCAAATGGGAGCAAAATTTACCTGCATCTGAGACATGATTGAGATTTATCTTTTTCATCAGAAAAATATTACTATCACTTCTAAGATTATATATATATATATGTATATTTAAGAATGCTATCACTTCTAAGATTTGTATGTCATTAATTGTTGATAGTTTAAGAAATTGTTCATTGAAGAATTCGCATATAATTGTTGCAATTACACTCTTTTATGCTGCATAGCACTTTAAATGGAAATCTCAGAACTTGGTTTTACAGTTCTTTCTTTGCCACAAGGAAGTAGAGGAATGAAACAGATAAATAATTAAGGCATTAGCTTTAATGGAGGCTTAGGAGTTTGGTTAGTTGTTTGGGTTATTTCAGCGCAATTGATACTTGGTATTATAAAAAAAAAAAAAACAAACCAAGAACAAACAAGCCAAAACCTACAAAAAAAAAAAAAAATGCAAACAACCATCTAGCACTTAGTGTCTTTAACACAATAACAAACATTGCTACAGTTCAGCACTTGTGAGCAACCCTAGAATAGCAAACCTGTGCAAACAACTCAGATCTTCTGAGAAACTCTGAAGTAAAAAATTATTTTGTGCAAAACTCAGCACTTTGTGACCATTCAGATAATGGCAAACCAATGTTCTCATCTCAGTACTTGCCTGCTCTTCTGCAATAATATGCCAGTGTGAATGTATGACAGAAAAAAACCACCAAAACCCAAAAACCCAAACATTTAAAGATTTCTTTTCCAAGTTCATACAGAGTGAATAAAAATAGGTTTGGTCATTTATAAATGCATTTTATAAGATATAGAATCAAGTGCAAAAGGTTATAGCTGGGATTTTGATATTCTGGAATACTTGTAGTTAGTACAAGAAAATGTGATTTTTTTTTTTTTTCCTCCTAACCAGAATCCTGAGGCAGCATTAAATAAAAGAAGTGTGAGCTAGGTTGGGATAACTGATGAGCTGAGATTAAGCATTTGTTCCATTTCACAGCAACTTCAGGGTGTAATTCTACTGTTCACCCTGATGCTTCCAGGGTGCCTTTCTGGCTTTTAGCAGTGTGCTGCAGGAAACCATTTCAGTGTGTGCTGTGGGTGTAGCAGTGTGGCAGGGTCAGCTGGACAAACTGCTCCAATCTACACAGCTGGCTTCCATCCCCATTCTCTTCCTGGTCTGAAACATGACTGCCCTTTTCCCATATTCTCTCTCCCTATTCCTGACTCATTCACTGTTTCTTTTTATATACAGAAAGGAATTGTGCAGGAGAGGTCAGAGCTGCTTCTGCAGCTTTGTGCTGCTTGTACAAAGGTGGTATCTGGATACTTCTCACTCACACAGTGCTCTGCTGGCCTGAGGGGCCAAAGTATCTGGCTCACAGCAGACTTTCCCCTACAATCTTGAGCTCCTGTGTATGTCTCATCTCCTGGTGGCACTGGAGGATGGGAGGGAGAACAGAGCAGCTGGATTGGTATTTGTCACATGGCAACAAAAATAGCAAAGCACCATTATAGTTTTGGCCTGAGTTATATGAGATTCAATGATTTTTTTCATTATGGTTATGAAAGTGACCTTTAACAAATGTTTTGTGGTCAAATAAACATGTAACTTACTGAAAAGGAAAGTCCAATTCAGTACAGAATATTCTCAGCTTTTACACAGAACTGAGAATCTAACAATTAGATTATTGATGAACCATTGTAGTCAGAACGTGCTTCACAAACAGGAATTAGTCTGTGGAGTATTTATCAGGGATTTAATCAGAAAAAGTCTGGAAATTCATCTGGAGCACAAGCGGCCTTTGTTCAGCAAACTGCTGACATGTTCCTTCAGGCAAATTTTTCCTTTGGCTGGATTAGTTAAGCAAATAACTATGCAGAGTGCTTAGTCCTGGGTTTGCAATTCTGAAGGAAATTTATCTCCTTTATGGGTGCACTGCATATATGAGTATGTCAAAAAAAAAAGATCAAAATCACAGTCTTTGGGACTGTGTTTGGATTGAGTAAAGATCAGGTCCTTTGGAAAAAAGGAGAAATCTTGTTCTGAGTTATCAGTAGGACTGCTGGTGGTCATCACCAGGTGGTTAAAAAACACTTTCAATACAACTGAAGTCCTGTTCATATTTTTTGTGCCCTTTTAAACAAGGAAACAAGACTGAAATCAGATATTCTGATTCTAGACTCCTGAGGTAAGATGTTAGCAAGCTAGAGGGCACTTGGCAGTATCAAGTAATTCATGAATACACAACCGTTGTCCCATAACTGTAAGATAATGTCCAATTAAGAATATGGCTTTGGAGAGCCCTGGAATAGTAAAAGATAAAACTTATAATTTAGAAATCCTTCAATAGACAATTCAGGAAAAGAGTATTCTGCATGTGCAAGTGCTTGGTGGTGAGCTAGCTCCTGTACAGCCAGAGTTTAAAAAGCCAGATACTTTTCTTGAGGAAAATAATATAACTCTCTCTATATGCCTTTTAGGAGTTTGCAAGAGAATGTCATCATGAGTAGAGATGATGTAGACATTCTCCTGAAACATCTTATTATGTTATTAGCACTGCCTGAGAGATCGGTTTTGTCTAAAAGGTGGTGTCTTTGCCTAAGTAAGTCTTAAAGTACAGTCCACAAGTATTTGGCAAATGGTTAAAGTATGTTTTTCTTTCTTGGCTAAGATCCATATTTTCACTTAACTCAAGACACTGTATTAATTTTTTAATGACTGCTACTCTACTATAGAGATTTTTCCAATGATGTACCAGCTGTGTACTCTTTTTCTGAGTGTCTTGCATACTTGATTCTTTTCTCACATATTTCACAGACTTATTAACTCAATCCCACCTCCTTTGCCATTAAGAAATTTGAATTGCCATTCTGTGACCACTACAGACTTGCCTGCAGCTGCTTTTGGACTTCGGCAACACCCAGTTGTTGTTCATAGGCCTGAGTGATGCTCTGACTTGACTGGGCCTGTGTCTTGTTCTGCAACATGCAAGTTGTGCCTGTATTGTGCAGCTCATTGCCCCACTTTACTTCTCCTGAATTCCCTTCCCCATTGCCTTTTGAGGCTCAGAGTGGCAGAGCTGAATTCAATGAGAGTGTCTGAGGAAGGAACTGGTCATGTCTGCCTTTCCTGTTGAGCTTTTTTCCTTTAACAGTTTTAGTAGCCCTGTTAACACATGAAGGAAAGCCAGGGAGTTGTTCCTCCTACAGAGTACTCGCATACACTGTAGTGGAGATGTCTCCTAACACCCCCTCCCTGCAGGAAGAATGGAAATGTCAAAGCATGCCTGAGTATTAAGGGGGGATCTGAGCATCACAAGTCAAAGTCCACATTAAGGTAGACAGGGAATAGAGATGCCAGATCTTTCAGAAACCGTTTTGAAAATGATGAGCAAAACAGGGAAGCAAACAATAAGATAATGAGTACATACTAATGCAGACATGCCCTGCACCCAGGTGAGAGGAGTTAAGAGAAAGCCAGGGTGAGCTTCTAGGAAAGATTACTCAAAGGCTCTATGTGGGGGCTGAAGAAATTTGGGAATCTGGAGACATCCTGAGAGCATGAACAGAGAAAAGTGTGATGGAAGCAGAGTTTGGTGTTGCATACATGAAATAGGACAGAGGTTTTCAGAAAACTGCTCGTGCAATTTTGGACATAAGCATACCAGCCAGCCCCCTAAAGAGCGTGGAGAGACAGGGTGTGTTTCTCCCACAGCTAGTAAGATTACCCATCAAATAGGGAAATGGTCTTATCCTGTCTTGCTCTACAGATACTGCAATACATTTCTCCAGTTTACTGTATCTCATGTACTCTGCCTTTCAGGAGCACCCAGGTCCTTCTCAGTTGTATGGAAGGATCATGAAAACAGACAAGGTATGGCTGAAGAGCAAACAACAAATGAGCTGGGACTCACAGTGGAGAGAGAGGAAGTTCACCTTCCTCTATTTCTATTTTGTATCTTACTCTTTTACACCTGCTCTTCAATGGGTTTGTTTCCTACTGGATGCAGCTCTTCCCAAGGTGCAGCTGCCTTTTAGCAGATCTCTCTCAGACAGCCACATTGCTCAGTCTGTTTGGCCAAGCTGATATTTGATAGTGGCAGCATCCAAGCCAGCATTTTTAATATAAATTACTCACTATCTTTAGCTGTATCTCTGTGACAAGAACTGAGATTACAGGGTTGTGGGAGAGAAGAAAATGGCAACATAATGGAAACTAGACAGAATTCCCACCTTCTTTCCTGAAACATCTTGACAACCTGTTGAGATTGTAGCTCTTCTTCCATCTCTGGCTGGCTGTGGAAGGTACCCTAGCAAAGAGAAGGCAGTTCTGGCTTTTTGGCTGTCTGCCTTGTGTCCTGAAATCTTGCTAAAGGAGAAGCCTTATAATCTGCTCTCTCTTTGTAGTGTAGAGTATTGCAGCTCTCTGGAGAATATCTGTTTCTTTCCCTTGGTTATTGGAGGTTTATTGGCATTTGGTTGAGAAAAGCTCAAACAAGCAGATGTGTCAAGGTGGGTGTCATTCTTTCATTCAATGCACAGGCTTTTCTAACCAAAAAGAAAAACGGTTGAGGACTGGCCTTCTTGTTAAATGTGTGAGACAGCAGAAGCTGTCTGGCTTGACTCATGGGTCTGACAGAGGAGTTAGTAAGTTTACCTGAGGACATTCTGAAACATCATGAGACTGGTAGTAGCTAAATATAAGGCAAGTTTGTTGGTGCCACCCTGGGAAACAGAGCTCATGGGTGTGTGGCACAGAGACAGCAGAGCCTGCTGTGCAGAGGCAGACAGGCTGTCCCACTGACCTCTTGCAAGATGTCAAGGCAGTCAGACTCACAGTTGTGGAGCTGTGGCTGGAGCTAATAATACCCAGTACCTGTAGGATATTAGGGAAGGAAGAAGAAATTATAAAAATATACAAGAATTAATAGGACAAGGAGAACAGATAGTTAAAAACTGAGAATTTCAAGGGATTCCGGATTCTAAGATTTTGCATCTTTGAACCTGGAAAGATTCTCACCTAAACTAAAGCAGATATCTCCTGCTTTTCTTTTGACTGCATACTCATTTGAGTTACTACCCTATAGCAACTATGCTGTAATACACATAGGCCCAGCTGTTTTCTAATAATAAAGCTGTAGCTTGCTAACACTTAAGGAGGAAAGATGCTGGGTCTTCTTCAGGAAGAGAATGGTGTGTCCTGCTTAATGCAGCTGGACAGAGTTAACCAGCAAAGTATTTGCTGTACAGAATAAGGCAGTCTCAGCACCAAACAGCAGTCTCCAACCCCAGGTACTATATTAAGCTTCTCTTTGTCACAGGTATAAGAGACATGTTCTGATTTTAACCTGCCCCAGATATGGCTTCCAGATATGGATGTGGAAGGACTGTGTTTTAGAACTTGACTCTACCCACAGGTAGCTCTCTGTCTCACTGAATAGTTCAAGAATTTAACTAGACTGCCTACCTCTGAAGGTCTTGTATGTGTACTTCTCAACCTGATTCTCAGCTATCCAATCAGACTACCAGTACTTCCTTTCACCCACTACTTTCTTTACTTTTTCTTTCTTACTTAGAACCTGAAATCTTTGTGGCTTATCTTCTTAGAGCATAGCACTTCAGATTCTCATTAGCACTTGCAAAGCTTAAGGGAAGGAACAGAAACAGGAGCCTGACAGTGTAGGAGCATTGTCAGTGAAGGGTCACAAAGCAAGGTTTGCTCTTTCAAAAGACATGACCATCACAACTTGCAGGTGGAACTATCACCAAAAGAGAGTAAGAATTAAATTGCCTTGTATTTCCAGCACCTGATCACTAAGCTGTATGAAAAAGTCACACAGAGAGCAGCTACCATAGTGGAAGTTAAAGCATACTAACTTCCAAAATCTGAAAAGCAATGGGTTTTATTATCTTTTGGTCCAGATTCTAACTAAGGGGAATATCTTGAAAAGAAGTCTCAAGGATCACGTGGCATATATTTTCAGCAAGCAGTCAGAGGGTGGGGAAACTCCCAAGTTAGCAATCCCGTGAAAATTACAATATTCAATGGCAGCACCCACAGAGTGTCCATCTCCCTGTAGAAACTGGTTTTGCAGCTACAAGCACGTTCATGTTTAGATCATTATCTACTCAACAGTTCTTGATGCCTTGTGCTTCAGAGGAAATGCTGTATCTGTTTTGAATGTGGATGACAGAAATATGAAGACTGACTTTATATACAGGTAATTTAAAGCAATATTGCATATTTATTTTAAACTAGAACACCAGTAGATTTCATGTATACCATCTTAGGCCACAATCACCCTCCCTAGCCCTTCAGGATTTAAAAGAATATTGCAGACATAGAAGATAAAATTACAATCTTCTATACATTTTCTATATTTCTATGATAGAAATAAGTATCTTAGAATAACTTATTCAGGACTTGTCATATCTATGGACTTTTTTTTCTCTCCAGATCTTGTTATGTGAATAACAGTCCCAAGTCTTTTGGTTCTGGGTGCAAACACATTTCAAAGATGTTTTCAGCATATAGTTCCAGGCAATGTTGTTTTTCCAGCTTCATTCTGCCTGACCATTTCCAAATAACTTATTTAGAAGAGAGCTGTAATTTTTTGTTAATACAAAGATGCAGAAAAATTTATTTATTATTATACATCTAGAGGACAGGAATCACAGATGAAGGACATAACAATAAAAGTCCAGCATGCAAATTATTCTAGTAAGTGCTTAGCACCTTCCTTTGCACCAAAGCAGATAGTTGTGTCACTACTCACAGGGAAGCAAAACTTCAGCTCTTGCCTCTCCTACTCTGGACAGATCCTCAAAAATTCTATTCACAATTGCATGTCCTGTAGCACTGTTCCACCGAAAATATGTGAGGCCTTTGACACCGGTTTTGCTACCAAATATGTGAAATTTCTTACCTTTTTCCAGGTACATATCTAAAACACCATTAGATGTAACTCTCAGTCCTCTGCAAGCAATGCAGAGCGATCAAATAGACAAGGCAGTCAGATAATGATCATTGATGGCATCCAGGTGCATCACAGGGAAATTGCATTAAAGTTTTGCCTGGAGGCCAGTGCTGAAATCAGACTTCCAACCTGCCAGAAAATTTACAATTACTTGCTAAGTCACCCTCCTTGCCCTGAAGACTTTCTATTCTAAAAAGTCCCTTTTCTATAGATAGAAAGATGATGCATAAACCAAATCCAGACTCGTATATTGCAGCAGGTTGAAAATGATTTTCTTGATATCTTACCATGAGAGAATCAGGGGTGTTTTCTGGGAATGCCCTGAGTTTCAGCCCTGTGTCTTTCCTCACCAATCTGTTTTACATGCCAGAAAGACATGGAATAGTGTGTGACTGAAGTATTTAAGTCACCCTATTCATGCTGGGTGTTTTCATGATATTATGAAAAACATCCAAAATTTTAGATAAAATGGATATGCAAAGCCCCACTCAGTTCCTATAGAATTTAATATTCTATCAAACATCATGTTTTTAATAGAGATCAGATTGGAGCTAGTTCTGTGTTTTTATTGTTTTCTCTTTTATTTTCTTTTTTTTTTTTAAGTCTTCTCACGGAAAATCATATAGTTTATTTCATCTGTGTGAGAAAGGGCAGGATGTTTTGCTGGTTATTTCATCATATGTGAAAAATAAAATGTTGCCAAAACCTACATTGAATATACTTCCTTAAGAAAATCAGGTTAATTTACATTAAGCCTCAAGGGATTTTAGTCACTGTAGAAAAGTCAGCCTGTAGCTTCTACTATACTAGTAGGTTGGAATACCCATACTTGCCCAGAATATGACTTCTCTATTATACTACCTTCTGAATTTTATTTAACATACTAATCTCTAATTACAGGTGCTGGTTTTTTGGGTTTTTTTCCTAAATGTGAGATTTTGGAAACTCATATAAAATCCTTTGAGACAACATTTTATCTTTCTCTCTACATATATCACAGCTTGAGTCAGAATTCCTTAAATCTGAAGTATCTGTACATGAAAGGGACAAATAGTGCTGAACTGGAAAAATGCAGAAGTCTGATAGCATCTCAATTAGTTCTCATATCTTTATGCTGGGACGTGAAGCATGAAATTGCACTTAAAACAAGAAGTTAGGCAATTGCAGGTGATCTGTGTTTACCACTCAAGTTGTTTAAAGCTTTTATCAGCTCTCTGAATGCCTGTTTAAGAGATGTAACTGCCCATCTTGCAGTCAGTGATATGTTGTTCTCAGTAAATGTACTTAGCATGGAAGAACGCTGCTTGCTTCTGCGCACATTTGTAAGAGTCATTCACATGATTTTACAGCAGATTTTCATGAAGCACCTGAAAAAAGGTTATTAGAATCAGTCTTTAATTCCACAATGTATTTTCACTTTTTTTCTTCTTTAGGATTTTGCAGGGTCGAAAAGGCTCTAAAAAGACAAATATGAGTAAGTCATTGGCAGTGAATTGTGGCAGTTGCAAGTTTTATTATTTGAAAGCTGACAGATCATTTCCCCTTTGCTTCTTGCATGGACTGTAATATTATCACCAGTCAGCACCAGCCATCTGGCTTGTCAGCAGAAGGGCAGGGAAATCACACACTAGGCAGGGAAAGCTTCTTCTTTTCTTTCCCAGGGAAGTCCATGACAGGAAACAAAGGAAGAAATTATAAACTATGATCAAATAAGATAGAATCATCTACTCGGGAATTTTGTTCTCCTTTCATTGGGTGATGAGAACAAAAGACTCAATGTTTAGCTGCTCTGACCTCGAGAAAGACAAGTCAGTTCTCTGAGCAGTGGAGCTTTAATGGTGACTAAAAGCAAATGCAGATAATGGTTATGTTCCAAGGGGAGGATAAGTGGAGTAGGTTGGGGGTGGACTACACTTCTATCGGCCATGAAAGACTACTGAAGAATCCATATGTGCAGAAAAATATATTGGCTAGAAATTTGTCTTTTTTCTTGGTGCAGGTCAGTCTGACCTATGAAACAAGGTGCAGCCCTGCAAGTACTCAAATATGTCACCAGACCTCAACAAAGCCCTTAATTATACAGTGGTTAGGGAATTACTGCATTGCTAGGAGCATGAAATGCTCAGTAATATCCCACAGCTGTCTGAAGAAACCTTTGTGCTGCTGCCAAATAGTTTGTGGGGACATTAAAACAAATAGTGAATTCTCAGCAAAAAAATTAGACTGAGCTCCTTTACTTATAGAGAACAGCAGTGTTTCTGGGCTCCAAATCTGGGCAATCCTGCCTTTGTGCCTATGTCAGTAAAAAAAAAGGGCTCTTAAACATTTTCTCTGTTCCAGCTTTTGAAGGGATGTTGATGCCTCTTTTATCCCTGCTTTTTATTGGTGGATCTCGGCTGTTTATGGTGTGTCTTGTCAATTTGTGTCTTCTCCCTTTCAAATACTGTTAGCATGCTTGAGTCCTTTTAAGCAGATATATAAGCAACTAGAATGTGGACCCTAAGGGAGTGGTGAGTTACCAGATGCAAGGGGTACAGGGTACATCATCATTGGATGTGATTTTGCAATTTTGTTGAAAGCTTAAAAGTAGTGGAGACATGCAAATTTGTGACATGCAAACAATTTTTTGAAATGCAGTTTTTTTAATACCAGGAAGCCTGTTAAAAAAGGGACCACACTCCCGATACTAAAAGTGTTTTCAGCATTTATTATAATAACAAGAAAGGCCGAAAGCAAGGGGGCCCGCAGGCTGAGCAGGAGCGCTCCCGTCGAGGCTGCTGCTGTGCCGGCGCTGGGTCTTCTGAGCAGCGACGTCCCCGATGTTCCAGGCGGAGTGGCACAGGTTCAGTGGGTCAGCTGCCCCTTTTTATCCTGTTTTTTGTCCCTTTGGATTGGTTTCTTTTTGGATCCTTCATTTGCGTGAAGGTTTAAGGCTCTTGATTGGCCCATTACAGTTTGTCCGGGCTGGCTCGTTTCGCTTGGGGAGGTGCACTTCACTTAGGTGTATTATGGTACTAGAGTACCGTATTTCTTACAACGACCCTTTTAACACCTTTCGCCCTAACCAAATTAACAGTGCATGCTTAACAATTATCACCTATTTTACAGCCGTTTCTAACCTATTTTTAACAAGCCTGTTATTTCTAGCCTGGTCAGTGTAGAATGGGAAGATCTTGCAGGTATGGAATGAAGAAAGTTATTTTTGGAAACAGGGTTGAAGAGTTCTGCTAGTTAACCTAAAAGAGTAACACCAAACAGACCAGAAAAATAGCAAGTAGAAAGTTATTATGGTGATCTGAATTATTTGCTATCACCTTCTTTTGTTGCTTTAGGTGAGCCAGAATTTTTCCGTTTCTTACTGGCATATCCATTTAGTGGACTATAAACCTTAGTTACTGCCTAGACATGCTGTGCAGTTTGACTAATGACTATGTGAGAAGCATGCTACTGTCCAAGATAGATTTTACAGATATGCAAAGCCAAAAGTGTTTTTAACAGATGAGAGTCTGAATATCCACAGTACTATAGCTTGGTTTTGTTCACTTTGTAAATCTTTATAAATCTTTTTGACAAATATGCAGATCTTCAGTCAACCATTCTCTGAAATAATTCAGAACTAAATCTAACAATTAAGGGGTCAAATTTTGTAATGAAATATCCTGACACTTGTGTAAACAGCACTATCAATTGCTAAGCATCAGTCCTGGGAAGGTCAGATGGTGTTTCCTCAGGGTTCCTGTTGCACAGGATTTAAAAAAAAAAAAAAAAAAAAAAAAAAGGCTCTGCAGGGCAGAACTGTTGTAGGAAAATAGGCTTTGATTATATGCCTCTATCCCATTTTGGCTCCATAAAGTCTTTTTCAGGCCTGCCACTCCTTGCTGACACATTACCAGGTCACCTCCGCTTCCGTCCTTTTGCTCTTTTTTTCCCAGGCAGGCCACCCGCCAGGTCTTTTTGGACAAGTGCCATTCAGTGAGGCTAAGGAGGTCTCCTCTGCAGACCAGAATTATTCTTCAGACCATATAGAAATTTCTTAAAGCTGGTGGATTTTTTAAACTGCTTTTATGGGCCATCAGTATTACACTTGTTCATATCCTTTTGTGGAACAATATATACGGCTTCTTGTGAGTCAGAATGAATTTTCTTGGCAACCAACAATGTTCAGGAGGTAAATTTGCCAAACCCTAAGTTATTCAGTGTCATTCTGTCTCTGGGACATTTTAATCTCTGCAGCCATGAGGGTCTTGAAGTGTTTGTGTCAGGCAGCATTCCCATTGCACAGGAAGATGGTTTTTCTGCCTGCCAGTTCTCAGTGCATTTCCTACTCAATTCTCCATCAACGCTTACAGAAATAATCATTAAAATGGTCTTACCATGCTTGCATAGGTTTCTCTTGTCTATGGCACGAGTACTGCTAAGAAAAGAAGTACCAAAATTCAGATGTATCTTTGGAAACTCCCTTCCATTTTTCAAATACCTTTGCCTTCGGTTTGTTTTCTATCAAGCTTTTGCATGAGTTCCCAAGGGAACAGTAGGAGTTGGTCTCACCTTATAACGTGACTGATAATGACACTCTCAGCAACCAGGAATGAGCAGCATGGTGAATGTGTGGTTTTAGGAGGAAATGGTTCCTTGTTTCATTTCACACTGCTTTCCAACTGGATGACCTTACTTTCCTTCATTGTGTTTATTAATAATTACAGACATCCTTTATAGCATCTCCTTCCTCACTTGAATAATGTTTCACCTTCAAGGAGCTAGTTTCTTGCAAATTGGGAAGTATGCTCCTTTTCAGGATATCATGAATATAGAGTAGAAGTATATTGTAAATTCTGAATGCCTTGGAGTTCTTATTCTGTTCTGTGGATGGAAAACAACCAGAAGAGCAGTTCTACTCCCACCTGCTGGAAAGAATGTTGGTGGGGCATATAATTGATTCTATTCTGCAAATTGTTAATGGAGAAATTCAAGCACATCACCACTCATTGTGCTTTAGCCTGTCTGAAACTGAAATTGGAGCCTGAATATTATAAGGGACAGATATCACTAACAAGAAACACAATGAATGATTCCTTTTCTTCTGCAGAGACTAAGAAGCTCTGGCTGCAGTCTAGCACCTTTGTACTGTCAGTGTAAAGGTGAACACATTTGAAGGTGCTGATTCACAAGATATGTGATATTATATTACAGTTTTGTTACTGACAATGGCTTGGGTAAGTGATTCCAGAGAAACCACAATCCCCTGTGCTCAATGGATCAGTTTTATTTACTTAATTAATTTATCCTTGCACTCATTCTCAGGGCCTTGTGTTTGTGGTGAGGGTTAGTGCATTCCTATAGAACTAATGAGAGGTTATGGGCTGCTGTAAAAATGTTGCATTTAGAAGCCACTTCAGTGTGATCAAGTAATTTTTCATACCATATCAGCCTTTGAGGAGAAATCCCTACTCATTTGACTAACCACACGTGATCATATTCTTAAAATGAGTGAATAATTGAATTTTTTCATTTGTAGTGAATTGTGAGGGATTTTTCAGTTCTATTTTCTTTTCCTAGGGCAGAAGTGCCTTACAACATAAGTATATGAAGAATATGTTCATTGCATTCAATCACTTTAAATTTATAGTGCTTCACTTTATTGCAGGGTATCTGTATTGGAGATGGTCGGTAACCAGGAAGGTACAATTAGCTTACTTTAATGACGAATGCATTGAATAAAGCTGCTGCAACTGCAAGTGCAAATGGATTAAGCTACTTTAAATCTTATTTATACAAAGTTAGCTTATGCCTATAAGTAGCAGTTTAGCCTATAGTTAGAGAAAACACAGGGAAATGGATCCTGTTGGAAACCTCAGAGTGGACATTAAAAATTACCCTTCAAACTTCCTGCTTGAATGTATTCCTTACACACTTGGTACATGGTAATTGGAAAGGCAAGGCAAGAACACACTCCTTACATGGTGTTGGGGAAAGGACCTTGTATACAAAAAGCTACAAGACAAATATTCTCATTCCTTTCCCAATTGATTAAGCAATGCTGTGCTTTTTGCTGTGTCTGCTTTCCTGCTTTCTCATGTATCAGTGAGGGGTTTTCTTTCTCTTCGAGCTAAGACTGAGGGAGTGCTGAGGAGCTCAAAATAATATTGTTTTTGATAACTGGGAAATTCACCAATACATAATTATAACTTATCACCTACTTGAGTTGCCTGAATAACAAGAGGTCTAATCCACTACAGAATCTGTTAATACAGTTATATATTTCACATGCTTTTAGCAATGTAGCATAGATAGATATTTGATCTATCTAATTTGGCCTCCTGCCTTTTGACCTGTCTGTTAACTGAGAGTTAGGTGATCAACACAGTTTCTAGTCTCTTCTCTCCCCCTGAAAATACACATAAGCTGCTTTACTGTAGTAGCCAGTTTTGTGCCTTGGAAGGACCCTGGATTCATGAGTTGCAAAAATAAGTTTTAGTACCACCTCTGTCACTGACTCACACATTGGCTGTAAGAATCTTCACTGCTGTTGGATTGTTTAAGATGTCCAGCCCACTCATTTAAAGATTGTCTTTTCTTAGGATTCTTGGGATCTTTTTTAGAGTTACTTGTTTTCAGTTCCCATCAAATCTATTCAAATACATTCAAATTAATCCATGAACCAACATTTTAAAACATGTTCTTTAACTGCAAGTGTCTGAAAATTCTGTTGGTAGTCAGGAAAATTAGCTGTCTGTCAGGCTCAGCAAGTGTCAATCTGCTGAGTTGAAGGTCTGCCCCTGGCTGGACTCTGCTCTGTGCCAGGCTGTCTGCAGTTTCACCTCTAGGAGATGAGGATGAGGGCCCAGTGTACCCATGAAGGCTGGAAGGAGGCTTCTTTCCTTCCCTTGCACATGGCTGATGAATCTGCTAATGCTGTATGTGACACAGACAAAAAGCTAAAAAATACAGACACGAGACCAGAGGATCCAAGGAAACAAAAAGCAGTAAGCAATAGCTACATACTGGTGAGTCTGTAGGAAGCTGGGCAAGCTCCCAAGGAGTGGAGGATATAATAATGTTGTTTGAAGAGATTTGGACAATTATTGAGGGCACAGAGATGACTGGGTGAAAGTATGTCTCCACTGGCATTTACATGATAGAAGCTATTTATGAAAAAAGCATCACTTAGGGGAATCCCTGGAACAGATTGTTCAGATTGTGTCCACTAGTTTTAAGTATGTTTAGGCTGGAAATTGAAATTCTCTGACCATTGCTGCTATTGGTCTGGGGCACCTTCCCAAATTATGAAATGAGGCATGTTAGTGTTTCACAGATAAGATCAGTCATTTTAAGAAACAGGATGCTTTTAAGTGTCTTCCTTCAAAATCCAAGGCTCAGCATGTCCCTTAATTTGATATTCTTAATATTTGTTCCCTAGAAAATTAAAGCATTACTTTTCTAAGGATCCTTGTACTGGGTTCTTATATGTTTGCTTTTGAGCATCTGTGTTTGGATAATTTAATCTTTGTTTTCATCTCTGTCACTGAACTTCTTCAAGGAAACTAAAATATTTTGTAGAAAGAAAAACAGTGTAATTAGGCACAGTCTGAAGACATAATGGAAATACACCTACAGTGTAATCTGCTTTTAATTGGTCATATCACTCAGCTATTTCTAGTTAGAGAAAATACTGGAAACAACCTGTTTGCCCTCAGAAAAACTAAAATGTGCTATAAAAAAATGAATATAAGAAATTTATAAATCAGAGTGAAACTAATCATATGGAAAATCTCAGCAAACAATCATCATGCAATGGCTGGGATAATTTCAAATGTATTAGAGGTACAAATGGGCTTGAAATATTATGGGGCTTTTTGCTTTGAGTTACAGCATTAATATGATGTTTTTATTCTTCACTGCTGTAAAGAAAATTTAGCCAAAAGAAAGACTAGCTTTTTTTAAAGTTAAACTACTTGGAAAAAGTTACTCTAGATTCTGTCATTCTCCCTTTAGCTTATGTGGTAATTAATACCTGCTTTTTAAAACTGAGTAACTATTCAAAATCTTTCTTTTTTCACTCAGATTATGTAGTGTGTAGCCACAGTGCAAAACTATCCTACCATTTTGCTTCTACTTTTCTTTCAAAGTTATTTTCTTTGTCCTATCCTTAGTTTGCCCTGTGACAACCAGCCAGGCTACCTGCCAGTTGTACTGGGCAGTTTTCTGATATCCCTTAAGTGCCTCAGCTATTGAATAGCTGTAGGAATATCAGTTACAGATCAAAGCCCCATTGTGCTAAGGAACTGTACAAACACAAGGAGAGGACCACCCAATGCTTTGCCTTAAAAAGCACAGACTAAGTGGAATAACATTCTAAGTGCCTATGTCTAATTGGTCAGCTGGTAGTACATTTGTTTTTAATCTTACCTCGGTACAGGATGGTGACAATGTGAGTATCTCTTTAGCGAGCCAGTGAAGAGGTGTTGTAAATGTACTTACCACAAAGAGGCTTTTCTGCCTGTCTTTTTTTCTTTAGATAATATATAATGCATTGGCTACAACACTGAGTTACACTTTTGCCTTCTCCCCCAGGCGTGTTTACTGGGGTTGTATGACACAAGGTGAATGTGGTTGGTGTTTGCTACCATTGCTCCATGCCCCTCAGCAAAGGCAGGCCAGTGTGGCCTAGATGCCAAGGTGGTGTGTTCATCACCCCGAGCCCTGCCAGTGTCACAGGCGAGGCAGGTTTGCTTCAGACCGAGTTGGGCTGCCTGGGTGAGTCAGGGTTGTGCCCACTGCACCTCCATAGGCCTCTGCAGAGTGGCAGCCACCTGTGTGTCTGGTGAGGACTGGTGATACATGCATGTCCTGAAAGCATTCAGCAATTTCCATTTTAGATTATAGGAAGTTTTGGAGTGAATTTTCCAGATATAGTTGGTTCATTTGTGAGTCCCAGCTTGTCCTGTAAGAGCAGATTTTTTTATCAATTCACAATGAAGATTAAAACTAGGTCACCATAGGCACAGAAATATGAAGGGGCTTCTATGAGCTTTGAAGCCCTGTGAGGTCCTCCTGCTTTGGCTTTGCCGGGAGGAGCTGGCTAATAAAGAGGAATGGGAATGATGGAACTATCCAGAAAAGAAAAAATTTAATAGCAAAAATAACAAACGCTGCGCAGGTACAGAGTTCCAAATACCAAATTACAGGTTCCAAATACCCTGGGGTGGGGCAAACACAGCCAGGTATAGGGACACAGGCCCAATCAGAAAAATGAACTTAAAACATGACCTTATAAGAAAAAGGTCTTGACCAACAGTGAAGGAAAACTGGGAACTTGACCAAATATAGGAAGGTTCTATTAGCATACTGGCTCCCAAGAACCTACGGTTCCCACTGCGGCCTGGTCAGGTGTCCCCTTCCCTCAGTGCCCTGCCTGCCATGGTTTATGGCCAAATCTCTCTGTAAAAGCAGCTGAGCTCAAAACTGCAGTAGGGCAAGATCCCACAGGCCTCTGCTTACCCAAAGCAATTGAATCATAATTTTTCATCCAGTATAAAGAAATATAATAAGGAGACCTTTTTTTGCACCTTTGATCCCTTTGTGAGAAGGGGAGAGGGTGCCAGGGAGCAGCAGGGGCAGGTGCCCAGCAGGGAAGGTGAGCTGTGCCCGCGGCAGCTGGAGCGCAGTCGGTGAGCGGGCGGGCGCAGCGCCATAGCCAGCCCCAGCCTGCACAGCTGCCAGCTGAGCACGGACTGGCACAGCCACGGTCAGGCCAGGAGGGCAGCGGGGCAAGAGGTACAGACCAGGCATGTCCACACCCTTGACACAGCCTGGGCAAGGATGAGGCTCCTCAGCTGTTGCCTGGAATAAAAGGGCAGGTCCCAGTTTCCTAATCTGAATCCACATTACAGTCAAACACTATCAGGACAGATCTGGAGCACAGACACAGAAACCCTGGGGCAGGGGAGGTGCAGGCAGGGCTCTGGCAGGTAGAACTTGCACAGTCCCCCGCATTGCCCTGGCTCCAGGGACTGGGTGGTGAACGTATGGACTTGCCTCTGTTTGCTCAGACCTGTTTCCAGTTGTTTATGCAAGAAAATCTGAAGTGCCTGATTATTTGCAGACATTGTTCATATCAGTAAGGCATGGCTTTGGCTTTGGCTTTGATTTTAACAAGGTATGTAAGTGCAAGTGTTTGAGGTTTTCACTTACTTGTCAAATTAACAGTTCAAAAGCTGAAAATCTTTAGAAAAGGTTAAATTACCAATTTGCCTATTCCTTAAGTGTGAGCTGGACAGTAATTAATCATATCTACTATTTGCATAGCATTATTTGGACAAATTATAGGGAGAGATATCATTATTATGTATATAATCCAGAGGAGGAAAATAGGTCTCAGTGAGGTCAAACAAGAAGTGAGCCAACGTGTCAGGCCAGTCTTCCAAGAATTAATATTTGGCACGTGAAAACAACTGGGGATCTGTTAATCTTATTTTTCCCAAGAGATACTGAATACCCACAGCTTGCTTGAAATTACCAAGACCTCAAGCATTTATGAAAATCAGTTCATATTTCTTATCCACTTCTAAATAGACACGGTAATTTCTGGTGCTGCAGTTTGAGCCAAGCAACTTGCATACAGAGAATTCACACCTAGCTTTTCTGGAGGATTAGAAACTGGGATCCATGATTGAAAATCATGTTTACAATCAAGTTTATTTTGAAGTTTCTGGGTATCTGGGTGTGACAGGATGATAGCAATAGCTTTGCTCCATTATTATGTTTGAATCTGCCAGCTTATACTAGTTGCCTGGCTGATGTTTTTTTCCTTGTTTTCTGATTTTTCCAGCTCACAGCTGCAAAAGAAAAGCTGTCTGTGGAGTCTACACAGTACAGCTTTGCTGAGGCAAGTCTTAACCCTCTGACATGTCATTCTCATTTGAATAATCTCTTGCTAGTGAAAAATGCACTCTGCATTTGGGGCTGAGACTACACAAGCCCCTGGAAGAAGCCCACACTCTTGGACTCCAAGGGGCTGGATGAAGCAAACTGCACCATTTCCCATCACAGGAGCACCCAGCTGTAACCAGCACCCACACTGCACCTCCAACCTGCTTCTAGGTGAGTCAGTGTCACAGAATACCAATTGCCTAGCGGAGTGAAGCAAAGAATTTCCTTCATACATCACCAGCTGAGACCAGAGGCTGAAACCTTTTGGGGAACAGCCTTGGGATGGACATTAGCCTGGAACTGGAGTGTTCCCAAACATTTGAGGAACCCCTCTGAGCCCTCAACCAAGATGCCTTGCTGGCTACCCATTTCTAACCCAAGTACTATGTTACTAATTTCCAAGACAATTCTTGCTGGACCAAATAACTTGTGTCAAATCTGATGTTCAGAGTTGCTTTTACAATAATAATTAATTGCTTAGTATCACCATAGTTCTGTGGCTATAGCTGGCTGCTTTCTGTAGGGCCTTCTAAGGAAGGGCTTAGGCTTCTGTGGATACAGATCCAAGATAGGCAGTGAATCAGGCTCACTTCTTTGGCTGGGTAGGGCATGTGTAAGATCCTTCCTTTCCTTCCTCACTCCTCAGGACACTGTCAAAATTTTGCAGAGAAGCCTGCAGAGCACATTGTGAACTAGATCTGCTGCACAACAGAGCTTATTAGTGCAGCTTGCCAGTCTCTTCCAAATATCACAGTTATCTTCACATTTTGAAAAGCAATTAAAATCAACAGCACATAACAGATTACAGCTGTAGTAAACATTTCTCTTGGCTGTGGCAAACAGCCCTGGGAACTCTAAACTGCAAACAACAGCCCCTCCTCCTGTTTGCAATGGGAATGCACATTTAGGTTCAACTGTAAAAACTGCTTTTCTCCCAAATTTTTGTTTGTCATTTGTAAGTCACCTGGGGAGCCATAGCCTCCAGAGTATTACATTTAGAAAAATTAAGTTCCCTGAGCAAACTGGGGCTCATTATTCTGGAGTTTATGAAAAGCATAGACTCTACTAGAATCCATTAATCATGAATTGCTGAGAGGGGTGCACACCCTACATAGTAGTCATTTCTCACTGGCTACAGGTTTATCTGGTTAATCCCACTCACTGATATTCATTAGCTAAATGAATACACCCACAGCCAAACAGCATGAATTTGCGGGGTTGTTAGTTGGCATAACTTCAGTGGCTGTTAACAAGCCTTCATTCTTTATATACCAGTTGTCTGTCAGAGCCCTGTTTGTGATTTATGAGAGAGATAACTGCTATCACATCTTGCAAATAGAGAAAAAAGGAAAAAGCATAGGCTTGTCTGAGGCTGCTGTGGAGCCAGCAACTTAAAATATGATAGCTCCAGGTCTGTATGTACAAATGTAAATTGTCTGGTGGCATTGACCTTTTCTTACTGGTCTCAACTCCTGGAGGTGCCTTAGACCACAAACAAAGCCTATATTTGAAAATAATTTTTCATTAATAATGAGCTCTCAGAGCCTGTGTTAATTTTAAGCTAGATGTTGCCACAGAAACGTGCCATGTTTCATGGTGTATTATCCTTTTGCTCTTTGACCAATTCCTCCTTCTTGTTGGCTTTACAATTAAAGTGTCTTGCAGGAGATTCCCAGTTGTTATTTGATTTGCTGATTACTTGTTGGGGCATTACAGGAATTAAACTGCAGGAGGGTGACTTGTTCGAGGAGGGTGAGCACCACACCCAGTCAGTCGTTCCCTCACACACCTCAGAGCCAAAGCAGCCCTTACAGTGGGCTGTGTTGAATTTCATCACCTGCACTACAGTCTGTGTTTGGGGCTGAGTTGGGGTACAGCTTTGACTGTAAATTTACAGGAGTCTTGAGCTGCTGTTCAGATAGTCAAAAATCCAAACAAGGGCACTTCCTACAGTCTCCATAAACCCATTGATTTGTTTGAAATTTTTCTGTCAGTGTAAATTTTGGAAGAAGTTTGAACAGGTTGCGTCTTTAAAACTTGTAAATCAAACTTCAGAGACTACTAAGGACACAAAGTACGGCTCAAAAAAAAAAAAAAAATCTCATCCGTTCAAAATGTGAACACCTGACGGATAAAACTAATTGCTGTTGTGTCTTGGTCCACAGTCGAGCAGCGGGCAGAGCGCAGCCCGCAGGCCAGTGCAGGCACCCGGCCACACGGGAGCAGGATACACCGGGATACCCCGGGACATTGTGGGATACCCCGGGACACTGTGGGATACCCCGGGATACTCTGGGACACCCCGGGACACTGTGGGATAGCCCGGGATACTTTGGGATACCCCGGGACACTGTGGGACACCCCGGGACACGCTGGGACACCCCGGGACACGCTGGGACACCCCGGGACACTGTGGGACACCCCGGGACACTGTGGGATATCCCGGGACACTGTGGGACACCCCGGGACACTGTGGGACACCCCGGGACACTGTGGGACACCCCGGGACACGCTGGGACAGCCCGGGCGCTGTCCGGGAGCGCCCCCTGGCGTCGCAGCCGCCCGTCCCGGCCGCAGGCCCTGCCGCGTTGTGCTCTCCGGTGTCCGGCGGTTCCGCATTCACAAGCAAGGGTTTCCATCCCTCTTCCCAGGTATATGCAATGTTCTTGCTGTCGCAAGTTGCAATCCCCTCCCATTGCTTTAGTCTTCATCTCACCCGGCTCGCCTGTGCCAGGCATCCCTCTGGATCCCTCCCCTGTGCAGTTCCAGGAGTGTTGTTTGTGCTGTCAGGGCTGAACAGTTGATTTATGAAAGTATAAATTTCACTTTGTTTACAGCAAAGTGTCTTGTGGGACCAGAACTTAATATTTTAACCCTGTTAGGAAATTATAAAGGGAATTACATTACTGTAGTTGTGTATGTGTGTGTGCTGTTCTGCAAAGGGGAAGTTTGGAAAAGGCTTTAAAGCTCTTCCAGGCATAGGAGGAAAAGAGTATCTCAATAAATATAAACAAAGTGAGAAGACTGTGCAAAAAAATTCTCTGAAGGTGGCAGCCACTTAGATACCCTTGGCTCTCTCAAGGTCTGCATACCTCTGCTCAGGGTTGTGACCTATTTGTGCAGGCCCAGATGCCAGCTGGAGGGAGCTTCAGAACCTTGCTTGGGATTGAGAGATCTTAGCCAGTTCCTTCAGAAAGTACCAGCTCAGTTCTGTCCAGTCCATATCAAGGATCAGGCTGTGGGGTAGGAGGGTGTTTCCGTCTGGCCCTGATGCACTTTTTGGGAGCCCAGGGTAGCAGCAGCAATGTGAGGAACTCTGGAGGACCATGTCACCCTGTTGTTCTGAGGCCTAGTAGCCTGACACTCACCTAGCAAGCTTAAGGCTACCTGGCCTGCTGAATTCCAGGGGACAATACCAGAACTAGCTATTTAATGGAAAGGATATGTTTATGGCACTTATCTGTTTCTTTCTCTTCTTTCTTTCTTTCTCTAAATCCCCTTGTTATTTCATATGCAAGTTTCACAGGATTTTAATTTGTTACCTTTCTAATTCGAAGAGTCCTAGTTTACTTAATGTTCTCTGTAAGAGTACTGTTCCATGTGTTTAACTATCCTTGGTACAGGCAAGTGAGAGGGAGCAGAAAAAAGCAGCATGAGTAGAAAAGTGTGGGATGCTGCCTTCTGGGGGCAGTGTGTGCTTGTGTAATTACAGTAACTGTGATGATTTCTCAAGTGCAAACACACGGTGGTTGTTTCAAGAATTCCTCTTGTGCTGGAACCACCTCCCCATAGGGTCTAGTCTGGCTCTTTACACCTCCTGTACTCATTCACGGTGGGGCCATTACTTGAATAATTGAGTAAATCCTTCCCCTTCCTGCAACCTCCACTTCCCAAAGTTTATTTCTTTTTTACTTTAACTATCTTTAGAGTAATTTTTTTCTCAATAGCTAGGCATGTGGATTTTTCCCTTATTACCTATTCATAGTAGAGGGCTATTTAAGGGGTTCTGCAGGGATACCCTTTATCTTTCAGCAAAGATTTTCTCAGCAAGCTGCCAAATCTAGTGAACAGAGGTTCTCCTGCCTGTTGTGTGACAGAAGCAAGTGGCATCTTCAGCCTGGAAAACCTTAATCCACATTAAACTCGGTGCTGAAAGGTAGACTTTGGGGTCTTTGATGTCTCCTGTTACAGTATATATGCAATATATAGCATCATTAATTTCTGAAATGCACAATAAGTTACTAATTGACATAGATTTGATTGTTGTAGTACAATGCTTAGAAATGTCTTTCAGTATATGCTGTCTGAGACGAATACAAAAGGAAGGAATATCTCATAGCTATCCCAGTCTGGTGTTAAATTTGCAGTAATTTTCAGGGGAAATTACTTAAATGAATTGTTATGGCATTGTACGGTATGCTTCTGCATTTGTTCTTGTGCTTTTCCCACTCCTTTTTATATGTAGTATTAAAAGGATGTTTTAAATAGGTTCTTAGAAATTAAATTTGAATATGCGTACTTGGTTATCTTGTATATATCAGGTATTCTGCTCAAATATGTTAGTGAATATTTGTAATTTCTCCTCTAAATAGTTAAAAAATACCAAATGATAATGATAATTTCCTATAAAATGTTTTTAACCTGGTAAACTGAATCTAAATGATGGTTTCTATTTCACCATTGAGGTAAATTATGCAGGAAAGAGAGAGAATTTTCTTCTGAGTCTCTTCTCTAAACACTTTTTTGCCTTGATTAGGAGTTCTGCCCCTGTAATGATGTCCAGTCATGACTTATTAATGCAACTCTCTAATTATCTTTTTGTTGTATTTGTATTGTTGGACATCACTATGTAAATACTTGCTGACCTATGCAAATAAGAAGGCCATGTCCAAAGAGCTCTGTTTGCCACCAAGAAAGCACAAAAACTGTTCAGTAGAGAAAATTGTTTATGATAAGAAGGCAAGATCATCTGCTTCAAGATCCTAGGGTAAGGTTTGATTTTAACAAGGGAACACTGGCAAATGAGCACAAAGAGTTTTACCGGAGCAGAGGACAACAAAAGCAGAAGTTGTGGTGTCGAAAGCTGGACACACACACAGCTGAAGCTGATTGAAAGGAATGTAGTTTTGCCATGTGGGTAGTTCACAACTCCTTAAACTGGAAGTGTTTTCTTGGGTAATTAAACCGCAGGATTAAAATGGCTGTTGTAGCTCTGCCCTCGGCACGCACTCCGCGGCGCACTCCTCCTTTCCTATTAACGTTTCGGACTGCTAGGGAAGAAATTTGAACCTATTTGGTTTGGACTGTCTTTCATGGTACTATATATTGTGATCTTCTCATGACTTTCCCTGTCTGTAGGTCTTGAGATCTTGCCATACTTATGCATATTCTATAAATGCTAAATTGCATTGGCAATGGATTGCAAATTTTCCCACAGTGGCCTCTTTTTGCTTATGACTCAGTAGTAGCAGGACTGTTCCAACAGTCACTGCTACTTTTCTTATTCCTCACCCTTCACTCAGATGTCCTACATCTGTTTTGGCTGCATGCATCTTATATGTTTCCCCCTGCTGCTTCTTAAATATTTACTACTAGGAAATGTCCCTATGCAACATATATGGAGTAAGAACTAAGCACTGCTTCCCTTCCCCCTCGGTTGTGCTGGTGGACTTACGTGAGGATGTGAGCACTGTTCCCAAAGGGCATGCCTACTTCCAAGGTGGAGCTGAAAGCCACAGATGAGTCCTGAATGTCACTTGTCCTGTGCTCCTGTTCCTAAAACAGTTTCATAAGCAAAAATAGTCCCAGAAGCAGTACACATTGACAGGGTGGCACACAAGCCCAGCATGTGCAGCATGTTATTGACTGAGCCAGTGCTGGCATTTGGAGCAGTTATGCTGCAAACTTGAATTGTGAATGTCACTGTTGCTGGGCCTTGTCTTTGTGCCAGCCTAAGGCCAGAATAACTACGTGTTGTGTGTTTAAGCAAATCCTTATGCTAATGTTTTGTGAAGGTAGACTTGAGGCAACCAAAAACCACTCATAATATATATCCTTTTCACTTAATAGAACATTTGCTATTGTTCTGACTATACATTTCATAACTAACAAAGTCCTAGTTTGAGAAAGATGTTGGAAATACAGGAGGCTAGATTCTCATCTCTAGCATTGAGATTATTTCTGTAAGGTTTGGCCTGTTAGCAGTTGGACAAATAAATTTAATGCTCAAAGTACGCATGGTGTCCATAAGAAGGCTTCATCTCTAAATCAGCTGGGTGGTAATCATAGCTCAAAACTGCGTCCATCACAGTGTTTCACATACAGAAAAGAACTGCTGATCTAGGCAGGCACCTTTGTGATATCAGTGTTGGTAAATATGCATTAGAAAATTATAAAGGAAGTTTCAGTTACCAAGAAAAACATACTATCCCAAGAAAACAAGAGGATTAGACCCTTGAGACAAAAGGGTGAAGGTATGGATTTAAAGAAATAGGCAATATTTAGGTTGTTGACAGAAAAATATGTTGTTGACAGAAAAATATGAATATGATATGAATCTCTTCTAAAGCAAGAGAAATGGAATCACATGGGAGTTTCAAACATTTTGTGTGTGCCTGTAAAACTCTTGAGTTTCACTCTGAAATGGTATTTCTGGTGACATGCAATACAACTAAGTTTTTAACTCCCCCATTCTCTCTTGACAAAGGGAAGTGTGGGCTAGGAATAGGACTTTCAAGTCCTCAATTGGCATAATTCATTCATCAAATGAATTAACCCAGCTCCTGGACTTGAGGACCATGCAGTGGAGTCAGTGACAGTCCAGATTGTGCTTTCACCTACTCCTGTGCATATCTAGGAATAGAGACAGATGCCAAAGCTGAGGCAGATGTTAGTTCTGTGAATTTTAGTTATAGCCAGCAGGTGTGATTCCCACTGAGAGCTTGCTCTTCCCGTAAGAATGACAGCCGAATGTTACATCTGCATGGGATCAGAGTGCAAATCCCTTTCCATACTCACTCAGATGCAAAAGCTAAATGGAGTTTGGCTCTTAATTATATTGACAGCATTTATTTTCTCATGTAAACATAAAATGCTTTGTCATTCTCTTTCTGACACACCCTAGCCTATCCTTGTTTGCTGCACAGAGCTCACTCTAAGTCAGGTCCTCGCTATTGTTTCTGGGTCCTTGGCTTTTACATGTATTGTGTCTTGGAATATATATGTAAAAACACCTTTCATCTTTCCTTGCAGCTTATGGTATTTCTGCTTTTGTTCCCATTTGTGGGACCGCAGTACCTACATCTACCTGGCCTGTGCACCATCCAGTCACACGTACACGTGCACACCTCAGCATGAGTCGCCTTACCCAGATCTTCGTGACCAGAAGCACGGTTCTGCTTCATGTGCTTGCACACACTTCTGTGATTTGCAAGTACTCAAGAAACAAACAGCCAGGAGCTAGTATCTTAGTCTCTTGCTGGTGTATTTTTTTCACTGGTACTTCTCAAATGTAACATAAGGTCATTAAACACGGAAATAACACCCTTCTCTACTGTATAGAAATTAGATACTTGAGGGCTTCTGAGTGTGCAAATATTTGTGTTTCCGCACAGTCAGGTGTGTTTGCCTGCTGCCCTTCAAAGGCAGGAAGTCTGTGTCACTGCAGACTCAGTGGTGGATTCTTAATGGGGATCCCAACCCAAACTGACAGATGTTGGGTGAAATTTTTTTAACCTGTCAAGAATCATCTTTTTTTATTTTGCATTTTATTTTTATTAACAAGATACAAGAAACAAAGTGCACTCAGAAGGAGGTGTAGAATGCAGTGGCAGTCACAGCCATTCCATAGAAAAGAGACACAGGAACATAAGAAAAGTTTAGTGAGTTTTTAATTGTGAATGGCACTCCATGCTGAGGTGTAATTTTGGGGGAAAAGCTGCCGAGAGCTGCATGTTTAATTCAGAGTGGCACTACTGCATTACCTTCACCCAAAATCAAGACCCACAGGAAAGTGTCTGTATCTGTTCATGCTGGGGAAGCAGCCTGAATTCTGCCTTCCCCATGACAGATGCACTCCCATGAGGTCATGAGAGAGTCACTGTCCCACTCTCTGGCTCATTTCTCTCATTGTAAAACATTTTTCACTTCACTTATTCTGACAGGTTTTGAGGCTGTAATGGAGAGATTAAATCATTATTTTACTATTGCTCTGGCTGGGAAATCAGGCCTGTCTTTCTCACTGTGTGTTCCCTGTTCGTTACACACAGGCAGAACTGAAACGTGGAGAAGCCAGAGTCCAGCTGCTGGGTGGAGGTTTTGCTGTAGTTTCCAAATACCTTCTTGCTGCTCTTGTTGGCTCAGGCTGTTTTTGTAAACGTTCACAGGCCCTCTCCTTTCGATTGTTCCTTGGAGCCAGATTTTCTTTTGATGTGAAACAGGATGTGTATGTTAATTAATTTATTTTACTCAAGGTAGAAAATTACTGCCAATGTTCTTTGAAGAATCCTGTGAGCCATCTCTCCCGTTGTGTAAACATTCAGGCAATTTTGGTTAAAATGTTTATTTTTTTAAAATTATGCGTAAATGTTAAACTGGTTGTTTTACAGTGGAGAGGTTTTACAGGCTCTTTTAAAAATATCAAGGTCATCTGTAAACAGTTACTATTCAAACTGAGGAGGTGAAACACTGGACCAAGAGGATTCAAAGATGAAAAAAAGGAAAACCAGTATTTTCTGCTAACAGGTGTTATTTGAGAGTTTTGTGCTGGTGAAAGTGATGGTGGAATACTCTGGAGATATTGCTTCTGCATCTACTCCTTTTTACTGTGGACATTGTTAGTGAAAATACACCCTTCCTGCCTTAGTCCTAAATTTGAAAGGACTTCTGCCTGGTGATGACAGGAAAGCACAGGCTCTGTAAATGTTGATTTCCTGAGACTGCCAGGAGGGGCCAGTTCATGCCAATTTTGGCAGTGACGTTTGTGCTGTGGAAGTAGACTACTTCATGGCTTATAATGGACCAGAAGCTTTGATGATTAAATGTTGCTTGTAATGTCTCCCAGATTCAGAGTAATTTCTCAGGATAAAAAGGTTTGAGAATCCCAGTGCTGGATGATTCTGTCATGTTACATATTATAATTCAGCACTCCCATCAGGACAAGGATCACAGGGTGTTCCTTGTGAAAAGCAAAAACTTTCAAACTGCAAGCTTAACAAAATTAACAATAAACCCCTGTATTTTTTAATACCTTTCTATTATTTTGTGTTAATATTAAATAACTCCAGTCATGGTTTGATGTTTAGTTGGTAGGGTGCTATGATTTGAGAGTTTAAAATTGATCAATGACACGCTACCAGATATGCATAGTGTTTTACCAAACAAGACCAGACAGATGCCTTGTTCTGAACAGCCTGCAGTTTGAAATTGATCCATCAATATACTACATGACAGCAAGTTCCCCAAGGGAATGATTTGGTCTCTGTAATCTCAAGAGTCTGTGAACACTTCAGGGTATCTCTGGTGTAGCACTTTTATTCTGGGACAATAATCCACAACCATTTAAATCAAGCGCTAACAGAAAACTCAATGGAAGTTTAGTATCTCCACAAGGACTGTGCTATAAATTCAACTGAGATGACAAGGTGGCAAAATTGATAGTGTGAGATATATTAGTTTATCTTATTTGAATTTAATTCAAGTAGAACTAGTAATAGCCAAATGTTTTGATGACTTTGGTTGCAAGAGGTAAACTGGAGGTTTTCTCAGTGATCTGTGCTCCATTTTAAACAGCAAAGAAACAAAATTTGATGCAGCTGGCACTAAATGGAACTCTTTTCTTCAGCAGTAGCAATAGATCGCATTGACTGATCACCAGAAACCAAATGCTCATTTCTCATTCCTTTTGGTTATGGGTGAATCCCAGCAATGAGGGAGTTACTTGTTCATATTCTTCTCAACACTCTGAAAGGCAGCATTCAACTCTTGTGGCCTGTCCATCCATCATCTTTTTTACAATATTAGCCTTTCCTTTGACAGGGACCTTACTTTAAAAAGAGGGAGACTCCATTCCAGGATGTGGCATTAGTTTTCGGTATTCATTCAGTAATCAATACCATTCAGCATGGTATATGTATAATTCCATACAATATTTTAAGTTGGTAGAGATATCGGGGATATAGGGAGAAATCTGTGTTCATCCTTTACGTAACAGTCATTGAGTCATGCCATCTTGTTTAAACAAACAGTGTGAATCTTAAAATAGCCCTGAACATTCCACTGCGATGGCCATATTCAAATGAATGTTCAAGATGTTTCCCCACTATCGTATACCCACAGAGTAACCCTTCAGTGACAGCAGAGCTGCCTGGAGTCACTTTTAAGCTAAACTGGGCACTGATCATACGGATCTGTCCACTTCTTCTGGTGAAGCAGTAAAATCTGTTTCTCTGTCATCCATGCATCAAGGGAGGCAAGAGAAATTAAATGTTTTGAGGCTTACCTCATCTGAGACTGATTTTAGCATACCAGTTACTGTTACTGGACAGTTATTAAAAGTTTGTGGAACATGACCTTGTTGTCGTATAAGTGGTAGGAAACCCTGCTCTTCACACAATTAACAACTGACATTGGCCAGTTTCAGGAAGACAAAAGTGAAAACTTGGGGTTTTAATGCATTGTTATTAATTTTTCTTATAGATACAGAACTAGAGGAAGTTCTTACTGCTCACATTATTTGTCTGACTTTGATAATCCTTTCTGTTTTCTATAGGGTTCTATGGATAAATTGAAAATAATAATTTAGATGTGATAAAAGCATAATATGTTGTAAAACTGATCAGTTAAGAGTGCAGCCAGTAGACACTGCACTCAGCATTCAAAAATTGTTTAGTGATGTCTCTCTAGCAAAGAAAATTTCCAAGAAGAATCTGGAAAGGCGAATCTTCAGGAGCTCACTCAGTTTCTAACCTAGAGCTCATGTTACTATTGAAGGGACTTGGATTTTCATGAGATAAGAAACATAAAATCATGCTGCTGTAGCCTGTTCTGTATTGCTCTGTGTGTGAAGTACTCAGTTCTTCCAGACTATCCATGTGTTATATTCCACTAGGCTTTGCCTATATTGTATGTAGTTGTGCAGGAATTCATAACAGCTTGTGAAATCAGTCAACAAACCTGATATTGATCCCTTATTAAGGTAGGAGAGGGCTCTAGAGAAAAGATAGTGTGGAGTGAGCTTTTGCCAGTTAAATATGCTGAATGCAGACCAAATGCTTCCCTTTCCTACTTGGGGACCTAGCCCATGCTTCTGAAATCCAAAGTTGCAAGCTCTTCAAGCTGAGAGGAAAATACCTTGTTTGTAGGTGACTTGGAAAAATCCCCGTGAAAGGCATGTGCCCCCATGGCTCTCTAGGAGGGCTGGGGAAGCAGGCAGGCTGCGAGCAGGTACACAGAGCCTGCCTGGAGGCACCCAGGCACTGAGACCCTGCCAGACACAGCTGCCCCCTCCTTGGTCTGAGCTCCTGGGGCAGTGACACAGCACTGCAGAGATGTACAGAACAGGGCTGGCCACTTGGTCACACTACCTATACTGGCCCTGTCTCATAACAGTAGAAAGCACTCAGAGACATTAAAATAGAACAAATTTGCAATGAGATCAGGTTATATGTTTTATGAGCCATATAATTAACATGCAACACTCAGAGCCATGGGATATTATTGACTTAAATAGCTTAGTAACTATCAAAAAGGATTAGGCGTTGACATGAAACAGAATAGCAAGTGCACTGACACAAACTAGGATCAAAATTACAGGGGCTACCAATCCTGGTGCTTCAGGGCATATTTTGATCATCAGCTTGGGGTCAGGAGGAAAGCCACTCTATAATCAAGAAGTGTGCAATATGCACATGGGTCATAGTTACGCGGATTTCTTTATTGGCCTGCTTTGATTCCTTTCCCTTTTTCTTCTCTGTCTTTCTGTCATACCCTTCTTTTCTCCCTCTCTTACATTTATCATCTGGAATAGGTCACTACTGAAGACAAGACACTAAACTAGATGGATGGCTCGATAGTCCCTACTAATAGGGTAATTTAATATTTGCTTCTCCCCAGAACTCTATAGTTTATTTCAAATATAAATTTTATATTAATTCACTAAAAAGTTCTTCTCTTTCCAATCTTTCTATGCATGCTACTTTTTTATTTTTATCAGCCTCACTTATAAATCCTCAGAGGCAGCGAATGAATGTCAGTTTGGGAGAACAAAGAAAATAACTGGGCAGATTAAAGAAAATTTATTTTCTTGGTAGATATTCAACAATGGCATAAGTAAAAAAAAAATTGAGATTTTGTATAGACAACATGAATGATCACCTATGAAATTAAGGGGGCTTTCTTCTGTGAACACGAATGTGAGTCCATGAACAGTAATGATAAAATGACGCTTCATTTAGGTAACTCTTTGCATATTTCTTTGTAGATTCAGAAGCAAGATAATAGTTAAGAATTTCAAAACTTTTCCTCACCTGCCAAAAAAAAATCTCTCATTTTAAGATGATGGAATATTTCACACAATTTTAGATGTTTGGATGTTTTCTTTTGCATTTTCATTTGTTATTATACTGAAGTTGTGTCAGGAAGCCCCACACAATAGCAGGGCAGGTTGAATTTTATGCCCTGTAATACCTCTGTGAGAGATAAGACCTACCTGGAGCTACTCACTTCAAAAGAAACAGGCTGGAGAGCAGAGATATATAGAGAAAAATGGGCTGATTCTTTGTGGGATCCCCAAGTTAATAGGAGAAATCCACAAAATGTCTGTTTAAAAAACATGCCTACTCATCTTCTTCACTGCATGTTTCTGTTTTGGTACTTGCTTTCAACCTCCCCAACTGATTTCTGACTCCACCCATTCTTACCCTTCCCAAGTCCTTTTGCTAACATCCTTTCTTCCTTTCTGGTACTAGCCAGCACTGCTGCACTCAGCATTCAGATACATGCTGCCCATGGGCTTGTTCAACCTTGCTGGGAAGATGCTATCATGCATCCTCTCCAGCATCCTTCCCATTTTCCACAGTGATTTGAATTCCAGTTAGTTTCTGTGAAATATTTTTTTTAGTCCTTCACTCTGCTTCCCTAAAGACCAACACTTTTGTGTAATTGCCTTCCCACAGACATTCTTTAACATACCAAAGCTGACCTTAGGCTCCATGGACAGATGGGGCCTGATCCGAAGTGCATTAACATCAGAGGAAATGTCCATTTATGCCCATGGGCTTTGCATTAAATCCTTTGCATTTTACTTACTTTCTTTAGTGCCTCTTACTCAGCTCCAGTTATTAAAATCAGATTATTACCTCACAGATCCCTGACAGTTTAGAGTACTGTATAAGACAAACTGTGCTACTTCAAAGATAGAGACCAAAACTGCCACTCTGGTAATGTGAAATCTGCAGCTGGCTAGTACTAAAAGCAAAGCTTTACTTCCAGATTTCAATCCTGCACATAACTCAGGTCAGGATCTCACTGTTCATTAGCTGAATTTCCCATTACTAGTGCACAGGCTCTCAAAACCATTTTTAACTGCTCAGATATTTTCTGGGCCCTGCAACATTATTCTGACCAGGCACCATCCAGATTCACCTCTGTTTGCAGTTTTGCTCTCAGTACAAGTAGACTAGAAGTCAGCCAGAACATCAATATTTCTTTCTGTTGACACAATACTCTCTTATCCATATTGCCACCCCTCCTCCTGCTTCATTTTGTCGACATTCCTTTTAAAAACTCTACTCCCATAATTTAGTCTCCCACTCAGTACTTGGTTTAATCAAGTCTGTCACTCAATTTATATCCCACTTCTCACTTAACACAAGTTTCTCAGTTAGCAATCTGTTTCTGTAGCACTTGCTATGCAGAACACATGGTTAGCTTTTCTTTACACACTTGCTCCTCTGTTCCCTTTCTGATTACTAGACCTAACTTTTCCTTGTAGCATTTGAAGATGAGAAATGTCCTCTTCGGTCTCCCTCTTTTTATGTTCCTCGTGTATCTTTATAAGACCACTGCTATCAGAGCTTCTTAAGTATCATGGGTGCTTTGTGTAGAGCACAGAACACTCCTTGAGTCCAGCTAAAATAGTTTTGAACTGCAGAATAGTTCTCAGTTTAATACATAGCTTTAGGTAAACCTCTCCAGTTGCTGTACTTTCTGGTCATGGTTCAGCTGCTTTCCTCTGCAAAAAAAGTAAGATTCACTCCCTCTGGCTGGTTATTCACTACAGCATGCTAAAATTTAGTCCTAATCCTCCTCTCAGTTTTGTATTGTTGGAACAGAGCCCTGTTCCAGTTGCTCTGTCCATTTTAACATTGGGGAATGGGTTGCATATTTCCTGATGACATTGCCTAGTGCAACCACAGCACAAACGTAACAGCTCACTTTTCCTGCACTAAGGACATCTAATGTCATTTTGGGTGGTGGAAATGTAGTGCCAGTTGTGTATCAGCAACATTGCTCACTTCTGTACGTATAATCTCCCACTTGAATTTCATGTTATCAGCCAATTCCCTTGGTAAGAACCATGGGTTGTCAAACTGCTTTCCTCCTTGTCTGCCACTGTTCTGTTAAAGAAACTGGTGGACCACCAAATGAGGCTGTTGGAACAGTTTGATCTTGGCAGGAGCCCGATCAACTGATACCTGTTGGATAGATCATTTGTTGGTTCTCTGAATTATACAGCTGTGTCAGCAGGTTTCCAGGTTTAAATGCTGGCATGGTGTAAGACGCAGAATGCTGTTGTTTCATAATCACCTTCTAGAGGTATTGCTTTGTTGTAATGCTACTGTTATGTTGTCCTACTTTTGCTATCTACTTTCTGCATAGGAGGAGAGAAATTTTGCACACTGCATCACTTCATTGTAGTCTTTGCAGCACCGGGCTGGCTGCATTTAACCTGGAGACAAGGAGTGGGGGGGGGGGGGGAATATGCAAGTGGTTGCTGTCACTGCTTTTCATATGATTGAATAACATGATGATTTCATAGCCCAGACATGGTGCAGAAATATATGGTACTTATACAGTACTCTTAATTTTCAGATCAGTTTAATGCTACTCCTGGCTTATGGTACACTCATCTGTCTCTCTGAATGTTCTTAACACAGCTTGCACTCCCAGTCACGCAGGAGAGGCCAGTGCAGCCCTTCCCTCTCTGGCTGGATCAGTGACTGCCCTATATAAATCTGCATATTAAGCAGATTTGGCAATTGTTCAGACAGAGACAGACTCACTTAAGTAAAAGGAGAAAACAAACTTGCTTATGAAGGCACTGCAGCAGCACTCTCAGATGCTGTGCTAGTAGAGACAGCACAGAGGCTGGTTTGTTTTCTTTTGCAGTTGGGAGACTGATGATTTCTGTTTGTCTTCTGCGTCCAAGTCCCATCACCATAAACCACGCGTGTGCGTGAATGCCGGTTCGCACTCTCTTAACAGTTTCAAGCCATTTCGCGTGTTACCGCTTTACCTCTGCACCAGATGGTTCATTTCCTCGGGGACTTCCACACGCGTCCCCAAGGTCGGGCAGCCTGACAGCGCTCAGGAGCACAGGGCCCAACTTTGAGGTGGATCCGCAGAAAGGCTGGAGGCCCCTCGGTGGCGGGCGGCAGCGCAGCGTGCCGGGCTCCCCGCGCCGGGCTCTGACCGCGGTCGGGACGGAGTTGCCGCCTCTCTCCTCCCCGCGCACGGAGCGGCCGCAGCGAGCCGGGCGGCTGCCGCCGGCGGGCCGCGAGACGCAGGGCCCGGGTGGCCCGGTGTTAGCCCCGCTGACGTGCGCCCGGGGGAGGGCGGCGGCGGCGGCTCCCTCTTCCCTCCCCTGCTGCCGCACGCAGGAAGCTTATCCGGCCGCGGCTGGCCCGGCGCCCCTCGAGCGGGGAATTAAGAGAAATACCCGCGGTGCTCCCGGCCGCCTGCGGAGCGCGTGGGGAGGGGGCGCGCCCGCCGCAGTCCGCCCGCCCTCGGCGCGGGGTGGGGGCGCTCACTGCAGTGCCCGCTCCGCGCCCGCGGGCGGGGGGAGCGGCCGCGCCCCGGCTGCAGCCCCCGGCGGGCGACGGCGCTGCGGGCGCCCCGGGAGCGCCCCCGGCGGCCACACCCCGCGGCGGGCCGGGGCCGGCGGAGGGAGGGGGCCGGCGCGGGGTGTCTCCGAGCCAGTTCTCGCGGTGCTGGCCAGGCTCAGCCTCCTTCCCCTCCCCGGCGAGCGGTGACTGTGCACGGCGGAGCGGGGAGCGCCGAGCCGGGCGCCGGGGGAGCCCGCGCCGCCCCGCCGAGCTAGGAGGAAGGCCGCCGAGCAGCGCGCCCGCCCGGCCCGTCCCCGCCGCCCTGCCCCATGCCCCAGCGACGCTGAGCCTCCCGCAGCCCGAACATGGCCACCACGGCAACGTGCACCCGCTTCACCGACGAGTACCAGCTCTACGAGGAGCTTGGCAAGTACGGAGCTTGCTGTGCACCCCGCGCCGCGCCCCGCCGCCCGCCCCGGCCCCGGGACCCACCGGCGCTGCTGGAAGCACTGTGCCGGCGACCCGGCTCTCCCGGGAGCCGGAGAAGGATTAGCTGTCGCGCTGTAATCCTGTTCTCCAGCCCCCCGTCCACCCCAGCGGCACAGCCGCCGGAGGGAAAGGTGTTCTTGCCCTCCTGGGTCGCCCCGCCGCAGCGGGTGTCCCTGCAGCCTGTCTCGGGCTGCGTGCTCCTGTTGCACCCCGAGATTCTCTCTCTTCCCTCCTTTCCTTCCTCAGGACCTGGCTGCCCCGTTCTCCTTTCCGCACCGTCTCCCAGCTACACGCTGCCGTTCCCTGCAACTGTTTCTGCGCTGGGACGCGGCACTGTTAGAGCCGCTCCGCGATGCTTCAGTCCCCACTTCCTTGTCCCTGTGAAAGGACCAGGTGCTGCTGCACCGCGCTTCTCTTCCCTCCCCGCTTCCTCGCTTCTTCCCTCCCTCTCTCCGCACTTGTCTCCGCATTGGCAGACTTGCTGCTGCACCCTAGGACAGGGCTTTGCAGGGGAGCGCAGCTGGGCAGGAAAGCAGTGCAGAAAGGGCTAGAGTAGGATTATGGGGACAGTGCTTTCGTGGGTGCTGCTGCTCTCTCCCTCCCTTCCTGCACCAACTGCTGGGCTCTGCTGCATCTCTTCTCTCCAGCCCAGTGTCCCTGTCCCTCTCCAGGCTGCTGCAGCTGTGTGACACCAAGCCTGGGCCCCAGTGCTGGTGCTCACCTTGGTGCTCATTGGTTTGTATGTAGAGGTTGAGGAAGGGGGTAAAAAGGCAGGACTCCGCAGTGTTGGAAGGATTCAAGCTATTTTAGGCTCCTTGTAGGACTGTCTGTGGGGCCCTTGTGCAGCTTCTGTTCCCCTCTCTCATAGTTGAAATATGGACATTTGTCCCTAGACAAGGGTTTGCATTCCTGATCTGAAGGACTTGGAATTTTCTGCTAGTTTTCTCATATTTGTTCTTTCCCCTTTTTAGGTCTTCCCTATTAGGCTAGTTGTTCTTTATCCACCATTTTTTTTTCGTTGCTATTGTTTTTAAAAAATAAGGGGCTATTACCAAGTGCTAATTGTGTAGTCCTGTAGATTTTCAGTCTCTGTCTTTTCACCTTAGTCTCTTGTGTTCACTTTTTTCCCTCACATAAATCCTTCTTCCCTCTTTCTCAGACCTTTTCTCCAAGAGTAATTATCTTTGGAATAATTGTAATAATATCAATAGTTCCCGCTTGAGAAAATATAGAAAGCTTTGTAGTTTTCTACTCACTTCATTAATAGGTACGTGGATATCTCCATTTTGCAAGTGGGTTGAGGGATATAAGAGAACTAGTAACTTCTGCAAAGTGTTGCAGTGATTTTGTGACTGTGCTTGCACTTGAGCATGGGAGACACAAGTCCTGGTTTTGTGCTGTGATTGCTGGGGATGCTGTCTCTGGGAGATGGCCTTACCAGCTAGTGTTTGCAGCATCCTTCAGGGCTGTTTGTTTCTTTTTTATCAATCCCTTCATGTCCTGTTTCTGTGCCTGTATGGTCTCTCTCCCCACACAGTGTGCTCTTCCTACTGCACTGTCTGTGAGGGAGCTTGAGGAGTCTTCAGGAGGCTTGAGTACCATACAGACTTAAGGTTTTTGCTGATCAGATAGCATGCATTGTTCATCACATTCTCAGGTGTTGTGTCCCTCCTCTGTATGTCTTCTGCCCTGTCCTTAAGCTGGTCCTCCCTGGGAGCAGGAATTGTTGCTATTATAGTCTCATTTTCAGTTTCATAGCACCTACCCTCTTTATTTTTCTTCCAGGGGAGCCTTCTCTGTGGTCCGCAGATGTGTAAAGAAAAATTCTTCACAGGAATATGCTGCAAAAATCATCAACACCAAAAAACTGTCAGCCAGAGGTTAGTGTCTCTGTCTACCTTTCTTCCCTGTATTAGTAGGAGAATACTTCACTGGAGTTGAGGCTGTAATAAATTTAAGGGATCTGGAGTTGCTTGTTTCAGTCATTATTTTTAGGCATTTCAAAATAATTGAGTTGTGTGGCAAAGAGGGGCCTGAAATAAGGTGTGTAGAATGATAGAAAAATTCCTGTGTTTGGAAATGGATACTCTGTAAAGTGATGTTGTCTTTTTTCTTCTTGAGATCTTTCTTCTTCAACCTGAGCTAGACGTAGATTCATCTATGTGTGTGTCTGTACCAATCACTCATAATAAATAGAAGTGTTGCAGACTTGTTTTGCTGAATGTCTTTTTTACCTAGGAGATCTGTCTTACCAGAACAGATGTGATTATTTTTTTTGAAAGATAGATGCTATATGCTTTGCTCCTTTCATGCTGTAGTTAAAGGTGGTGTGTTTGGAAGCTTAAAAGTCTTCCTTCAAAGGCAGAAATATGTTGGATGGAGAAATCTTGCCAATTAGACTTCTCAGCATATTAGAACAAGGGGCTTGTGCTTTCATTACTCCTGGAGACTTACAAAACCTGAAACTAGACTGTAGTGTTAGAAAAAAGAAAAAATCTAACTCTTCCAAACTGTTAGTCTTCTACTTTCCAGGGACATACATATGCATAAAGAGTAGTAGGCCATATAGTATGAGGGGAAACTGTGTCTTCTAGTGTGTAGGAAATCACTACAGGGATTGGGTGGGGTGGGGTGGATGAGGGGGAGAATGAAAGAAATTGAACTGCAATGAAAGATGCTGAAAAGAGGGAGTGTAACAAGTTGAGGTGCCAGAGGCAACTCTTTCTAGAAGAGGTGATCAAGAAGAGATGTAAGTCTTTAGAGGCCTTTCAGATTTCACAAGATTAATGTAGGAAGCCCTTGACTATCTTGCTAGTTGAGTAGAGGGCTTAGTAGGAGGGTTGACTGAGAAATGGAAGGGAAAAGCATGAGGAGAAAGCAAATGATCTTGAGAAATGATTTAGAAGTCAATGTTTTACCTAATTACCTAATCCTTACAAAAAAGAAAAATAGAATATGTATTCTCCTTTTTGCCAGAATATGAAATGTGATGATAAGAGCAGAAGACAGTTTGAAGAATAGTGAAGAATTTTCATTTACTGTAGTTTGTATGATGAAGTAGTGGCAGTGGCAGTGTGCTGTGAAGCAGTGATTTTTCCTTTGTTTTCCTTTTTTTTTTTTTTTTTTTTTTTTTAACTTCTGGAAGCAAGCATATCTCCTGAGGTGTTTAGTGTTTAGCCTGAGTGAGGTTGTTTTGGGGGCCAACCAGTGGAGTCCTGGATTGTTAATGAGGTGGCTGCAGATCTTTTGAGAATCAGTGTTCCCTCAATGGTCACGTGACAGTGCCTGCTGATGTAGGTGGGATATCCAATCTCTTGAGTTCAAAATTAGTTCAACTTAATATGGGAGAGGTTTGAAGGGTGGCTTTGCTTTGCTGACGGCCATTAATGCCGTGTTTGCTCCGCAGACTTCCCTGTCCATCCTGTAGTGAGGACTACAGCTCAGGAGAGCCATTTCTCACATGTTAGTGGACACCAGGCTGCTTGGAGAAGGGAAGGGGCAGTTTGATAAACTCATCATGGAGGTTAAACCATTATCGTACAAAGTACAGGGTATTGAAGTGAAGAATGGGAAAAAATGCATGCTTAGTTGAAATTTCAAAAAATATATTAGCTGAAGGCCAGAACTCTCAGAAAAACTGATTGAGTCAATTTTTAAGTGTTTGGTCATTTAATGAGTTACAATGAGGAGGAAATGTATAGATTCTAATTGTGTTTCATAGTAAAGTGATGACAGTTTAATGACCCAGCAAGTAGGAAAAGTAAGTATGGGTGAATATAGGCCATGTTTTGATCTATACTTACTATTTAGATTTCATACCTTCCTATAAATAAAATACATTGAGGCTGCTAGCCTGGTCCTCAGCTACTCAACTCGAGGCAGCTGGCAATGATATACTTAAAAACTTACTGGTTAGGTAGGGTAGGTGTGAGAAGATCCAAGAAAGAAAATGTGTGTTTCTGGTACTACAGAATACTATCAAAATCAAGGTACTGATCAGGTTGTGTTGAAGTTTTAACTGAGAACTGAGGAATCTGTGAAAAGTGGATGGTGACTTTAGCTGAATATGTAGGTTCCTCAGTCATTCCAGCTGTGTTTGCTGAGAGCTCAAGGGGTAAGTACAAAAAGTACTTATAGTAAAAGACTAGAGTATTTGGATAGGAAGTTGGTGACTTCACCTTGGAATAGGTCTTTAAAACATCGAAGGAGAAATGTGTGCTATTTAGACATTGCAGCTGTAAATCAGTGATTAGGAAGATTCAGTTCAGCAACCTGAAAATGACAGTCTTGGGAAAAGGCGTTTCAGAAAGCTGTCTCCCTAAGGAGCAGAATTATGGTGTTCATTCTGCAGCATCTTGGATATGTGTTGCCTGATGCATCCTTTCCCCAGGCTGGCACTTCTCCTTGGGCTGTCCATGTCTCTGCCCATCAGTACCTCTGTCCAGGGCTCTCCTGTGCACCCAGCTGCATGCTGTCCATTGTGCAGGGTAACCCTGACACAGTCCTCCTGACCTGCATCTCACACTGCTGGTTTTCTTCTAGGCATGGTCAGAGAGCCAGAATATTCCCTTATGTGGGGACAGCCAGCCCCTCTCCAACTTCAGCATAGCTACATTTAACATTTTATACTATCTCTAGCAGAATTTGAACCTGTATGGACACTTGATGCAGTAACTGCTACTTCAAGAGTCAGCATCTTGCTGCTGCTGCAAAGTATAGCCCATTGCTGCTTCACAGTTTTGCCTGCTGCCGTGCTTTCCTTGAATCTGTTCAAGGCAATGGTAACAGAGCCATGCTCTCCTCCTGCAGTACTTCTTGTTACCTTTGTTTTTCAAGACTTGTGATGAAGAAATACTAGATAGCTAACTGAGAAGTGCTGAAAAGCTTACTGTATGTGGCTGAAAAGGAGGAAGAAGCATGCTTCAGGGTGAATTATATGCAATGAAAGGGTAAAGACTTGAAGAGGCATGGTATTGCTCTGTGAAAGCAAGGAGGATGGACAGAATGCTGGTCCTAACGGCTTCAGTCTAGTAAGCTTCACCCTTCATAAAATACCAAGTCAGCAGTTGAGATGAGTCTCTTTTTTATATTTCTGTGATTTTTGGATGCCTGTTCTCTCTTTTAGTAAGTTTTGTCAGTAAAAGCTGGTCTAAATTAAAATTGATATTTTGGCTTTAGTGAAGTATTTGCTATTATTCATGTTGTGTTGATGCTTACAACTGCCCAGTGAAGACCATGCCAAGAAGTTTAATGTTAAATAGGGTCCAAATGCTTGTGGAAAGGGAGAGGAAACAGACTTCACCTTAGTCAGCATTCAGCTGACATATAAGAGCAGTTGTTATTACACATGGAGGAAATACAATGCTTCAGTCATCTGGAATTCCTATGGGATTGAATGCACAGACTTTTACCAGCGCTATGGGTAGAGGGAAGTAATAACTGTAAGTTTTTTGAAAGTTGTCTTGTGGCTTTCACCAGAATACTTTTGAACATGAAAATTCATAGCAAGTAGTGCTGCAGTGAAGTTCAAATAAAGTAAAATTACTTGCAGTGATCAAAAGATCAAGAGAGAAGCAGCAGCTTCAGTAGCAGTAGGGAGATATCCCCAATTTGACTTGCTAGCATGTACTTCAAGAGAGACTCTGGCTTTTGAAAGAGGTAGGCAGACCTTTAGGATTTGATAATGTTCAGGATGCATTTTATACCAAATAGTATTTAGTGATCCTGCCACCATCTGTAGTATTACTACCCTTTTTTTTAGGTGCAGAAGGAAAAATCTCTGTGTATTACATCCATTGCTAAATTTAATTTTCTGTTGAAAATACATATTTTTAAACTCTTGCAAGTGACATCTCTTGATGAAAGAATTAAAACCAGCTATCATATAAGTTAGTCCACTTCACTGTCCTTACTGTGGCTTTGCTTTTGACTGTGAAATAGAGGTGGCTTTTCTCCCTGCATTTCATCTTTCCAAATTTATAAACCAGATAAAAATTTGCAGTCTACCGAGTTATTTTGTTGTTGTTCCTGTAGGAGATTATGTGGATTGTGGGAGGAGCAGGGAATTACTTGTGTATCAAACCCCAACAGGAAAAAAACAGTCTTTATACTTCAAACTCTGCTATTTTCCCACTGTTGTCCGGGCTTTTGGTTCTATAGTGGTTGCTGATTTGGGCTTTACAATATGTTTTGTTGAAGGTGTCAGCAGTAGTTTCCCTGGACGCTAAAACCTTGAGCTTGAATGCTGCAGAGGAAGTGTAGCGGCATCGGTCCCTGACATCTCTCTTGATCTGTTCTGTTCGTGTTCAGAGCTGCTGCTTGCATTAGAACTCCTTGGAGTGCTCTGGAGGCTGCCAGGTTTCGGGTCTGTGTGGGGCAGCGCACGCTGCTGGGATTGGCTGTGTGCACACACTGGCTGCTGCACTGCAGCGGGGCCGCCGGCCGCGCGGGGCCGGAGAACCCAGCACCCGCTCACGGGGGGCTCAAGCGCAAAGCCAGACTCGCGTAGAAATGTCCTGTGATAGGTGTCCTCTGTGTGTTCCTGTCTTTGCAGGTTGAGGACAAATGTCCTTTCTTGCAGAGGATGGCAAATCAAATTGTGTCTTCTCAGCCGTACTTGCTGAGCAGCCAAATCAGGTCCAGTCATTTGGTTTGGGAGAGAAGCTTTCCTTCCTGCAGCATGGGCTGAGTGAAGAACTTCCCCGTGCCCCAGCTCCACCCCGTGCCTCCCCTCTGCTGCCTGCAGAAGTCTGAGAGATGCTGTGATTAGGTGGCATATATAGCAGGCCAGCTCCAGTGGGTTGGAAATTTTTTGGAGGTCTTTGCACACATGGAGGGAAGCAGGGAGCAGAGCAGAGTGCTGCACACCCCTCAGAGCAGTGTATGAGGCTGGGAACTGCCCATGGAGCAACTGTAAGAGGCTGGGTGCTCAGGATTGGGGTTGCAGGGAAGGAATCCGTCGGTGGAGTGGGCTTGTGGGTAGCAAGTGGCTGAACTCTTCACTCTGCACCACAGCACACAAGTACAGCAGGGGCTGGTGATGAGGCTGCTCAGCTGATGTTAGAAACAGCAGCCCTCTATCTCCCACTAGCAGGCTGCCTCCCCCTGTCCTTCCTGCTGCCTGTGCTTGCAGTCCCCTGCATAGGGGAAGAGGGATTGAAATAGTATATATGTACACCAGTAGGGGAAGTTTCGTTGCAAGAGGTGTTTGGAGAAGAGGAGGGCTTGTGCCAAAGAGGAAACCCTGACCTTGGAGGAGAGGTTGGACTTGGGAACTTAGTGGGGGGCTGCTGAGGGTTGGCTTGGCTTTTTATCTTCCCCAACATATCAGTACAGGCAGGAAAATGCCCTGGCATGAGAGCCAGCAGAGATTGTTGGGGTGGTGAGTGGTGGAAGCCTTGCTTTACTGTGGCTCTCTAGGGCTAGAAGCTGGCTTCCTCCCACTGTGGATGTTAGTGATGGTTGGGGTTACCCCAGGTTGCCTCTCACTTTACGCTGTATATTTTATAAAGGAGCTGGAACAGAGCAGACAGGATTTCAGCTTGTGTCTGTCTTCTCAGTGGTCACATTGAGTATTAAATTTCCGGCATTAACAATGAGGAGCGGGGTGGGGGGGGGGGGGAAGTGGGCACACAGATTGGGCAGGAATTCCTACTGCCTCTGCACGAGGTTAGAGAAAGGAGCTTGGTGAGAGAGTCAGGTTTCTTGTTTTCCCAATATAAACTGGATTTGTGTATGGCAGAAATGTGATTAGACAAACTCCTGCACGTGTCCCAAAGCCCTTGGCTCTAGAGCTTTTACTCTGATCAGCCAGCCATGGTTGAAATATTTGTAGGTGTCCCTGCGGTGAAGAGCACGGTGTTGAGCAGCCTGTAGATATTTTGGGTGAGGAGATCTACTTCGAGTTCTTGTAAGAAGGATCTAGTGAAAAACCTATTTGCTTTTTTTTGGTGGTATATCACAGAGATTTCACTGTCCCCAAATTTAATCCTTCTTTAGACATCACTAAATCATCACTAGCAGAGAGGGATTCATCTGCGGATCATAAAGAAATTTTTAGAGTGCCCTCCTCCCCAGCAATGGGTTTCCACCACTGTTCCACTGTTTTAAGAGAGGACTATGACAATAATTTTGTTCCTTTCCATGCCCTGCAAGTACTCTAATTGTTTTGGCTCTCCAGATTGGGTAATGACATTTTTTAAAAGGGACACATGCTAATGCAAAAATTTCTCTCCACTGTGCTGTCTGTGAGCACAACCCTGACAATGAAGGCATCACCCCCCACTTTTTCTGACCTGTCACCTGTTTTGGTATTTTAGGTGTTTCTTCTTGTTTCCTCTGCTCTTGAAATCTCCTGATTTTTACCAAAATAACAGACATAAAAAACCCCAAGTTCATTTGCCAGTGTTTGACTATAAAGTGAGCTATTGCTGTTTTCTTGGTTGGGTGAAGAGGGCAATATTGCCTGGCATCAGGGTCACCAGCACAGGAAAGAAGCCTTGAGTGCTGTAAAGGAAGAAAAAGTGGAGTATCTCACATCATTGTGTGTTTGCCTGCAACTGAAGTGATGTCAGTGCTCAGAGTAGTCATCTTTGAGAAAACAGAGGTGCACTGATTTCTGACAGGGAAATGCATCCTTAAAATTTTGAGTTGCTCACTAGATGTTCTGGGTTTTTTTTAGTGTATGGAGGAGATGTGACCCTGTAACTTCAACTGCTGTAGTTGCTGCTGATCCTTATGACAATAAGCTTAATGCTTCAAAAATATGGGTCCTATGAATTAGGCTGACATCATGTTCCTTTTTATACCTTATCAAATTTAAATACCACTTTATACTTTTGTAACATCTTCCCAAACATTCTGGTATTGCTGCCTACATGATTTTTTGAGAACAATTGCAGAATACCTGTGAAGAAATGGGGTGGCAGTATCTTAGAAGTAAGCTTTCTGAACAGAGAGGGTAGCCAAAGATAAGTGGGGCATGGATTAACTTTCTGCTGAAACTGAGTCTATAGTTGTTAGATTTTGTTTCCTTGTGGCTTTTTTCACCTTTTACTCTTCATCTGCCTTTCTTTCCTTTTTAATTTTGAGTTCATTTTTTGAATGTTCATTTGTTTCTCATGGATCAGTTACTTTAACCCATAATTATATTAATTTATAATGCTTTAATTGAAAATAGCCCTTTAGTAATGCTGCTTTACTCTCCTTCCCTCCCAGAGAATTGAACAATTTCTGTTGCTCCTACAATTTAGATGACCAGACTGGGAAGTGTGGCTGTTGGTGCAAGTGGCTGATGACTGATGTCTGAGACTAATACAGACGTGCCAGGAGAGCTGGTTAATACTGTATCTTGCCTTTTAATGATGGAATCAGGAGAGGAGATGACCATATGGCATTACCTCTGGTGTCAGGATCTGTCTCACTCTGCTCCTGGCAGAGCCAGAGGGAGAATTCCCCATCTCTGAGATGTGAGTTGAGTAAATGCGCTGACATTTCAGAGAGTGTGTGTGTGCATATAACTTTGGCGTTATGTCCCTGAGAGCACGAGTTGCATATCTCTCTGGTGACCCCCTGTCCTGCTGCTCCTGTCCAAAGTTCCCATCCCGAGTTAACTGTTGGCCAAGCCTCCACAGCCAGGAGCCCTTGTCTTACCTGTGGTTGGAGTGTGCTTACCTGTGATGCTGGGACAAGTCCAGGTTAGTGTGGTGCTTCAGAGAAGGTTGCTAGCTAATCTTTTCTCTTCGCTAGAAGCCAAAGGTGATTTCACTGTTAAACACGAAACTTTTCTTTCTGGGACAGCAAACGTAGCATCTCTTTTTGTAGTGCTATTTTTTGTGTGATTCTGTCAAGAGTCCCAAAAATTGAGCTGAGAATTGTCTCAGTAGGCATTGTGGGAATGAAGACACAGTTAATTTTAAAGAAAAACAAACACCATGCAAACATATTTCTAAGGCAGGAATATGCTTGTGAAGATGAGCCTGGGAGCGGCCGCAGGTCCTTGTAGGCCTACGAGTCAAAGGCTAAATGGCAGATCAGGCAGGGAGTGGCAGCCTGCCTGCTGTGGCAGAGCTGCTGGGTTATCTCTGGGGGCTGTTGCCACGATGACAGTGGCAAACAGGGACTGAAAAAGTTACCAGATGCATGTGAGCCTAAGGATTAAACTTTCTCATAGGAGAGAAGGGAGGGGAGGAAGGTGGGTGATGAATTAATGAAGGACAGTGTCCTAGTGAGAAACACCAGGCTCACTTTCCTATACTACTGGGATGGCAGGGGGGAATGCAGACTGGCATTCCTCCTCCAGTCTAAACTCTGAGCAACACTGCCCTGACACATTTCCTCTTTGAAGAGAGGGTGAATGCACCCTGCTTTCACTGCTTAAGCCATTGGGATTTGCATTGCATTGGCAGGTGGAAAGTAAGAAGTGGGAAGATATAGTCTTTCTTTTTTTAGTATTTTTTTCCCTATTCCCTGTATTTACAAGTAACTTTAGTTCTTTACTTTGTACTTAGAGATTTTCTGCACTAGAGTTCATATAAATCAAGTTTCAGTGTTACCTGCAGGTTGCAGACTATCAAACATGGTTCTAACCAGCCTGCAGTACTGTCACCAATAGCACAAGACTGTTGTCATTGAAAATGTGTGATGCAAAACTGTATCAGCACTACTAGGGCTAGAAGTGGTCTTGAGCCTGCATATGCTTTTGTTCCCTTCCCAGAGCTGGAGCAGTATCCCTGCATGTCAGAGTTGATAGCATGGTGGGCAGGCAGTGCATGAGAGAGGCTAAGCTTGGCAGTTTTCCCTCCACTGGAGTCTGAGGAAGTCCTATTCCAACCCTGCTGCAGCGTCCTTTGTGGAGGTTGACTGCAATAAGGACTGGTCCTAGGAGAATTACTGATCTGCAGCTGGCTGGGGAGCACAGAGCTGGTGAGGGGGTCTCTGCACTCAGTGCCCAAAACCTCAGTGCTCCATAGCAAAAGGTGGTATCACTTGGTTGTTTGCAGTACTGCAGATTATGATGATGCCTTCTTGCTGGCAGCTTCAGAAAAGACCTACTTGGCTGTGCCTGGAAAACTTCTGAACAGCAATATACTAGTATAAAATGTTTGTCTGAAGGCTTGGTAAGATAGAATTGTGGTAATAAAAACTAGGTTCATTCTAGAAGGGCTTCTTCAACTTAAAACATTTATTTATGGAATGAAACACTAATATCTATGGAAATTATTGATACAGGTCTTTCCCACTGGGCCAAATCCCAGTGGATTTTTTAAGCTCCTGTGAATGCAGGTCATATGTGAGAACAAGGATTTTAAGCCTCCAAAGCCAGTTCCTGAAAGCCTATGAAAAGGATTCTTTCCTTTCCTTCACTTCTACTCTTCTAGGCACCTGAGTTAGCTGTTGTAGGCTGCAGCTTGTCTTATGAAGTAACTCACTGTTTGGATGTACTTTATCTTCTGCAGTTACTGTGTTATCCCTGATAAGTCGGTTGGTGTAGACTGTGGCAAGTGATAGCTGTGAAGACAGAGGTCATTTCTTGATGTTGAAGGCAACTCTTTTTTGAAAGAGGTTTTCTCAATCCCAGGGGAGCAGTGAAAAAAAGAGAAGCAGTCTGACATAGCCTGACATCTGAGGTGAAAAAAAGGAGCCTGAAAAGCTAAATCCTTAAACTGTAGCATACTTCCTCCGTTCCCTGTTCTTTTACAGGGCCCTCTCTTTCACAAGGGGTCTCCTTGCCTGTGCAGCAGAATTTAGTCTGTAAAGTTTCCTGCAGCTCTGGAGATGGGTGAGATGTGTGTGTTTATCCAGTTCTGTTGGCTGCTAGAGACCTGATCTCATACACCTGACTTGAAATGTGACTTCATAGGGGACAGTCTGGTGCTTTCTCTGCAATGCACTTTCTATATGCACATTTCAAATTACATGGGTACCCTGGAAGCTTCTTCAGGGAAAACAGCTGCTTAAAACTCATCCTATATTGGCCTCCAGAGCCTGCCAAATAAACTTTTTGTTTCTACTGTATTACGGCAGCTGCCATTCTGAAAATGTCCATGTGTGTCTTGGTTAGTTTTTTTTTAAAATTTTATTTATTTCCTCATATTCCTTTATGTCAAAGCATATAACATTTCATGAGTAATGGGCCAAGAAATTGCCCATTGGCTGGAGGAAAAAATTATATGTAGAAGGAAGAACTTGTCTTTACTGGCCCCTGGAACATTTTTCTTAGAGGCTACTAAACAGTATGTCCAATTGATGCCAAGCAGGACTTTTCTGTTGTTTGCCAACAGAATTGGTGTGCTGTTAAGCTTAATTTTGCCTGCCTCAGGGCCTACCCATGTAAGCTTTGGGTATCAAATGTCTTCTGTTGGGATTGTGTCAGAGAGATTAGGAGCATTGAAGTTGCACAGCTTTATTTTATAACTGGTGCCTGTGCAGAGACAAAGCTTGATTGTGATGATGTGTTTTTTCACTACAAGTTAAAGTAGTGATTCATAGCTCCTGTGTTACTTTAAATATTCCTGATTTTTGGATTGCAGATTGAAAAGTGGCTTTCAGTTCTGCCCATTTTTGTTTGACTCATGTGTCATCTGGCCTAGAATCTGCCAGCTCTGCAGATTAGGGTGTTGTGTTGTGTCTGCTGCTTGTTATGAAGTTGCCTGGATTAAAATTTTCGATGCAGAGCAATGATCACAGCCTTCTCTTTCTGTCTGAATTGCTCTTGCACTTAATAAGGATGATGTAGAGGACTGAAGTGTTGGTCAACTTGTCCTTTGTGTGGAAACAGTTCTACAGTAGTAGGCTGGGAGTTGAGCTCTTGTGTGTCTTCTCCAGACAGCCAAATTCAGCAAGGAGAGATACGAAAAAAAAGACCCAAGGCAGTTGGGTTTTTTGATAATCATTATCAAATATTGCTAAACAAGTTCAGGTGACTCTAGTTGCTGGTAGCAGTTTATGTTGCTGCAGACCTGGTTACAGTTTTAAGGAAACACGTTTTGCCTTCTTAACTCTTTGTAGCTAGGTAAATTTAATTTCTTCAGTAGTCCTGAAACTGAGCTTAAAAAGCTTTGTCTCCCACCACTTCACAAATAGTCAAGATGTTTCTTATCTCCCTGATAAATTATGAAATGTTAATTGCTGAAGTTTTTTTTCTCATTTGAAAGCACAGCCAAAATTTCTTCCCTGTCTTGGAAACAAAACTTGGGTCTCATGGTTGCAGTTACCTTATCTAAAGGGGTGGCAGGGGTTGGCTCAGGAACAAGGCAACATGCAGGTCAACTGAGCCAAAGGAACTTAAATTCTTCCTTCTGCATCTTTGAATTCCTGAATCCTGCATTGCAGTGACTTGACACTGCTGAGATCTGCCTCCCTGTCGCAGTTACCTTGTCTACTACCCAGCTGTAGTCTGATACGTACTTAGCTGGTTCATCCAAAACCACCAACACCTGATGTGATCAGCTGATGGGGAGAAGGGAACTTATGTCCAGAAATACCCTCATTTGGTGTGTTTTCTCTTTGTTAGGTTGTGTTCTTCAGGACTTTCTGTGCTTAGTGAGTTTAAGACAGAGCTGCTGGAGTTCTTGCACACGTACAGTGTCTGTGAATGCAGCAGAGAAGGTGCTGATATGGCTGTGTTGCCTTTGGAGCAGCTCTGTGTCCTACTGTCTCACTTACTGCGTGTCCACTTTAAGAGAGTTCATCTGCAATGCAGCTGCTAGCAGGGAAGTTCTGTAAATCAAGAGGGAGTGAGTGCAAGTGAGCCCAGTGTCTGCAGTTGTGGCTGGGTCCTCCCCACAGCACAGGGAAACTTGTTCAGAAAAGACTTTTTGCAGGAGGAGAAAGGGATAGCAACACAGTGCTGATGGTAGGAGCCCCTCCCTTCTGTGCCTGTGTATGCATCAGCTGCTCAGGAGCAGTAAAATGTGGAAAAGCACAGTGGACAGCAATCCTGGAACTGGAAAATCCTGTCATGCTTTTCCCCTCCTCACTCTGCCACAGTCTAACCAGGTGTTTGCTTAGGGCCAGTGGTGTCAGGATGTCTTTGTAGCACACTCCCTTCTTACACAGGATGTCCTGTTAGAATTTGGAGCTTGTTGTGAGCTTCTGCGTGTCACTCAGAAGTGCACAGAAGCCTCATGGGTCACAGGTTTACAGCTGTGTTGTCTTTTGTTGCATGGCTGTCAGAGAGACCACATGCTGGTGCAAAGGGATGATGCCAGGGAGAGAGCCCACAGGAGGGGTCAGCTGGAGTGCCCTGGCTGTTCAGGTGTTGCACCTGGCAGGCTGGGGACTGCTGATGAGTGAATTGCTGTGAGGGGAAGGAGGAGGAGAAGACCCATATGTGCAGTAGCCCTGCTACAAATGGGTTAAATGAGCCATCTGAGAGGAACTCTGAGAGGGTTGCAGCCCCTCCAGCACATGTCAGGAAGGTTGGTTGGGGAGCTTGTGGCTTTCAGTATGTGGCTGAGGAGTGGACCACTTGTTCTGCTCTTCTGTTGCTTCTCCTCTGCTTCTCCAGGAAGTAGAAGCTCCTTGAAAGACTGCCTGGCTATCAGCTATTACAGGAATACTTGTACAATTGCTTCCTGGTTCCCCATCCATAAGTTTCTGAGGATATTCTGGTGAAGAAATGCCTCTGTGGCTCACAGGGATTCCTAGGGCCCCTTAGGCCATTGCTGGAGAGAGCCCTAAAGGACCTTCCTTCAAGGTGGCTGCAGTTTATAGGGAGTGCATAATGCTTTTCATTCTGGTGCTTAGCAGGCAAGGCTTCCTCCTTCACTGTATTTAAAAGTATTCTGGGCAGACTTTGTTCCAAATTTCTATTTCAATTTCTTTTTTTCCACTTGGGAAACCATTTCCAATTGACAGTCATTGGTGATGCAGAAAAAAATGATGTATGATTCCACACCCACTTTTCCTCCTCTGCTTTCTCTCTGCCTCTCCTGTTTTCTGGACATTTGTTGTCCCTCTCATAATAACCAAATTGTGCTAACTGTGTGTAACCAATGTCCCTCCCCTTTTGCTGGGGGACTGTCTGACTTGTTGTAAGAAGTTATTTTTAGGGTTTGCTTCCTGGGATATTCTACCCGTGGCCAGTTATGGTGATGAAAATGTCACTGAGATGCAGAAAGGACTCCCAATTCATTGATAGCATGCCTGATCTTTTTTTTATAAGGATGCCCATGGAAATCATGAGTTCCTTACAAATACATTGCCAGTGCTCAGGGACACAGCCCCATTGAGTGTGCAGCAGTGACCTGTCAAAAGCATAGTGGGCTTCTGAATTAGCCCAGGGGAAAAGAAGAAAACAAGAAAAAAAAATTAAAAATAAGTATTTTCTTGGGTTGCAGTGGAGTTTGTTTCTGCCCTTTAAATTTTTTTTTTTTTTTTTTATGTATAGGGATGTCAGTGCTGCAGTGCTGTGTGTCAGTGTACAGGCCAGTCCCCCGCAGGCAATTTGCTCCTTATACTGGATGTATTATGTTGCACTGGGTTGCTGCCAAATGGCTGGTCTAGGCTAGAGGAGAAGACATGTGCTTATTCTTTTGAAACACCTCTCCCACCCCCCAGGTCTGTGGCTTGCAACACCCAAAAAAGTTGATCTTTATGGCAGCTATAGCTAACAAAGCATGAATGTAATACAGGCAAATTGCAAAGTTCAACTGACCAAGGCTGTTGGCTGACAAAATACTTGGCTTAAGGAGCACCTGTGTCTTCCTCTGAAGATGTCTGTTCACTCTGTATTGCAGTACATTTCTTTTCCTTTTCAGGCTTGAATCAGGAAAACAAGTTCAGAAGAACCATTCAGTAAGAAATTATTGAAGTAGTGGGCATAGGCACTTATTTGTTCTCTGGGTAGACTGGAGATCTGTTTAGATCTTCATATTTCTTGGAGCAACTGTAGAAGGTGTTGCTTTAGTGTAGCTCTGGAAACCAGGATCTTCTGCAGCTGGGTCTGAGAAAAGTGTGTGTGGAGTGTTATGTTGGTGACATGGAGATGTTGAAATAGCTTTTGTGTGCCTGTATTGTACTCCTGGAAGAGAGCATAGGAAGAAGAGCCCCTTGAGTGGCTTTGGATCAAGGTAATGGAGAAGTTTAACTTGGTTTTCAGGCCTGATGCTGTTGGGATCAGGAAGCCATGTGGCTGCAGTTCAGGGATGGTGGCAGTGGTCTCAAGTGGGTGGGTGCTCTGCCTGTGCAACACAGAGACTTGTCAGCTGCCTGCAAGAAAAGCCAGTTACAGAAAGTCTGGGGGAGACTTCTCCCTGATTAGATAACATCTTCAAAGTTATCAGTGCTTAGAAATTCCTTTTTTGCTTTTACATACAAAGAGTTTCTTTCTATGCGTGTAATATACATGCATGAACCTGTGTAAGTTTTTAAGTAATCCTGACATTTGAATTTGTTTTAGTGAGTGGTAGCCTTTATTATGTCTTCTTTCTGTCTTGCTTCCATACAATACCTTGAAGAGCCTGAGCACTTAATATGCACAGAATGAAGTTCTTGGTCTCTTCAGGAGACAGAGGCAACCATGCTGTCTCTTTCCCTGCTGCCCTGCGTTCCTGTCTGCCACATGGATTTACTAAGATGTGGTGCACTTTGCTCCTTGCTACAGAAATTTTTTGGTGGCTCTGCTACAGGTGGTATCTTCTGTGGCACATGTGTGCATTTTAAATATTCTCTCATTTAAATGTCTGGTTAGCTGCTCTGTATTTACTGCTTGCTCTGCTTAATTTAAAGTTCTCCTAGCATTGCTAGGGGAGCTTTAGCCTTAAAATAGATGGTTTGACCTTTTTTTTTTTTAATTATTCTAATCCCCTGAGGCTTGATGTCCCTTCTTGTCAGAGGAGCGTATTTTAGCAGAGGTATTATCTCTTTCAGAGAGAAGTCATTCAGCACTGGGGTGCAGTGCCATTCATCTGTGCCTTTAAGAAGATTTTCTATTTAGTTTACTTCTCTCATTCATGTCTCTCAAATATCAAATCAAGGCAGCATTTCCAGCATCCTTCCTTCTCCCAGTTGGCTGGAATAGCTAAAAAGAAGTAATGGATGTAGACTAGGTGTTGCATGGACACAGGCCTCGCAGCATCTTCTGCAGTGAAGGATGGCATTATGCATTAAACAATGATATTCTGCTGAATACCAGTATTAGGAGTACGCAAAAATTCTGAGGTTTTGTTTCTCTCCTGAGTGTCTCATTTTCATCCAAGCATAAATTTCCTTGGTTCATTCAAAATAAATCCAGCTGTTTGGTGACCAGTGGCTGCTTTATCATGTAGCATTTTATTCAAGAGCCACATTGTACAGATGTGTTGTGGGAAAACTGGGACTAGATGCAGTAGATGTGCAGGCTTGGACAGCTCTGACAGTGATGGCTGAATTGGAGCGCATTGGGTTTGAGAAGGAGCTTTTGTAGCCCCTTGTGCACAGGGAGAGCATTATGGTTTCTGTTCATATATTGGTACAGGTGGAATCAATGCCAGGAACTTCCTCTTCCAAGTAGGGCTTTTCCCAGGGTTTTGTTAATGTGGTTTTACTTGTGAGCATTTAGTCTTGTTTTCCATGAGTTTGGTTCTCTTTGCCCCACCTGCTTTGTCCTTCCAAAATATGTATTGCTCTGCCTGGAGGAATGTCATCATTCTACTGCAGTGTGCTCCTCTGCACCACCAGGAAAGTGTTCCTGCAGCTTTTTTTAACCATGTACCCTCAGTCTTACTTTGTTGTTCTCCCCGTTGACTGTGTAATACATCAACAGGTTTCATTAAGTATCCTTGATCCTCCAGTACTACTACTGGACAGGGAAGTATTAGCCCTGTTTTACACTTGGGAATACTGAGAAAGATGCAAATTTTCAAGTGCTTTCCAGAACACTTGGCAATGAGCCATGATGAGTTAGGAAAAGAGTCCAAGTCATATTCTTTGCTGTAACAGTGATAGGAAGAGTGTAGGTAGAAAAAAAACCTGTGGGCATTTGGCAGAAAATAACGTGGGCTAAAGCCTGTAGTAGTATGAGGAGTTGTGGTATAGTTTCCTGGTTACAGGAATAATATTTTAATGGGTTTTCTGTACTAATTTTTGCTCTGATTTGCTTACTGTTTGTGTAATACAGCTCCAAAATACGTTTTATTTGGTATGCCTTTGGACTCTCCCTTTCTGTGATTTTTCCAGGTGGAGAGGATTGAAAACTCAATAAGAGGTAACTGCTGTTGGTACAGAAGGCTCTTACATGACAATAAACACACAATGGTTTTGTGTGTGTGTGTGTTTGAAGACCAATCAGAAAAATTAAAGGAGGTCACTTAGATGTAAAATTGTTACCTTGTATTAGTCATAACTACAGGGACATTACCATCTGCAATAGTTTATTTTCTGAAATGTGTTAAGGTGGCAAAAATGAAAACTTAAATCTCCTAAGATAAGCAACTGTACCTAAGAGTTAAGAAAACCCCATTTTCATGACAAGAATTTAGGTAAGCTCTAAAATTGTCTGCATTTTGAGATATAAGTAATTGATTTGGTTGTGAAAATTTGGTTATGGAATGCTGTCAGGAAACTTGTTCCTGCTCCACTCTTGCTGTGTCTTTTGGCTAATAATCTGTCTATTAGTGCAAAGGTTTCTGCTTTCCTAGAGAATTTGGTAACATCCATATTAATGTATGGTTAAAACATTTGAAGTCTTTCTCCGGGAAACAGCTGTAGGTGCACAAGGTATACTGCTGCAAGCCCTCTTGACCATATGATAATGTCAAAATAATATGAAGTCTTCAAGAGCAGAAGTTCCTTTACCATCCAGGGAGGAATAAAACCTTGTGTGTGTTTAAGAAGATTACTGTTAGCTCATTGGAAGGAATAATGAGGAGTTATGGGACAGAGCTGAAGACCTGTCATTTAACTGAAAGCCAGTCCAGGGGAAGGAATAAAAACCATGAGGGAATGACCAGAAAGCTACTCTACACTTAATAATGTGTATGCTGGGGATACTGCTTACTTCTCAAATCGTGTGATTCAGGTTTTGTGTAGAAGACAGTTAGAAACCATACTGTGGCAGTGCTACAAGGAATAGCCATATAAGAGTAGAGGGAAAAGGAAGATAGTAGAGAGTTGGAATGTGATTAAGGTTAATTAAAGTGTAGTGTGAAAACTAGTTAGAGGCTCTGGTCTGCCCTTTCTGTAATAAAAACAAACGTGGTTATGCAAGGAACAGAAAATTTATCTTTTCAATAATTCATTTAAAACTTGTTGCCTTTAGACAAATATTGTAGATTAGAAAAAAATAATTAAAAACTTGTGTGTAATTTAAATCAGCATATTTGAAGAGGAATGCTTTTAAAAAAGGAAAGGGTTTACAGACTTATTTCTTCACGTTGTGCTTTGCATTGCAAGATTCATCCATTCTTTCCTTTGTACAGGGTGACTGCGATCATCCTGAAACATAGATATGTGTCTTTTTTTATCTTTTAATTGACTATTGCTTTCTTCATAACTTTAGCAAAGAATACAGGCTTCCCTTTAGAGAGAAAGGCACTCTCCTACACCTATGTCTCCTTTTGATACAAAAAAGCCCAAACGAGCAAGCAAGTAAAATAAGGAAAACCAAACCAAACAACAGTAACAGAAAAAAAGCAGCAATATACATCCAGACACTATCCTTTTCAGTCTGTCCTTTCTGCCATCTGGCTGTCCTAATGCTCCAGCATGTTGCAAGTTGTATTGTTGCTATTCTACCTGAATTAGCAGGTTTCAGGCACCCTTGGTTACAGAAAGCAAGGCAAAATGATTTAGAGGTCTGGCAATGAGTGTATATTAAATTTAGGAGCTGACAGTACTGCCTATCATGACTTGACTTTCTCCACTTATGGAAATTGTATTTGTCTTTTTGTGCTTGAACTTTTTTTCATCGTTAGCAGGTTTGCATAGTGTGTAATGGTGCTGAGGAGTAATGCTCAAGCACGGACCTATGCTATCACTATTGCACATAATGTTTTGGCCTCCAGGTTGCAACTAATTTTTCTGCTAGTTTGTTGGGTTTTTTTGATGGAGGACTGAGGAGAAAAGGAAAGCCTCAAGAAAATGTAGCATTGCATGATGCTGTTTTTAGAAATTCTGTGTGGTGCAGGTTTATATAAAAGACACTTAAGAATCATTTCCAAGTTTTTTAGCTCCTATGAATAAAATAATGTTAATATTTTGAAGGAGGATGCAAAGCACTATTCTTCCAGGCTCAGTACTGTGAACAACCTCGATGTGGTGCATGTTTGGAATTAACTTTTTACACTGGAGCTATAAATGTTCTTCTGCTTCTCTCTGTGGATGATATGCTGGTCACCTCCAAACAAACAGGGTGTCTGTTCATGAATAGAAATTCACTTTGAGTTAAACAATATTTGAATTGAAAGTGTGAAGAGCATGATGTCAAGCCTTCTCCATAGAAAATGATATTAAAAGTTGTTAGCTGTTTCAATGCACAAATTGTAGTGGTGTCAACTAACTGAAAGCCCTGGTGATTCTACAAGTTTTGTGAAGCACTGAAACACTGCAACAAGTGGGGAAGGCATTTCTCTGACTTGTGAGTGGATTATAATTTTCATGGAATCACAGAATCATAGAATGGTCTGGGTTGGAAAGGACCTTAAAGATCATCTAGTTCTAGCCTTCCTGCCATGGACAGAGACATCTTTCAGAAGTCCAGGTTGCTCAGAGAGCACTCCGAGGGATGGGGCAGACACAGCTTCTCTGGGTAACCTGTGCCAATGCCTCCCCACCCTTGCAGGGAAGAATTTCTTCTTAATATCTAATTAAACTTCTTTCAGTTTGAAGACATTCCCCCTTGTCCTGTCACTACATGCCCTTTTAAATAGTCCCTCTCCATCTTTTTTGTGGGCTCCCTTCACGTACTGGAGTGCTCCCAATTAGGTCACCATGAAGCCTTCTCCAGGCTGAACAATCTCAGTTGTCTCAGCCTTTCCTCATAGGAGAAGTTGATTAGTTCCCTCTAATTAACTTGGTGGCCCTCCTATGAACTTGTTCTGACTGACCAATGTCCTTCTTGTGCTGGGAACTCCAGAGCTGAAGGCAGCACTCCATGTGCACGTTGTTGGCTCATGTCCAGTGTCTCATCCAGCATCACCCCCAAGTTCTCAGCATGCTGCTCTGGATTGGTTTGTACCCCAGCCTGGATAGATACGTGGGGTTGACCCTGCCAGCTGCAGCACCTTGCATTTAGCCTTGTTTAACGTAATGGGCCCACTTCTTGATATCATCCACATCTTTCTGGGATGTGTCAGGCCTGGGTTGACTCTTCTAGGAATAAGCCAACTTTCCCTTTGCTCATTAGCTCTGTAGCTTCATAAAAGTGAAAATTTTGTTCAGGCTTCTCTTTGGGCTTCCAAATACATATATTATTTCAGACTTTCAGTAGAAATGAGAGTTCACTGTTCAGTCTGTATGTGTGAGGGGGGGCAGGGGGGAAATATGTATTTGTTTCTTTAGGTTGCTTATGTGCCTGAAATTCAAGGGTGTGGTTGCATATCTTTATAAATCCATTATGTGATCATTAACCCCAGAAAGGTCTGAAAGTTTGGCTTGAGTAAAGCTTCTGTTTTAAAATGAAGTATTGTTAATTTTTAAGTCATGAGGTAAAGCTTAATTGCAAACTGGAGATCTTTAAAACCATCCTTCTCTTAACTGTCTGCTAATTTGAAGTAACTGTGAAACCAAATGAAGACAAAATAGTGCTTGGTTATGAATTATTGGTGTTTATGGAAAGGCAAACTGTTTCTTTCCCTCTTGCCCTTGCCACAATAAGGGCATTGCTGTTGTGCAGTGTAAACTGCATTTAGTAATGGTCTTGTGCTTAAGAGCTTCTAGTTAATGAGACCTATTAACAATAATGAAAAATGGCATCCTTAAAGTGCAGAGCTAGTCAGAAAAATAATTCTTCAAGAATGACTGGATGGCTGTGTACTCTTTCTTGGCTTATTTAATTTAAGGGGTGGGGGAGGAGCACAGTCTTGGCTCTGAAACTAATTATTCTCCTACATATGTGCCTGTGATCTGCAGTTCCTGTTGGGGATTTGCAGAGCTGGGGCTTCTAGAGGTAAAGAGCTTCCCAGACTGAGCCTAGCTGAGACAGAGGCACATAGGTTTGTATTTGCTTTCCCAAGCCTCAGTGGGAGCGGCAGTAGTAAAACCTTTTTTTTCTCTGTTCAAATGAACACATCTGAGTCAACAACACAGAGCAGTTGCATGGAGTAGAAAAGTGATTTTTTACATAATTTTTCATCTGGCTATGTTTGTATTGTAGTGTGTTGCCACCTCCGCATCATGTGCTGTTTTAGTTAGACAGGATATACATTGCTTTTCAGTATTTCCTGCTTAAGGAAAAGGGAGGATTGGCAATGATTTTATTGGATTTGAGATACCAAAACCGCTACATTCATGCTTAGGAAAGGACACAAGGAGACAGCCTGGATGATAGCTGTTCATATGAATAAATAGTAAGGCATTACAGGGAAAGTCTAGAGAAGTGAAAGCTACCTTTATCTCTGCCTTGGTGTCCTCCCACTCAATATTGCACTCCCATGTACATTTTAGTAATTTCCTTTCCAGCTAGGACAGCCTGTCATGCCAGCCAGCAGACTTGGAATAGCTTCACTTAATACGGGACCACCTTGTCCAAATTAACTAAAAAGGATTTCTCTGGTTCTGTTACTGCTCTGTTTGTGCTAAGAATTACAGCTTTTTGTGGTTATAGGTTCTGTATATTGGGAGAACTTCCTTGCTATGGGATGAAGTGGGAACATTTTAGGACAAAGGAGAGATTTTCATGTAAAGGGAATGTTTCTTCTCCCAATTTGGGGGCAGCATTGATTTATGAAGACAGACTTGATTTCTTGGTTCTGTATCCGGGCTGCCAGCTAAAGCTAATGGTACCACACCCCTCAGGGCTTTAACTGAACTCCATCTTATAAGAAGGTACCATCCTATTAACTGCCATCTGTGGCAGGATCACATGCTCAAAGCAGTTCTAGATGGATAGACAGTGTCCAGCTCAGTGGCCATTCTTCTGTCTCTTTATCCTCTAGTGCTAAGCAGAAAGGTGTCAGTGTCTGCTTATGGAGGAGCTGTTTCTGTGCTATAAAGAAAGCATTTCAAACCACTTTGTCCTTGCCTCTAGCAGGTTTTGGGAGGGTCATGTAATTTTTCAGGATATTTTATATGCTAATGTATGTGTCCTTTGTGGAAGAGAAGAGTTGGAATGTTTGCCATAGAGCACTCAACCACTCAACCCCTACTGTAGAGCCATCTGGGGGAGACAATCACCTTCTTGAAAACAGGCTTCTGAAGCTGTTTCTGTGTGGAAATTGGAATCTAGTGGATACCTAGGGCATGCAGGAGCACTGGCTAGGAGCTTCCTTTAAAATGGAGCCAAGAAATATGCTGCATGGTGAGCTGCTGCATCCCCAGTGAAGCTGTAAGATTGTTAGACAGGAAGCAGGCCAGTGCATGGAGGACAAGGTGGCTGTCAGTGAAATGGGGAGCACAGCTCTGGGGAGCACAGTGAACTGGGGAGCAGAGTGCTGCTCTGTAGGTGAGAGGAGAAATTAGTTCCTGGTGCAAAGTGTTTTGTGGCCTGATGGCCAAGGCCACTCACCAGTGCCAGCTTTGCATGCACATTTGGCCAGATTTTCTTTTCCAGGTCTTGCTCTCTCCTGCTGTACACTGCCACAAGTCCAAGATTTGTGAGTTTAACCCAGAACTGCAAGGATATGCCTCTGCTCTGTTTTCTTAGACCAGTGTGTTTGAAAAGATTGGGATTTCCTTACTGAAAAATCAAAACAGAGATGATTTCCCCTGGAATTTCATATCTTCTAATAAGGTATTGACAGAAGGAAGGGAAAAAGTAATTCAGCAGACCTGAATACCATGATGTAAGTTTGTGCTAAAACTTGGGCTTTATTAATTGCCTCTTGCTCTCCTTAGCTTGTCTTTGAGGTGGAAGCACTGAGCACCAATGCATCTACTGGGCATAATTTATCTTGATATTCCCATTGTTGAGCATTCCTTGGGATCAAACAGCTAATCATGCATTCTCTAATCACATCTGTAGTGTGGCATCACTACCAATTTGCATAGACAATGTTAGTTCTGCCATTTTTTTAATTTCTAGGTATTTTGGAACAGAATGTGGTATTTTTAAAAATACGTGTTTTGCCAGCTGGATCAATATAAATATTTTTGCTCTTTCTCTTCATTGACTTGGTCATTCAGTGCTGCAGTCCAGTGTTTTATTACTCCCACTCTTGAGTTAACTGTTGGCTAGTAGGGAAGGAAGGCTTTTACAACTATGAATCCTTTGCTAGGAGATAATGTTTTTTGCAGTAGCTGCCACTTCTCCTTCTATCTCCCTTTCTATGACTTGTGAAAAGTATGCAAAAGAGCATGGCGAACAAAGATGGAGTTTGTCACAATCTGCCATCACTTCCAAGATGTCTAGAGTGACTTTTGACTAGAGTGAATCAGGATAAATAGCTGGGTGCCACTTCAGTGTGCATTTAATGTTTGGATATTAGAGCATAGTTTCTGTGTAGCTGGTATGGAAGAGGAGGTACCAAAAAAGTGCCCTTTATGAGAAGCACCTATGGCAAATGGGTATCTCTGAGGCAATATTGTCCTTTTCCTTAAAAACTTTGCTCAAAGCATGTGTAATAATGTGATGAGGGAGTTGTTGCATTTTGGTGTCTGCTGAGGTTTGGTATTAAATTCAGACAGAAAGCCCAATACCCCCTCTTTTTTCTTTTCCTTTTCTCTCCATTCTTTCAGAAGTAGCTAATGTCTGGTCAAAGCAAGTCAGATTGTTGGGCAGGCATCACCTGTGGAAAAGCAGAGAGTCATACTGGGCCTCAACTTTTTAGAATGCAGATAATTTTGAGTCTTGGATTGTGTTTCTGTAAAATGGTGTATTCTATTATGGCTGGAGATATTAGGCTAAGTTCATTGTTGTCCAAAGCATCTGAAAATCTAGTGCTAGAAGTTGTCATAGGAAATGCTAGGTGTTCTTTTTGTAGCCAATATGAAATGTTAAATCTGTATTTTTGTTTGAAGGGTGTTTCAAATTCTTCTTGATGCTTAGTCATGACCTGTCTATATGTTAACATCCATTTTCTACATAGTAAATGCAAACTTTAACAATTTATGGGCTGAGCAGAAGGATCTTTCCTATAACATTTGCTAATAATCTGTCATGTTTTGGGTCACTCTGGTCAACTAAGGTAGATGATTAGAGCTGGTCTAGTGATGCCCTTAGAGTTTTGCTTATCATAATCTTATGAATGAACCAGGAGCAAATATTTTACCTTTGTAATAAAATTTCATAAGCTGAGGGATCTCAAAGTGCATTCCAAGCTGACAGTTGTAGTGGGACCACTGAATTGCAGTCATAGGCTGGGGAATCACAGAACAAAGCTGTATCTTAAATTGGAGCTGAATCTGAATTCTCCTATTGCATAATTCAGACATGGTGAAGACAGTTAACATGTTGGGAATATGATGGTTCAGCATAAAATCAGAAGAAATAATAAAGTTTTTTTCTTGGAGGGGGGAGTGGTGATAGTAATTGCTCTTGTAAAAGCATGAGGAGCAGAGGGAAGCAGCCTTGCACTGATGAACACAGGAAGATGCAAAATAAAGATCTGGTGTATTTTTGACAAAATATGACTCATTGTTTCTCTTATCCGACTTATATTCCTGGGAGCATCCGATCACAGAGTTGCAAACTGATTTTGCCCAGTGGTTAAGACTAAAGGATGTATCTTGTTATTATGAAGTCAACCTAAAGTTCCTAAGGACTGTCTTTTGTCAGAATAGCTAGATAGGTCAGCAGGAGGCAGAAAAGACTGGAAAAGCACCTTAGAGCAGCAGACATTTGGTTTTCTGAGATATGTTGCCCTCTTTCACCTCTGATGTCAGAAAGCAAACTACCCCAATTCCTCCTATGTGAGGACCTGTTTATTTGGTAAACAAAGCAAACTCTTCAAAATCCCCTCTTTTCCTGGTAAAATGGGTGTTTTCCCTCTCTGGACTCCACTTATCTTGTCTTCCCTGTGCTGCAGATCTGAGAGGCCAAGACAGGTTTATCTTAGCCCGCAGCAGTGCAGGCGGCCATCAGCGTGTCTGGCACAGCTCTTCCCGCCAGCCACGGCAATTGGTAGTGTCGCCTGGCTCTTCCTTCTGAAACGCCTTCCTCCCACATCTGCCTGGACTATTTGGTAGCTGCTTTCCCCAGACATGTCTTCACTTTCTGTGTTCCTGTGAAGCCATCTTTTGTGGTTTTTCTCTTAGCATGCAGAATAGGCTGTAATAAAGAAGAGCTTCTCACGTAAGCAGTCACTGATGTGCTTTTCTGGATAAGTTGCTGTTCCCTTGAAGCTTCCATTTCTTTTAATTGCAGAGTCAAGTGTCCTATTTCTCTAATATTTGAATAATTATTGATGTGTGGCTTTATTCTTGTTGGGCAAACTGGGAAGCTTTAGCTGTCTCAAGTTTTAACTTTGGATGCTGTAAATGCCTCAGTGCTCTGAGGTAGTGGTTTCCTGATCAGCTAGAGCTAAAGAGAGAATTGCTCTTTATGCTTATGGACATAGGAGGACGTGCTTCTCCTTGCAAGTTCTTCAGTATATTGAATGAAGGAGAGGGGGCTAAGTGCAGATTTAGGAGTTGGTACACTTTAGTTTTGGCTTTTCTTGTTAAAGAGCAGTAGGCAATCTGAGGGTTATCATGCAGTGTGTGTTCTCATGGGAGAGGTCCTTGGTTCTGACTGTAAGCAGCCAACTGCATAATTACTTCTTGGGAAACTGCTGTGTTTCACTGACTGCTAAACAGCCCATCTCTAAGCACTGCTGTCTCAATAGCAATGTCCTATTTGCCTTGATACAATCCAGATCACATGTGATGCCCTGGTATTCTATGGATTGGGTTTTATTTCGTTCTTTTAGGCACAGGATCTGACTCCTTGCAAATTTCAAATAAATTGCTGTATTCCCACTCTACTTTTTTGTTCTCCAGAACTGAGAATTTTTCTTCACTACATGAGGCAGGGATGGTAAACACAGATATTCCCTATGGACTTATAAAAATGGTTGCCCTTTTATGAGTGCCAGAAGTTATGAAGGGAGAATATTAGGGGAGCTCTGAACAGTTTTTTCTTATGATGGATCAGAAACTAGGGGTAATTCAGTCAGGAGACTAGAACATCTCATGGTCTGACATGATGAACTGTGTGTGAACAGTATCTTGGAGTATCACAGCAAAGGGTAGTTGAACTGTCCCCCATAGCAACATGAGCAGTCTCAGCCAGCATGAGCTCTGCTGCTGTTGAAAGAGGCAGCCTTTCTTCTGGCTGTCCCCTCCTTGCACTAGCACAAATTCTTTATATAGGTGTGTAGTGAACCAGGTTAATGATGGATCAGTTCAGTTATCCAGTTCAGTGCGCTGCTGCACAAGTGCTTGCGTCAGCATCAAAAGTAAAGAGGATACAGGGCCATTAGCAAGAGGCAGGGGAAGGATGTGACTGCCGTGACAGCCAGCTGTGCAACAAGGGGATCTCCTTTCCCTGCTCTTGGACAAATCTGCACCACAGACAGAAGAGAGATTTCTTTTTTTCCTACAGATACTAAAAAAAAATAAATCTGGCTTTATCCTAGTTGTGTCCTTTCATGGGAGGGAGTCAGGGTACTACATCAGTACTACATCAGTAGTGGGACGTTAACTCCTACAGCCGTACCACGGAAACCCTCAATTCCAGTAACTTATGTAAGGAATCATAGATGCTGTTGCATCTCTATGCAGCTGAATTACTAAAATACTATCTAATGGGTATCTGGGCTTTTTTGGAGGAAGTGTGGGGTTCTTTAGGGTAAACATTGTCTTGCTGTGGTGCTAGCTTTGCTGATGTGCACTAGCCTTTGCTGAAGGAACTCTTCTAATCCAACATCCTGGAATTGTTATAACTATGAAATTTATTTATTGGTAGACATGATCCAGACAGAAAGGAAGACCAGCAGTGTTTAGGATCACCTCTAGCAGGGAATTTTAATGTTCTGGAAGTGTAGTCTTGATGGTGTTTTCTGTCCCCTCAAGCCTCCACGTCAGATGCTGAACCCAACACTTGGGTCTGAGATTTGTCTGATTATCTGTTTAAAGCTATTGCATGGTTGAAGAGAATGTCATACAGTCTTAAGATCACTTGAATGAAGAGATCTCTATGCAGTGTGTCCTTTGTGGCAAGTCATTTCATACAATGCAGGAGCTCGGCTCCAGGAGTGGGAGCGGTTATCTGCGTGATCCCTCGCAGTGTCATTGCCCACACGGTGAGTCACTGGTAATGCCTGAGTTCTTATTTTTAGTCCTGTTGCTGCCATCGTGCTGAAACCATTGGCTGGTAAGAGACTTAAGCGAGGAGATAAACATGTTAATCTCCCTAGACCTTCCCCCTCAGCTGCTGCCTCTCTGCCTTTGTGCATCTCAAGATGTAGCCTTTCCTGGACTATTGGGCAGAACGATGTCCCCTGTGCACCCCGGTGGGATGTCACTCAAATATTTTCACAGTTAAGCGCTGGAGCTGGGAGGAATGCCTTGCATGTACGTGCGTTTGCATGTGCAGGCAGGCCACTGTGCTTTGTCAGCAAGCAAAGCAAGCTGGGCAGGCTGTTACTGTTCACCCAAGCATCTTTGCATCAGGGCTTTACAGGGAACATCCACTCTTTCCTCGGGTCCTGTCACCCAAGTGCCTTTCCCTCAGTTCCCTCAGAAGAGTTCTAAAACAAACTAGCAGGATTCTTTTGGATAAGCTTGCTGTAACAATTAAGTAAGTCTGTCCCTTTTGCTGAGTTTTTAAAGTATCCTGTTGAATTCTTGGGCAAGGCCACTGGTCACTCTGATACATTATTTTACTCTAATAACCGTTTTTGCATTTATTCTTATGGTTCCTATTTTACTTGCTTTCTTGACATGGCAAGGTAGAGGATATGGCAGTACTAGTGACTGCTTCTTTGCCCAGTAGTGGCCTGGTAGTGATGCAGACTGAATAGAGTGTTTTCTTCTGCCATGTCCTTCTTGTGCTCTCTTTCCTAGGTACTTCTGAATCTGCAAAATTAACTAGTTTTCAGATCTCTAGGGGTCAAGCTAGTTGTTTTCTGTGGTTAATTTTGTTAGCATGTGTGTCTCCAACTTCAGGGACTCTTAAACAGATTTACACTGTGTGAATTTTAAGGGAAGAAAGTAGTGTGTTCAGCTGTTCTACCATTTTGTTAACAGGGTTGATTATTTTCTTAAATTTTGTATTTTGAGGGTTTTGCTTGGTGAAGAGAAGTGAAGGAAATACCATCAGCTGGTGGGGTTTTTTTCTTGCTCCAGCAATAACCTGAGCCCTGGTGGACCTCATTGTTCCAGAAGTCCCAAAACACACATCCATAGTTAGTAGCACTGTGTGTTTATGGGTGATCTGCTTCTCAGTTTCTTTGACTCAGTGGCCTCAGGTAGCCAGCTGTAGCTCGTAATTTGAGTATGGTTCAGACTCCTGAGCTCCTGGCAGCATGTTGATGGTCCAACAAGCACACGCTTAACTGGGATGGAGTTCAGTCTTGTTGATGGTGGCTCTGTTGGTGTCATTCTTCTGACCTTCCTGCTCCAAAGCCTCTTTCAGTTCTGTACCCTCATTTTTGTTCCTGTCCATGTGCCTTTGAGGGTGGCCCAATCTTTTTAAAATTCAGTATGATAATTTTGAAAACCTCTTTTCTTCCTGATGCCTACCTTTTGGAGGGAAAATAATGAAGTGCTGGGTGATTGAGGCCTGGCTTCTTTTTTGTTTGTCTGTTTGCAATGTCTTCTGACTGTCAGACCTGGGAGAACATTAACTCAACCTAGGAATAGCACACTCAAGTATGGAGTTGGGCCATTGAACACCGTAACTACCACTACTGCCCCATCCTGGTGGGTGATGAGCTGTAGAAAGGCAGGTGAAGGGAGCAATCACAATTTTGAATGGGGAAGTAGTGCTGCCAACATGCTGAGGTGGGGGACCAGTCCTAAATGTGACCTGCAACTTCTCTGGAGGCTGCTCATTTTACTGAAAATGAAATTGACTGTGGGCAGAGGAGATGTGAGAGAGGAAGTGTAATCACTTCACCCACATGTACTGCGAGTTCCTGGAGCTGGTCTTCATGTGTCTCTCCCTTTTGATGTGTTTTTATGTTATTATTATTTATTTATACAATTACTGTTATTGTATAATTTTGTTTCTGGATGTGCTCAGTGTTTGAGAGTAAAAATGTGCAGGACTGGACAAGCAAAGCATAATTAGTAATACTTCAGTGTCCATAGTCTCTCTCTGTCTCCCTCCGTCCGTTCCTTTTACTGTGCTACTCCTGGTCTAAACACAAGTACTAAGCATCTGAAGCTGATGAAGAGAGAGCTGAGTCTCTGCTGGTAGTGTAGCTGAAGGTGTGATTGCACCATAAAGGACATAGTTCACTAGCTTTATTCTCAGTGGTGTAGAGATAATAGCATTGAAACCCCAGTGATACGGGTTTCAGTGGCAGCTAGCAGCTTTGGCACATATGTAAGTCCCCAGCAGGCCTTAGAATTTGTGTTCAAGTCTATGAATCCTACTATTACTAGTCCTTCTAGTGAAGTGTAATGCTAACATGGATATGTATGTTCATGCTGTGATTAAACCTTTGATTGTGGAGTAGACATCTCCATAAAGATTTGAGTTCTTTTTCAAGGACAGAAGGTGCCCAGCAGGAGCAATATCAGAAGCTGGGTGTCTGTCTCCTGCTCATGAGTGCCAGTTCCAGAGGAAATTGTTATGCAGTTTGCTTATCACTTCAGTTTTACACCATCTCTCTCTCTGCTGCTGTACTTTAAAAGCGAAGGTCTTGGCTTCTCAGAGGACAGCTGCTCATGATATCCCCTTGCACAGGGTCTCATTCACTGAAGCCCAGACTCCTGGAACTTTACTCCTCTCTTAACCCTATGGAGAAAAATCTGTGTGATCACTGGAGTCCTTATAGGCAACAGCTTGTCCACGATGCTGGATTAATCACCATCATGAGATCCAAGGGATGGCTGATTTCTGTCCCCTTAGTTGAGGTGAGGAGGCAGATGGATGGAAGACACTTTGAGAGCCATCCATCTGTCCGTTCATGGCACAGTAGCAGAGAAGGTTCTAGAAAGCCAAAGTATTTTGATAGCCTGTGTCTGCACTAGCTGTGGTGTGTTAAGGGCACTGGTGTTTTTAATGTCCTGGAGGTCATGAGAGTTAATACTATGGGGAATTACCATGACTCTCATGGCTTATGAAATGTGAAAAAGGGATCTAAAAACTAGGAAAATTACCACAAAGCCTAGTAACCCATGTGTGCTGTAGCATACCTTACTTTGCTCCTCCAAACACCTTTCCTGCCAAAGGAATGAAAATGCAGCCATGGGAATTATAAGCTATGTTGGTGTCTAAGTTTCAGCAGTGGGATTGTTGGGTTGTGGTTTCAAGAGGCTGTGGGTTTTGTTGTTTGTTTAGGGTTTTTTCTCCCTTTTCACAAAGTTGCAGAGAAAACTGTGTTCTTGGAAAGGTGACTCAGCCCTGCCCCATGGATGTGTTAGCCCTTCAGCTCCCCAGGGCAGATGCCTCGAGGACTGCAGTAAGGGGAGAACTGTGGGGATGACAAGGCTGAAACCAAGATCACCTGATTCTTGAAACCAAAATAAGAGATACCTGCTGCTTTCCTGCATGCTCTGGGTGATCTGTCAGATCTGGTGACAGGTTCTGTGAATTTCATTTTTCTGGTGCTTAGCTCTTGACACAAAGTTCACCAGCAGTATTGACCACTGCAGTCATGGCCATGCAGAAGTTACCCTCTTGTCCCTGCCAGAGACCTTTCCCTGCCACCTGGTCCTGTATCTGTTATATGCTTCCTCCAGTTTGCCAATTTTTAGAATCTTTACTCCTGTTCACTTGGAATCTCCTCAGCTGTAGATCTGTCAAGATGCTGTTCTGAATCAAGATTGTTTCCCCGCTCTAGATACCACTGTGGATTCCTGGATTTCTTTAAGGCTGCCATTAGTATCTTGGGCTCTGTGAAGCAGGAAGTGGACAGTGAAGGTCGTTTATCATTGCTGGATGGGATGCAACTTTCCTGTGTCCCTAAGTGTGGTCAAGTGATCACTGCGAAAATCCTTGCTGACCTGTTCTTCAGGACTCGTACAGCCTCTTTTTCTGGATTAGATAAAGACACACCCAGGAGAAGGAAACAGCTTGCATGCAAACTGATGGCTCAGCCACCTTCTGTTACTCCTTTGCAGTAGCCTTAGCTCCATTTGAATGGCTGTTTCTGCTGGGCACTAGAGTGAAATCCTGTCCCTCATGCTGCAGTTTCCTCTATGCTGGCCATGCCATGGACTGCCTCTCTGAGCATTCAGTTTTTCAGTGTTCCTGCTGCTCCTCAGTTGGACACTACTCTGGATACACTGCCTGTGTTGTCCTTCTTTGTTGTGCTTTACAACAAGTTCTGTGCTCTGAACCTCAGTTGTACTGATGCAGGGAGTTCTGTCTCGGTTCCTGTGAAGCTCTGTGGCAGGAGATGAGAATTATCATCCAGCTTCTGCTTGAGGGTACAGCCAGAAGGGAATTAGCCTCTGACGTATGGTTGAAGGGACAGTGAACGCACAACATCACTGATGGCATGTGGGCATAGGTTAAGAAGGTCAGGATAGCAAAGCAACATCTGCATAATCCCTTTGCTATTTTGTGTGAAGATGAATGAGTGGCTGGGCAGGGGAAAGAGGCAGCAAAATCACTGTTAGCTGGGCAGACTAGAATGTGGCTACAGCTTTGATTTTTGTGGTGGTTTTTTTTAATTTTTAGCAGAAATGAACAGGTTTTTTGTATAGTAGCAATAAAACATGCACTGAGCTGGCAGCCCTCTTCTCAGGAATTTGAGAACTTCCTAGAATTGCTCATGTGAACTGGAGGCAGATTCCCCACAGCTCAGAAACTCTTGAAGAGTTGATAACAGCTCAGCATTTGAAGGGACAACATACTTACTCTGTGATTACTCTTGCATTCTTCAGCCTGCCTGACCCTTCAGCCCTCTGGAATGCAAACCTCTCTGCAGGTGCTGGTGGAAACACAGCAGCAGCATTTGCTTGGTGGTCCCTTCATACTGAGGGGCATGTCCTTGCTGCAGTCTTCCTTGTTTACTGTAGCCAACACAGAACAAGGAGGTGTGCAGGAAGAGATAATTCCTGTTGGACTGTTGGGGATGAGGTGTGCTCAGGAAGCTGGAGCAGGTACAGAAGCCATGCAGAAGTACAGTGTAGTTCAGACACCTCAAACTACCCTGGCTAGGGGAGAGTCTCTGTGTATTTTGGGCTTTCTGCAGAATGCTGTGACTTTAGGGAGGAAAAGAGGAGTGTGTCTTTTCAAAACCTCTGAATTGCTTGCCTTGCACTCTTCCTTTGTGGATGAGCTTTCATGAGAACAGTGACAGCTACTAGAGAAGCTGCAGCCTCAGGATTTTCCTGCATCTTCCCCCCACCAGAGCTGGTGGTGCTGTTTTGATGTGTGTTTAATAGACCAAGCCTCGAGACAGTGTGGGCCAATGCCAATTGGAAGGATCCATTTTCCAGCTGCATCTTCCTAGTTGGTGTCTGTCAGAGAGCAGAAAGCAGTGCCTAGATGAAGGGATATGGAGACCATGTGCCATTAGGAGCACTTTCTGGAAGGAAATGCACAGCAGCTGCCCTTTGGGGCATGGAGGCCTTGTCTCCCATGGAAGTCGGGAAGATAGAGCCTTCCTCAGCTTCCTCTGGAAAAAAAAAGTGGATAACTAATGCACTCTTTGTAAATACAACTTATCCTATCAGTCCTATCAGTGACTAATGAGGGTTTTTTTCTCCCTTCCCTTCCTATCTCACTAATATAAATGCAGTCGCTCAGAGCTCTTTTTCCTCTTGTTTTATTTTATTCTTATCAGTGGTGTAGCAGGTGATGCAGGTCTTTTACAAAAGGCAGCTCCTTTTTCTCGTGTGATACTTAATTCTAGATGGTAATTTGTTTATTCATTTTTTATGAGGGTCATGGTGCACTCCTAAAGTGAATTTTTGTTCCATATGCTGATATTTGTTTCTCATATTGGAACCTGTGTCATGTCTACAATGCAGGAGAATACACCCTTTCTTTAATTTTTTTGGTTAGACGTGTAACAGCATGCAGTTATTCCTGTACGTTTGGACTGTGCTCAGACACTTGCTCGTGATTGCACACCTAACCCTTGTGAAGGGGCAGCCTATTTTTTTTCCTGGCATTCTATTAGCAGACAGCTGCCAGCATGCAGGTTAGGAAGCCTGTGGGCTTGCTAAAAGCTCTTGGAGAAAACTCACTGTGCTAGTGCCATGCTGTCTGGGCCTCACAGTATGCTAACACAGTATGCTAACAAGCTACTCTAAAGAACCAGAAATAGGGTTCACCAAAATGTCAAGGGAGATAGAACTCATGTGGTAAGTGCATTATTAAAAAGGAGGACTTGTGATTCAATAGAAAGCTTAGTTTTACATGGAAATGGTATATCACATAAAAAAATTGCACACAGAAGTTTTCTGAACCCTGCTCTGAATTGTCTCCATGGTCTCAAAGGTTATTTGTCATCGGAGACAGATCCATAAGGGACTTGGAACAGTAATGTTCTTGAGTGCTGTCTAGGATTTGGCAAGCAGATTCCATAAAAGCCTACCTGATCTTGTGACTTTGACCTTTTCTGAGAAGAAGTCTAGAAAACTGCTTGTAAGTTGGGGCAGGTTGTTTTGCACCTCAGATATATTTCTATTTTCAAGGCAGCAAGGACAGGAAAAGATGTCTTAATGCTGTCAAATACTGTGCTTCCAGCTCTGCCTTGTGAACCTTCTGGAGAGAGCAAAGAAGAGCAGTACTTGGTAAGACCATGTGTCTTCTTTTGAGGAGATTGTCAAGTGCTTCTTCTTCCTTCTACTCTGTGCAAACCAGCCTGTGTAACATTCCTCTGGCAGTTCGGTGTTGCTAGAGTAGTAGCTTACCTGTCACTGCAATGTTACAAAGAAGAATTTTTCAGAACTTTTTTTTTTGTCCTTTGTCAAGCAGGATCATGCCTCATTTTCTCTCTATTTTGCTCTGCAGCTCTCATCCTGCCCTTCCCCCAACTAAATCATTACTTGTTCTCTTCTGTTGCTCTCTGCCTGGTATGATAGCAAGTCTTCACTGCAGCCTTTCCCCACCCTCTTTTTATATCCAGTTTAAAACTGACCTTAGTTGCTGCTCCTATGGCAGGCTAGTTGTTTGCTCTTGCCTACACTTGTACTTGCAGGTCTCTGGAGTGTTTGTAGAGGTGAATCATAGAATCACCAAATATCCCGAGCTGGAAGGGAAGGGACCCACGAGGATCATGCAAGTCCAGCTCCTGGCACTGAACAGGACCATCCCCAAGAGTCTCACCAGGTGCCTGAGAGCATTGTCCAAACACTCCTTGAACTCTGTCAGACTGGTGTTGTGACCATTCCCCTGGGGAACCTGCTCCAGGGTCCAACCACCTGCTAGGTGCAGAACCTTTTCCTATCCAAAATAAACTTCCCCTCAGCTTCAGGTCATTTCCTCAGGTCCTGTCACTGGTCACCAGAGAGGAAAGATCGGTACCTGTCCCTTCGCTTTCCCTCATGGAAGTTGTGAGTTGCAATGGGGTCTTTCCTCAGTCTCTTCCAGGCTGAACAAGCCAAGTGACCTCAGCCATTCCTCATAAGCCTTCTCCTCAAGACCCTTTGCCATCTTCATAGTGCTTCTTTGGATGCTCTTTATATGTTTCTTAAATTGTGGTGCCCAGAACTGCCCCCAGCACTCGAGGTGAGGTGGCCCCAGCGCAGAGCAGAGCAGGACAATCCCCTCCCTTGCCTGGCTGGCCATGCTGTGCCTGATGCCCCCCAGGACAGGCTTGGTTCTCCTGGTTGCCAGGGCACTGCTGGCTCTTGTTCAGTTTGTCATTGCCCAGGACCCCCAGATCTCTTTCTCTAGGTCTGCTCTCCTGCATCACATTACCCAGTCTGTGCACACAAGTGGAGATAGCCAAGTCTTATGGTCCTGCCTGACTTTTAGAGGTCACCAGCAGTGGCCCTCAGCTGTCTTTTGGGTATCTTATAAATTCAGATTTATATGAAGTTACTTGCTGACTTTACTATAAAGAGCCAAAGTATGTATTTTCTTCTATAGGCCTGTTGAGTTTGTAGTTTATATTTCAAAACAAAAAATAGTTTTATTTATATGCACAAATCTATTGGTTAAAATGTGAAGTAAGGAAAGTGTCCACAATTATGGTGAGATGGAAGGAATATAAGAGGGGAAACTTGAACTTCAAAAGCAAGAAGTCTGTGCTGGAATCAATCACAGGTTTATTCAAAGTCTGGTCATGAAATGGAAACAAATTTGCCATAAAAAAAGTAGTATAGTTGCTGGTAGCAACAAGCTATTTCTCCTAAAACTGTTTCTTTCTCCAAAGAACATAGACCCCTGCTCTATCCTACCCAGGTTCAACAATCCTAGTGACTTCCTCCTCCCACAGACTTTTTATCTCTGAGTTCTTGGTCTCCTTGACAGCTCAGCAAGCAGTCTCTTGCCCTAGGCTTCAGAGTTAGGCTAAAGAAATGCCACTTTTAAATATGACAAAGTGTGATTAATTGCACAAGCAGGACCTGAGCCATTTGATATGAATCTGCCTCTGTCACAGATGTATAAGCAATGGGGCACATGACATATGTTCTGTGCTCAGGAGCCAGATGCTTAGGGAAGTAAAGCAGGGATTACTTTGGGTGGTATTGGATGGACCAAGCTGACCGATAGAAGGAAATAAAGAGATCTTCCCAGGTCTCCAAGTCCACTAGTTGATTTGTCCATTGCTGTACTTTTACATGAGCTCAGTATAACAGGAAGATGCATTCCTCTGCCCCTCCACAGGTCAGTGAGTCCCTGGACTATTTTCTTCTAAAGCAAGGATTTGCCGCTTTAGGGTACCTTTGCTAGAGCTGGGTGGAAGACAGAACTTTTTAAGGCAGGACATCTTTGCATTTTCAGGAGACTTTACATGCCTTATGAATACATCATTATCTTGGGCTAGCCTGTTTTTTTGGCACATCAGCATTGCTAGCCAGGTTTTCTTGGAACAAGCAGCAGCATTGGGTACTTCAGGAAACCAGTGTGCTGGAGTACTCAGCTGGAGACTGGACAGAGTGCTTGTGGCTAGTGTAAGTCCATTTGCTGTGCCTGTCTTAGGGTACCATAGGCAGTACTTCATGTCTTGACTGACTATCGTTTCATTCATTCTTGTGCTGTTTCTCAGTGTGCACTGTGTTGGTCTGAAGGCTGTAGAAATTCTATCTCTTTCCTCTTCACTTTTTAGTAATACAGTAGAGAAGCTTGGATATGCTTGTTTTGGCTGTTTCATTAGAGAAACTGGCATCAAAGCTTTCCAGCAATTCCACCTGCATAGGAAGCTGTATAAAGACTGCACAAGTAGTTTAATCTGTTGACCTTTTGTCAGTATTTAGTTATATCAGTGACCCTTTATGGAGCTATTGCATGTATGTGTACTTGGTAGGATTTGTTGTTAACGTGCTCTGGGTTGAGGCGGGTGCCCTCTGCAGCATCTTACCTGTTGCCGTGTGCTGCTCCCTCTTCTTGGTATATTCCTTGCTTTTAACCATGTGTGGCAACACTGTAGTCCTCCCACCATGTGTCAAAAGTTGTAAGCAGGAAGTTTTACAGGTGCATTTAAAATGATTGGGTTTTTTTTGTGGTAGGGAGTGGGAAAATCACTGTAACATATATCTTCAGGCCAGAGGGAAAGATGGATTCGATGAAGGATAAGCTGTTCTTTTATTTCTTTAGATTCTATGAAATACTTATGATAATGACTTGGAGGAGACACTAGTGCAATCTTGGTCAGTTTTAAATGTGAGTACCACTGTATTTTGCCCAGGTTTCCATTTGTAATTTCACAACCAAGAGTCATGAGGGAAGTTTGCAGAACTGTGTGACATAGAAAGTAGAATTTGGAAAATTGCAAAATGTAGCATCATTAGCCTGAAACTTGGAGTTTGTGGCCTGACCTTTTCTTCTTGGTATGAGCATCAGCTAGCAAGCTTCTGTTTCTGAAATCCTTAGCATCCGACATGTACACCAGTGTTGTAGATGCAGCTAATTGAGACTCTGCTCTTTCAAGGTTCTTTTCCTTTTCTTGCTGTGTTCCTTCTGGTATATTTGTACACATGGGAATCCAGGGTTAAAAAAATCTGTCACGTTCTCAGGGAGTGAGGACAGTTCAAACTTCAGTAGCTGTCCCACAGGGATTGCATTGGGCACAGGACTTAAACTTTCATTCTTAAAACAATGAATGATGTGACTGCAGGATTTGAGCAGTGCTGCCTCAGTATTACAGCATTTAAGGCTTTTTCTTACAGAGATCCACTAGCTGGAGTGTCTGTTTTAGACCAGTTCCCCGACGTTGGTGCATCTGTAGTGGAAATGTTACATGTGGTATAGACTTGATATGATTTGCTTTTAATTCTGATGCATTTTGTGCTTTGGGTAATTCTGCCTTCATCCTAAACTTCTGCATCAAGGTAAGACAGTTCTGATGTGATCCACCAGGACTTGTTGCTCAGATGGTACAAGTGAGCATCCTGCACTGTAAACAAACTAATGCCAGTGCAGGGACTCAGAGCAACATCCTACACAGTGTCTTTATTACTATTTTTATTATCTATTTGCTTTCACACTTTTTTCAGTGTTTTCCTTGTCTAAATGGGCAAACTTTATAATGCATTCTCACCTGCCTGAGATCTCAGCCCTTGAGGGACAATTCCTGGAAGCAGGAGCAAAGACAAGAAGAGACATGAAAGTCAATCATAGCCAAATGGGAACACCTGAGCCCTAATGGTGATTTGTGACTACCTCTCTTGCTTGCCCACTGGCACAAGAATGGTGTTGTTCAGTGCAGGCTTTTTGCCCACCAGGAGATGAGCAGCAGGGATGCTGTGGGCTTAAGAGTCGGTTTGCAGCACCCATCACCGACTGGCAGCAGCATTTATCTAGGCCAGCAGGGATGCAGGGAGTGAGTGACTCACTCGAGGATTCATGTGCTTTCCCCCTCTCCTCCCCCACCCCGGCGCAGCTGTGGCTTGGTCATCAGCCATTTGGGAACTAGCAGCTTTATTTGGTTGCTGTTTGCAGTGGGCAGTTTCTGTTAGGGTTGTTAATTTTATCAACTGATTTCAAAGCTAACTGACTTCAGAGAGGACTTAAAATTGCCTTTGCTGCTCTCTCTTCTCCTTCCGTGCTCATAGGGCTGTCACCCAAACAGCTGATCTGGCACTGAACTTGGCTGAGGAGGTGAGAACAAGCAAATGGGCTGGAGGCAGAAACTTCCTGAGCTGATCTGCCAACAGCATGGTCACTGTTTTGGATGGTGGCTGTTGTGGTTAGGCTGAGTGCCCTCTCTGGGCACCTCCTTGGCTGTGCTGTGAGGACTGGAGGGTCTTATGGCTTTGCTCCAGCTGAACAGAGAAACATGGTTCAGTGTGTGGTGGAGGAGTGAATATGGGTACAGTGTGAAGAATAGGAAATTGTTTCAGTAATTGTAAAATGAAAACCAGATTTGTTTGTGATTATAACAGTTGCTAAACTAATCAGGACTTGCCAAACTTAATTTCTGTTGAACTCTGGGTGACATGGCCAGTAAGGTTGCTGAGGGTTATGGCCCATGAAGGAGAACAGCCTGTCCTGGGCAGCCACTGTGCTGCCCTTTGCTCCCATTCACCAAGGCCAACAACTCACATCTCTGAGTTGGGCCTTCTCATCTCACATGAGCCCCTTTTCCTTATGTTGCCCTTTTTGGTGGGTTCTCCATCCTTCCCATGCCTCCTACATGTGGCTTTGTCTTCCCTCTGGACACTTCTTTAGTTATCTTTGTCTCCTGTCTCTCTTCCTGTCTACAAGTGCCGTTAATGTTTTTCTTTTAGAAGCACATTTTATGCTTGCATTTCCCAGGCCCTGGAGGACATACTTTCTAGGCCGTCCTGCCCGCTGGCTGCTGTCACTCCAGATCCTGGCTGTGTTAGATATAAGCAGCTTGGGAGATGTGCTGTCCCTAAGTCCTGAACACTGCTTCTTGCTCTGCCACTGCTCCCCTCCTCTGTTGGGTCACAGAACCCAGGAACCTCTTTTTCTGCAGAGACCAGTCCTAGAGCACAGGTGACTATTTAGTTAATTATTATTTTAGGTAATGGGCCATACTTTTTTCCATGTTCCTCAGCTGTCTGTGAGCTTGTATTTCTGTGCTGAGGCTACAGCAGTATCTTTACAGTATACACCTGTAGCTGTCCTCTGCCTGCTGTGCTGGAAGACTGCACTGTTTGGACACACTTTTTGACAGAAGAACTGAAGAAAAGGAGAGAGGCTTAGAAAGAGGCAGGGATCACCTTTGCTAGCATTCCCCTGAAATGAAAGTAGCAGCTTTAGTGATAGGATGAGCAAGGTCCCAAATCTTACTTTGCTAGACCAGCTTTCCAGGTAGAGATAAAAAAGCAAGCATAGGGGCACATTTTTTTACTGTGCTGTCTGCTGCGAATGGTGCCTGTTCAGAAGCTTCTTCTACCAGGGAGTGCTGCAGTCTACAGCCCACCTTTGTGCTCCACAGATCTCTTATTGGACTGTGAAGGCTCTTCAGGCACTGGCATAGGTGAGACCATGCTCTGCTGTCTTTTTGGGATTTAAAATTCAAACTCTTTGTGGAGATAACATTTGTAGGATAGAAGTGTTTCTTTTAGGTCAAAGCTGAGGCTGCCTGGTGGATAATGTGGAGAAGGCTTTTCTGCCACTCCTCTCATTTGCGTGTTCTGTAGACAAAGAAGGATTTAGTCTTCAGACCTGTTGGCTTGACATCTTAACCACCACCTCATTAAAACTGAATCTCAACAGAGAAAGTTCCTTTATAGCCATCAGTGTTAGTGCTTTAATAACTGTTTCTCTGCATTTTCTTTCTCCATCTGACACACCACCCTTTCCCCTCTCATTCTTTTGCCTCAGATAGGCAGCAATTTACAGAACTGTGTGCTGTGAGATAACATGAGGGCTACAGTTTCAACGCCTCATCTTCAGTCTTTCTTTGTGGCAGAGTGGACTTCATCAGTGAGAATGTTCTGGGTGTGTTGTCTGTTAATCAGCAAATCTGACCATCTCTTGAGATTCAGTGTCTGTTGACTTGATGTAGTGCTGTGCAATTCAATGCCAAAATGTATCACATAATTTAGATCCAAATCACAGCAAAAGCCTTGTTGGAGGTGGGGATGTAGATGACCTTAAAATCAGTATTACAGTAATGTAGCAGCGTTAAATGTCTCCAGGCAAGCAAGATCTAAACTTCTCTACCCAGGAGCATTAAACATTGATCAAAACAAGAAATTAACTTAGCCAAAGAATAAATCAAAACTGTAGCATAACAGCTGCTTTTTTGGAAAAAGGTGAAAGTCAGGTGCCTCATTCCCTGAAAATCTGAAAGCAAGCATGGTAATGGAACAGAGTGACCACTTTAAAGCTGTTGTGCACACCAGATTGTCCAAATCTGGAGCTTTCATGTGAACTAAGCTATTTTCAGGCTGTGCTCTTGTCAAGTGCAATGCAGTCTTTGTTGGGTTGCAGTTCCCAAAGAGACTAAATGTGGGTTTTTTTAAAAGAAAAAAATTTTTTTCCAATTCTGAACACCCAGACCTCATCATAAAAATTCTTTAGGTCCTAGCATGCCATGGAAGTCAGATTTCATGTTTCCCAGAGTGAGACATGATGAGGTATCAGAGCAGTACTAATGTTACCCTTATCAATTTTTGCTTTGAGTATTCAAAATCCATTAGATCTGAACTGCATTGTTTCTATCTTCATTTCTCTTTCTGCAGAGGGATGAAAAACAGTGTAGTGAAAGGCTCAGATTCCAAAGATCTGAGTTTGTTCACAGACTTGTCTCTGACATGTTCTCTGCTTTTAGTACCTCTACTTTTCTTCTCCAGCTTTTTAAAGGAGGGAAAGAAACCTCACACTTCAGGGGTTTTCTGGCTTTATAGTAAATATTTAGACACTTAGAGATTCTCCAAAAAAAGATAGTGTTGAAGTAGTTGTTTTTTTTATGAGCATATTTTGTTTGTTTTCTAACATATTTTTTCCACCATTTAATTATCTGTCTTTTAGAAATTTACCAGAACTTCTATTTTCCCAAATCTCTGCATGTGCTGTATAGGTTTAGGGGCAATTCAAGAGAGGTGTCTAAAGAGCACCTAAGGACATAGATTATTGTACAGCTCTGTGTGAGGTAAGAGATGCTGCCATGCATATTACCCTGTCAATCTCATTGCAGAAAGCATATGGAACTCTTCTAAAATTTAGACTGTGTATTTTTTTCAAAAATCACTTATCCCCTCCCCACATCTCTGTGAGAGCGTATTGGGGTGCTCTTTATTTAAGCATGCAACCTACAGCCAGCCTCTTGGATCTAAAACATTCTCCCTCAATTTTCTAACCATAATATTGTGGTGTGTTTGTGTAAGTTTGCATTGGTGCTGCAGCCTCCTGCCTCAACATCTCCTAACCCACAACTTCTCCTTTTCTCTGTGTGGGAGCCATAACCTTTGTGGGAGAGATGAGTTCCTTGAATGTTTGCTTTCAGTGGATGCAAAGCTGGTGTCCCACCTCTTTTTGGACTTGATGGTTGGCTGTAGGCATGTGAGCTGCCAGATTCTCCTGTTGTGCCTTTGCTCTGCACCTGTGCTGGGAGGGTGTCAGGGGGAAGGGGCTGTGATAAAGGAGGGGTGCAGGAGGATCTGCTCTTGGTCTTAGCAAAGTTTCTGGTAAGCTGCTCACATGAAACAAAAAAACATCAGCTCCCTTCCCCCATACGCCAGAGTGGTTCTTGGCTTGGCACCCAAACTAGCAGCCAGTCATGTGATTTGCTTGTAAAATACAGTTTTAGAAAAATGGCAGATGGGAAACTAGGGATGGGAAAGCTGGGCTGGGGCTGCCCTGTGTGCAGCTGGGGTTGCCATCAAGGGGAACGGGGGTGTCTCTGCTGAGTTGCTGAAACTGGGAGGATGTGGGGCTGCGGGAGGCACCATGGAGGAGAATGTGCTGAACCACAGCCTCGCCGGGGGAAGGAGGTGGGCATGCTGCATGTGGGGCAGGGACAGGGAAAAGGTGGGCTCTGTTGCACCTGGTGTGGGGGGCTGTGCTTTGAGAGTTGGGCTACACAAGTACTCTGAACAGAAGGTCTTCTTGCAAGAAACAAGGTTTGAAATGATTGTGACAGAGAGTTTGGTCATTTTTGCTCTGGTTTGGTGCAAGAAAGGAAAGGTTGTTTGACCATTCACAGCTGGGAAGCTCAGCATCTTCTGTTTTGAAAACGTCATTCATTTTGCTAATTGTGTTTGTACCCCACAGTTCTTCTTTTCTCTGGTATATAGGCTTTTGAAAGCTTTTTAAATTACACTAAGCTAATATGCCCAAGAAGAGCTAAAATAAGCTGTTATGCTCATCACACACTTACTGAGGACCTTCAAACAAATGCCCCCAATGTGCCAGGCTGGCCAGCAGGGCAGTCACACCATTCTTCGGGGGTGTGCAATTGCACCACCTTTCTGATTTTCTTTGTGTTCCATCCCACCCTGAGCAAGGAAGAAGTTTGTAAAGCGAGAAATGGCATTCTTTGCAGTAGCCAATGTAGCAGGTGGAATTGGTGAATGATGGGTAATTTTAATGGTCAGTTTGTAGAATTCTTAATTATTGCAGCAGGCTGTAGGTGTTAATCTAGCATACAGATTTGCAGGCAACCTCTGAGCTGAAATGTTTCCTTCCTACCTATTCACCACCAGCCCTGGAAGGGTTCTTCTATGACTTGCCTCCATCATGTTGACATGAAATAAACTGATGGTTAGCAGGGAAAAAGAGGAGGAATGAAAATCAAGTCAGAGGCTCTTGGAAATTCTTCATTGGTTTTAGCAACTAAAGTAAATATTTGATGGGAAAAGCAGATAATAATCAAGCAGAGTTGGCACAGGCCTCATATATCCCACTGGCAGCATGGGAAGGATGGCTGGGGAGATGGAGGGATGTTTATCTTGCCAGCAAGAGAGACTGATATGTCCTGGGAAATGTGGACCACAAACAGGGCTCGTGCATGAGATGGCATGTGTGTGTCATGTCAGATTTTATTGAAGACTCTAACTGGGGCCTCAGTGGTGCTTTGGCTTCTGTCAGTTGTTCTGTAAGCAGGTATCCTCCACTCTCCTAATGCAGTCATGCTGCTGGCTCATTTGTCAGTGGCTGTACTGACACCAGGGCTTCCAGCTGAATCCACTGGGCTCTACTTGGCTCATTGCACTTTGCTGAGTAAGACTGGGAACAGTAAAGCTTTTAAAACAGCCTGAAGAGCAGGGGCTACAGGAGCCTGTGGCTCGTGGGGAGGGGACAGTGTATGTTGTGGAGGATGTCTCATGAAGGGGTTTACACAAATGCTTCTCTGAGTGCTGTAGAAAGGTCAGAAGGAGTTTTCTTGCCCAGATTCTGAATATATCTCAAGTTTGAAGCCAAGGACTATGTCAGCAGTGGATGGCTGGGGTTCTTGCTCCTTCCCCTTCCTGAATGCTCATGCAGTTGTATTTCATGTTGCTTTGCAGTGCTCGCTTTGGTCAAACTGTGGAATCTTTTCTTCAGGCAAGAACCTAAGTGAATGGTTACCATTCTCTCTGAGATAGTGAAAACACACAGTATGGCTTTATTTGTGCCTTTGTAGGCAAAGAATGGCGTGTTAGGCTTGAGCACACTTAGTCTGCTCATGTCATTAATTGCAACAGAGATCATTCACCTATAGCAGTAAGCCTGTGCTGATTCACTCATTTGACCTCCTTTGATTCTTGAAGTTCCTGGAAAGCTGCTGGTGGCTCTGAGAGCTCAAGCTCCCCACTTCCTCTTAATGTGCTCATTGGTGTGCTGCTAGTTTGCTTTATGAACTGTACAGTAGGCAGTACTCAGTGTATGTGTTCCTGTTAAAAACAAGTAGATAGGAATTCTCTTTCTCTTACCAGATCCACCTGCTGGATAATTCAAAGAAAAATTTCAGACAAGTTGTTAGCTGATAAACTGAAAAATATACATGTGAATAGAAAAGGCAGCTTTGAGTGACACCAAGTGTAGAAAGTACAATATCAAAGGTGCACACTATGACATTTTTAAAAAGATTCCTCTCTTCTAGGTATTTTTAATAGCTTTTTTGCTTTTGCCACTGTGGTATACATATTAATATCTGCCTTCAGTCAGATTATCTTTGCAAGGTAAGTACTAGGTAATGAAATGCAGGACAAGAAAATAAATTGCCTTGGCCCACTCTTCAGGGTGCTCATTTGAGATACAAATAGAATTACTTAAATCATCTTGATTTCTACTCTGTAGTGTTGAAAGTCTAATTTTTGTGTTACTTGAACAGAAAAGTGGAGACTGTGCTAAGTTTATGTACATTGTTTCTTTTAATTTGTTTGTTTTGGTTTCTCAGTACAGTAATACCAAGGGGTTCACAGATACTAGTGTGTGTAAACAGAGTTTGTGACCAACTGTGTAGACTTTAGGTTGTCTTTAAGATCCATTCGTATATATACTGTTAGGGGTCGTATTACACTTTTACACATGGAGGTGTTTGTTTCTGGGAAGTTGTGAGAGCATGGGAAAAGGCTGTTTCCAGGTGTTGATGTTAGTGGTTTTACTGGAGGAAAGACTTTCAGAAAATATGTTTGCTGGCATTTCTTGAAAAAATTCTTATATTAGTTTATTGTGTCATGTTGTCACTTGAACCTCCTCCTTGTGTCTGTAGCTGAAGGCAAGAGATGAGGATTTTGCCACTGTCTTGTTTCTCTAGCTTTCACTGGCTGAGAAAAGTGGAGCTTGGCTCTTTCATCTTCACATGGCTCCAGACGTGTGTTCCCCTCGGTGACTTTGTGACTCTTGTACAGTTGCTACTGCAGCAGAGCTGGAGGTGCTGTTTGGGTGTGGGAGCCCCTCTGCCTTTGCACATGGGGCATTGTGGCACTGGGATCATTCTGCACTGGGAGGCTGGAAAACAGACTCTGGCTTTCAGAAGTCACCTGCAGTGGCAGTAGTGTACTGCTACAGATTTATTAATTTTAGCTGGTCTTTGAAATGGCAATGCAGAAATACTGAAATGGAAAGGAGAGAGGGAGGGGTCATTATATGCTTCTTTTCTTTGCATTTTTTCTTAGGCATCTGCTCTTAGCTCTTGTCAGAAAGGATATACTGAATCACTGGGGGCCTCTGGTCATTCCTAAGGCCTAGGATGATTTTTTATGTTTGTTTCTACTAATTCTGCAGATGGGGAAGTGGTGTCAGTCTAAGACTTCCTGGTATCCCGGTTTAAGGTGGTGGTTTGGTTTGGTATACTGTCCTTTGCTACCCTGTTGCAAATCCTGAGATATGTCAGTTGTTCTGTAGTATAGTCTTGCTGGAAAAAAATGAGAGAATATGGGGAGAAGTCTTTGTCTTGAAGTGCAGGATGAGGGAGCTAATTCACTTTTGCTGAGAATGTCTCAGAGAGGAAGTTTAAATTTAAACAAGCATGAAGGAACCTGAAGGTTCAGACTAGTCTCACACTACAAAATGTATTTGATGTAAATTCGGTTTCTGTCTTGAAGCAACTCAAATGATATCTTAGCAGCTGGCACCAATTGACTATCTCCCGGAATTGGCATGATGACAGCAATCAAACGGAATTTATTGCTTTGAGTTTGATTCTTCTTCCGGACTCTTCCCATTCTCAGAAATGTAATCTAGAACATGTTCCCACAGGAATGATAGTTGTAAGCCTACTTTAACAGCAAGGACTGAGCATGGTCCTAATGCAGGATGAAGACAAGTGGACTGCAGTACTGAGCAGAGTGTATATTCCAGTTGAGAACAGGAAGATTATGTATTTGTAAAGGAAGTTTGTAAACTTTTTTCTTCATGACATAGATTCTTATCACAGAGCTGATTCACATCTAAGTGTTAGTTTTCTTGATGCTTCTTTCTACTGCTTTAGGAAAGAATCTGCCTTTTCACTGAAGTAGCTAAAATTTAGGCTGCTAAAAGTTATCCCCTGCTCCTTTTTCTTTTTCCTTTCTTAAGACAGGTGTACTAAATAAAGAGTGAGCTTTAGACATAAGACCTTAGTGTGTATATATATATGTGTGTGTGTGTGTGTATATATATATATATATATATATATATATATATAACCAGTACACTATAGTTTGATAAAATAAGCCAGTAAATGCTGCAGTGGATGTAGTCCTTTGCACAGGGAAGCATTTTGAACAGTGTGTGTTGAAGAAAGTATGTTGGAATTAAGTTTTTATGACTTGTTTTCTGATAGGTGTGAAAATAATCACTTTTACTGATAAATCTTGATTTATGTCAATAATTCTTTTGCCCAGTATTTAAATTAGTTTTTAAAGCTGACTTCTACTTCCTCTTGCCAGAAGAGGGAATAACCTGAAACAGGTGTGTGCTTTTGCTCACATTTGTTCCTAAAGCAATAAATAAATTTCAGTGGAGGGGGATGGAATTCAAAAAAGGCACTTTTCTTTCAACCTCCCTGGCAGGTGATCCTTTGTGGAGCTTTTGGCAAAGCTGTGGCTGGAGGGTGTGTTCACATGGCAGCTGCCCATAGCCGAAGCAGAAGTCCTCTGTGCATCTCTTTGGAGCAGGAGGCACTCAGGGCATCACAGCTGTGTCTGAATTCGGGAGGATCTCGTGCTGTGCTGTCAGTGCAGGGTGGCAGTGTGACACCTAACCAGCTCCTCCTGCCCTCTGGCTTGGGTTTGGCCCTCACCTTGCCTACTTGGGACCGATCACCTTTTTGGGTTTGTGGTAGGTGTCGTTCTCCAGGCTCTGTCTCTCAAAAGCATGCCTCAGCTCCATGCAGACAGATCTCTCTGTGCTTCCTTGGCAGCCCCTTCTCACACAGCTTCCTAACAGGCTGATTAGGCACAGTGAACTTTTTCTTCATCTTGTTGTTGTTGTTATGTAAATGTTCACACTTGGCAGCTCCAGACTGCTGGGATTTGTAGATATCCTCTACCTGTCTCTGTCTGAAAATGTTCTTCAGGTCTTGAGTGCCCTTGGAGGAGAAAGACCTGGTGAGGATGAACCTCCTGCAAAGCAGGCATGCATGTAGTGATGAGAGTAGAAAACTGGAAACTATTTCCCTGGAGAAAAATGGAGCCTAGAAAATGGGTCTCATGTTATTCAGCCATCTCTTCCACCGTTTCTTTGGGATATCAGACAGAACTGGTCAGACAAGAAAATTATTTTCTTAGGAAACAGTAAGATATACTGTGCATCAGTATAAAATCAGTCATATTCCCACTCTGCTGGAGATTTCCAGGTGTTTTTGAAATGAAGTTACCTGCTTCTACGATTTTATTTCTGTTGAGTATACCATACTTTAGCATCAAGTTATCCTGAGTATCTACTGAAGTTTGATGCACTTTGGAAAATTAGGACAAACTATGATGGTTTTGGTCTGCTGTCTTCTGTACTCAAGCAGGATTGTTGTTTTGACCTTCCCAGTTAGAGTTTCTTACAGTGGTGACTTTACTGATTGTGCACAGCCATTTCTGTCCATCCATTGTGCATGAAGTGTCCTGCCTCAGTGAGTGGACTGCATGTTTGTGTAAAATGCAGCAGTTTCATTTGTATAGGTCCTTAACTCTTACAAATGATGCTAACACAGCCATTCTTGCTTTCTAGTTAAGTAAATCAAAATCAAAAGCCATCCCAGAGAAATCCCAGTTCTTTTAAAAGGCATTTTCTCATCAGGTATGTTCTAAAGAAACCCAGCAGTAATGTCCATAAAATGACAGTGCTATGTTTGCAGAGCAATAATGTTAAAGGTACCTGGGTTAAATGTAGGTTTAGTTTACCTGCTGAACAGAGATACAAAAACCATACTGTGTAAAGGACTGATAAAGATAAATAGATACACTTTAGTTTGTGTATCAAACATGAGTAAGTTTTCTCCTTTTTTAAGGACCATCTTCTTAAGCATTCACATTTTAAGTTCTGCTACAAAAGAGATACATAGTCTGCACTTTCCTGTCTGTGTAGATACTCATTGCTTCAGACTGCAGATAGAATAATTTTCCAAATTGCAAGATTCTTTTTTTTTTTTTTTTTTGGCTGGAAAACAGTAAATGAATATTAGATGAGTGTTTGTAATATCCTGTACTTAAGTTTTAAGCATCAGCTATTGTTCAGGGCTAGACAGCTCTGTAACGTAGCAGGAAAAGAGCTTAATGAAATCCAGTATTTGAAAGCAGGAGGTAGATGAATTCAGACTTGGAACAGCAGTGCCAAATTTTAGCATAGCTAACATTTGCAGTAATTTCTGTGGGTGTATGACTTTATTTATCACTTGAATTCTTGAATGTGAACCTTTATGTTTTCTAAAGGATAGGCTTTATTTTAGGCAGATTATGGAAATTACTGGTTGAATTTCACAGTTTTGTGAAAGGTGGGAAATAAGCCAAATGTCCCAGGCCTAGAATCCTGTAAGGTAGGTCAGATGTGTTGTTGTGCTCCTGTTAGCTATAAGGTATACTTCCACTGTGCATTAAGCATAAACACCTCCAGTCCACAAATGACCTGGAGAAATAAGTTTTATCTTTAGGGCAGAGGGAAGAGAAATTATTTCTTTGCAAGCTCTTGGTAAAGAAGGGATCTTTTAGTTGTTATTTTAATACAGTTAAGACTACTTTGCATTTTAAACTTCAGAGAGACCCTGTATGAGAAAAGTATTAAAGCCAACCCATTCACTGCTCTGCTGGACTCAAAAAAATTTTGGATATTTTGTCTCCTACTGGGAACAAACTTTTGTTAGACCGGAGTAAGGTAGAAAATTGAGGTTTTGGTTTTATTCCTTGTGTGTTTAGGTACCAGGTTTTCCCCCATAAGTACTGAATTGACTCTGGTGCTGATTTGATAAGAGCCAAATGTTTACACTGCGCCAAAGGCCACCAGGTGATGAAGACCTTTGGGGATGGGGTGGGTGAGCGTTTATCAAGTCACTGGTTGGGCTGTGTGCTGGTGCTGTCTGGAACAGGACGAGTGATCCTGCAGGGAGGGGAGCTGTGACCCTCTAGGACTGGCGGCAGGAAACCCACCCAGCCTGACCTTTCACTGCTCTCAGTTGTGGCGGCTGACTGCTGGGTGCTCCCAGGGCTGGAGTGTGCTTTTTCTCTGGGAGCTGTGCTTGAGTTGGCCTGTTTTGTTGCCCTGGAGACAGAAGAGTGTGGTATGCTTTCCCCCCGACCAGAAATAGTTTCCTGTACCTTGTGACCGGAGTGCTGTACTCCTCCTCTGGTCTCTGGCCAGGCTGTGTGGTGCTGGAGGGATGGAGTGTGGGGTGGTGACCTCTTGTCACAAGTTCTGGTGTGGCTGCTGCCCATGAACACTAGCTGCCCTGCCAGCCCCCCTCCCTCTGCACGATGGTGTAGGATTTCAGGGGAGCAATTGCTCTTGATTTACATCTCCCATGGCATTTTGATGGTTATGTCATTTTGTTTGAGCCTTGCTCCTGTCAGCTGTCTGTCCTGACTGTCAGGACTTGGGAGCTGAACAGCACGTGGTGAGCTCTTGCCTCTTCTTCCCCCTTTGCTCAGCTGTTTTTGCTGCCTGCTTCTCTGTGTCCTTGTACTTGGGAACAGATTCTCAGCAAGTATAGCTGTGCATGAGGGCAATGTGATCTGAGTAGATGAAGGATCCCCTTCTGTAGGAGTTCCAAGTAGAGCTGGGAGGGAAAGTGGGGAATTTGCAAGGCCAAAGCATGCGAGCAGGCTGTAGATAGTTTATCTTAAACTGTTGTCCTGCTGTGAGAATCTATCCAGAGTGCAGAGTGTGCAACACTGTCTGTTACTTTGCTACTGTGTTTTGCAAAACTTCATTTGTGAGAGATGTTGCTAAAAGCAAAGCAAAGACACCCCCACCTCTCCCAGCCAATGCAGGTGAGAAAGTGCTTGCACTGCACCAAGGCCTCAGGAGCATGGAAGTTCTCCAGGCTTTCTTGCTGCCTGGTATTTTATTGGAGAGTGGTTCTGGCACAGAACTCTAAAATATATGCAACAACAACAATAATTTCCAGGACTGAGAAAGAAGAAGAGATGAAGGGAGTAATTTACCTTCCCCCATCCCTGAACAATAGCAGATGAGGATGTAAGCACATCTCAGCCCTATAAGGTATTAATTGGGACATTTTCTATAATTCAGTAGTGGAAAAGAAGATGGGAATCATGCAGTGCCCTGAGCTTCTATTTCCAGCCTGGGAGAGAAAAGTGCTGAGATTTGGCTCAGCCTCTATCTTCTGCTTATGGGGAAGAGAACAATTGCCCAAATCCTCCTTTACAGAGAGAAGGGAAGATGATGCAGAGACCAAGGAGCTGAACAGGCAGTTTTCAGGCAGAGTAGTGCAGTGCAGCTTTGTTTAAGTGGGTCTCCATTGGGGTTCCTATAAATCAAAGGGTGCTGCATTCCTACCAGTGACTTGCTGAGTAGTCCAACCGGCCAAGGGTCCTACTTACTCCTGTGAAGGTCTGTGTGTCACAGGGATACAGAGTCACACCTGTGCTGAAGATCCACTAGGGAAGAAATGTCAAGAGTGGGCAGGGACTGCTACTCTGCTACTTCCCTTTGCTATGTTCTTTAGATGGCTGGAATGGGAAGTCCAAGGACTGGACGTTCTTACTTGTCTTGTTCTGGGCATCTGCATGCGCAAAAGATTAGATTTTAGCAGCTGCCAGGGCTGCCTAAAAGAGTTTGTCTCCCTCAGTTCCTTTCAGTCAATCTGTGCTTGTCCGGTGTGAGAATTTCATAGGAGAAGATGGGGTTGTTGTAGTGTAAATTCAGGAGTCAACCACTGCTGTACTGAAATGTCTCAGTGCTTCTTGGCTGAGAAAGGCAGAGTTGCTCTAAGTCCTTCTTCTTTCCTTGAACTCACACATGGGAAGAGTCTCCTTGATATTTTTCTTTAATCCAGATGAATGTCATGCTGGAACTGATGTTGCCTTTGGGCTGGAATAAGCATACTTAGCATTTGAGCAGAACTTCTTGCCTGGAGATTTTTAAGTGCATGATCAGCATTTCACCAGCGAGTCTATCCATGGACACTGAAGTATGGTTACCTTTACAGTTCACTGAAGCTGGCAGAGTTCCCTATTTCATGTGATGGCTGTGCACTAGCAGGAGCTGTGTATTTCACCCTCCTACTCTGCCCTTCTTTTGCGGTGTTTCTTTGGAGTGGAAGCAGTTCCTTTTCCCATTTCATGTGTGTTTTTTCTTCTGAGACTTTTCCTCCAACTCTCCAGCCTTGGAGAAAGGATACCTCCCAGAAAGGGTCTCACTGGAAGTGGCTTTGCATATTTGAGAAGCTGATGGAAGAACAGTGCCTTTCATTCTGCAGCTAGTCACTTTGAATCAAAGAGTGCAATACCAGTTTAGTGCTGGCTCTGTAGCGTGAGCAGCAGTCCTTGTGCAGCCTCAGCTGCGTAGCCCCCTCCTGAAATGCCTGTGAAGTTTTGGGAGACAGACACATTCCAGCAGTTCTCAGCCTTCAGGATGTCTGTTGGGTCACTGTGTTCCTCTCTCTGTTGAATATGAGCAAGAGCTTAATTCAGAGTTGTGGTACCTAAGACCTTGTTTCTTTTTCTCTTTCAGATCACCAGAAACTGGAACGTGAAGCTCGAATTTGCCGACTTCTAAAGCATCCAAATATTGGTAAATTCCCTGGGCTCAGAGGGGTAGTGCTGAGACAAGAGCAGCAGTGCAGCTGCTGTAAGAGAACAGATGTATTCTGAATGTTCACACAGCTCGTCAAAGTTGCCTGTTGAGATCACCTCAATAGTTTATCTCTCTGACAAATTCTGTATCCAGCCCTGTCCCATGCCTTAGCATCCTGCCCCAGACATTCACCAAAGCGTGCTGTGTTCCTGCCAGCTCATCCCTGCAGAGCTGTCCTTGCTCTTTGGGTGAGGCATGACTCTTGTCTGCTCATCTGACATTCTGCAATGGAAGTCAGGTGTTGCGTTTGTTTTCCTCACATCCATCCTCTGTTTGTTCTCCTTGGCCCTTACTGACATGTCAGTTTAAATCTTGTATTCAGAGAAAAGCCCAAAATTAAAGGGGGGTGGGCTAATACTTCAGCTCCTCTCGTTGCAGTGGCAACTTACTCTGAAAGCAAGGGACTGAGACTCAGTTGCCTATATTGAAGGGGGGGAAAGAAAAGAGTACTGGAGCAAAGGGAATAGTTTGTCTAAAAATACAGAGGAAGGCAAAATAAGGCACAATATAAAAAAAACCTTCCTTATTTACTGAAATGTAGAGAGGACATGTTTTTTTCTAGTTCCAAAGTACCATGGAAGCTTGGCCCATTAATAACCCCCTTTTTAGCTTTTTAAAATAAATATATCCTCTAGGATCCTAGCTACAATCTGATTTGAGCTAATTTATTTAAGAAAACATTAAGAAATACCAAACTGCCACTTTTAACCAAACCACAGTTAAATGTCCATTCCTGGGAAGACTATGATATATTACTTTGTATTACTTTTGCATAACTCAGGCAGTGGAGATAATACTTTAAGGGCATCTCTCTGGTCTTCTGACTTTCAGCTTTGTAATCATTTGCTCCTGTCCTCTGAGGGCATGGGAGAAGAAAGGTGCCTTAGAGCATACCCCATGGACTGGCATGTGTACACCACCCCTTGTGTGATGAACAAGCAGTTTCCACAAGCTCAGGACCTGACTTAATGCGAAGTTCCTTAGCAGCAGCTTTTAATGAGAAAGAGCTTTCTTGCATCTGAGTGTAGTTGTGATATAGGTATGTCTTGAGAGGCCCAGGGGCCACCTTCTGCAGTAATTTGCAGTGATGAATATATCAGCAGTAAATGTATTGCTCGGCAGTATTCAAACTGACTAAAACTCTAGTTATTGCACTTCATTTGCCCTGTTAGACTTTCTATACTTAGTTTAGTAGGTGATGTCACTTTATATTTTGACCTTAACTTCACTTCCATAATCTCTCCTTTTTATACTTTCTTACATTTTTTCTTTCCAAACCTCTCACAGAGTAAATCTTATACACAGAAGGAAAACTACTCTTATAAGTAAACAGCATGGTTAAGAAATATTTCGCATTCCTAGGTCAGTTCTACAGTTGTAATGAGTGGCAGTGCTAGTCTCCTGTTCTGTTGTGGTTTGGAAAAGACAACACTTTGGGGGAATGTCGGTGATCCCTTGCATTTTCTATAGAGAATTTCGTGTCTTCCTAGGAAGAACAGTTTTTCTTTTAAGAAAAAGAACAAGTCGTTGTAAACTCAATGAATGCTTACAAATAAAAATAAAGGGATTCATTTTTATGCCTGCAACACAGAATCAAAGTGCATTGAATAAGACCTCAAGAAGTCATATGATTCATTTAGCAGTCCTATGAAAATCTTTTATACCTGGCTGGTTCCAGGCATGTTTGTACTTAAAAAACTTTAATCCTTTCACAGCCCCTGGTGGCACTCTTTCAAATGTTTCATTTTTCTGTCAGTTTAACATTAAAAACATAATTTGCCTTTCTTTTAGCTTGTTGTTTCTAGTTCTATCTGGAGTATCTGGGGAAAGTAGTTTCTTCTAACAGTCTTTTGCATATTTGAAGACTGTTATCATGTCTCTTTTTAGTCTTTTTCTTCAGACTAAACAAACCCAGTTCTTTCAATCTTTTCTCATATGTCATGTTTTCTAGATCTCCAGTCTTTTTTTTTTTTTTTTTTTTTTTCTCCTTTCCTCTCTCCTCCTTCTCTGGACTCTCTCCAGTTGCTTCATATCTTTCTAGAAATGTGATGCCCAAAACTGGACATGACTGAGGTCATGTCAGTGCTGGCCAGAGGGGAAAGAATTGCTTCACCTGTCCCACCAAAGATGTTTGTTTTGTATACCAACCTTTGAAGCTTTTCATTTAAATATATTCTTGATGTACATTTGTTTTATGACACATTATTGGTCCACACTACTTTCTGCACAACTTCTGGCAAGCAAACTTTTTTTTTTTCTTGTATAAAAGAGGATCCTGGTTGAACTGACTGTATATTACCTTTGTCTTTATTAAAAAATGACAAAAAAGAAGAAATCCAGTTTGGAGGTTTGCCTCTCCACATTTGTCAAAACCATTTTGATTTATCTTCTGATAGTGTAAAAGGGTTGCAGCTCCCACAGTAATGTGCTCTTTGATAACTATGCCATATATTGAATCATGTAGCTAGTTAATAACACTGTTGAATACTGTTGGACTCCAGTCAAACTCTTGAAGATATCACTTTATAGATTGTTCCAGTTTGACAATGATCAATTGTGAGTATTTTTTTAATGAGTTGTATCCACTATTGTCAGCTAGTTTTGAATACACATTTTTTCTTAATTGCTTGTGGGAAGAGCATGTGAGACACTGTCAGAAGCCTTGCTGAAGTCCAGATGCTACATGCATTGCTGCTTCCATGTTCCTTGGACTTTTATTTTGTCATAGAAAGGAAACATGTTCTGATATAGTAGGGTTTGTTCCTCAAAATGTGTATTAGCAGTTAGTAATCACCAAGTTACTGGCATTCCATGTTGTAAACTCGTCTTCATGAGTGCTTGGTGTCTTGCCTCAGTGTGAGCTATGTGAGTAACATTCCACAAACCATAAGGAATTCTGCAGCTTTTGCACTTGCTTTCAAGTTCAATTTTTGTTGTTACTGTTTTTGTTGCAAACTGTGTTGTAGTAAATAGACAGGGATGTGACCTGTAGTGAGTCTGGGGCAGAAGACTGTAAGTTAGAACTCTGAGGCAGGCTGGTTTTCCCTCTTGCCTGTACACAGGATATGAAGCAAGCCTGTTGTTGAATTTGTGGTCTTATTCATTTACTGCAGGACAGTTGATTCTGAATTGCAATACACTGACCATAACACTGCTACTCTGATAAAGTAAAAGATTCCTCTAGATACAAAGTAGAAGTGGTATTTCCATTTGCTGTTGCTATTTTTTGGAAATGACTGCTTTCTGAGTTATCCTAAAATGCCTTCATCAAATATCAGCTGTAATTACAGGCTTTGGCTCTGTAGCTGGGTGTTTGGCTTGTCTTTAGATGCACATTATGGCCAAGGTAATCACAGTGGAGTAATCCCTCTAAAAGCTTGGTGTTGCAATAAGGGTTTTTTTGTCTGGACTAAAGAAAGTTTACTTGAGGCACTTTTCTTCTGATTTCTGACTTATGGTATGCATGATATGGAATGTGTCATTATAGCTGGTCAGACTTCATTAGAGTAAGGACTTCTTTCCCTAAATTTCAGTTTGTTCTTTCTCCTTCTGACAACTCCTAGAGAACTTTGCATTCTGGCTCAGAGAGACATTTGCCAGCCATGGTCATCAAATTCAAAAGAATTGGACAGAGATCAGACAGTGGTGTGTTCTTTTCAAAAAAGGCATCCATTACTGAGGATATGGGTGTGTAGAAGAGGCAGAAGAATCATTAAAACCCCACTGTCCATAAAGAGATAAAGTGCCTGTGGAAGTTGGCAAGAGTTATTGCTCTGTGGGAAATTCCACTTCTAGAACAACTTAGTGTTCCGGTGATTCACTTACATATAGATCTTGTGACATTAGACATGGATGTATTTGTGAATGTGTAGAAGCTGATGATACAGCTGCTTCCCCCTTAATCCCTGTTTTGCTGGAAAGAGGCAGATTTCTGTAAGAGCACTCATAGCCCTGACGCTTCATTTGCAGATACTTTGCTGGTTGTGCCACTGAAAATTGTGCAATTGCTAAGGTCACAACTAAAATTACAATGTCTTGAATATCAACTCCTGCTTACAGGAACAGCTCTTTTGGTCTTCTGCTCAGCTGAAAGCTTTAATCAGTCTGAAAATCTGAATTTGATTTTTAAGTCCTGTAGTTTATCCACTACATACACTGTCTTGTGAAACATTCATTTTTTCCCCATGCTTCCTGCTAGCAATCAAATGTTTAAAGCAGTAACAGAGCTGGGAACCTTAGAATCTTCCTGCGGGTTTGTTCAGTGCAAATACGAATTTCAGAAACATGTTAAACATGACCTTTCCTGTCTTATTTCCCAAAGCAATAATGATGCAAAATTCAATGAAAATAATAATTCATCATTTTGAAAAGTCTTTTCTAGCATTCTCCTACAAAGATAGGGTTGTGACTTGTTCAGTCTGTTCTGTGTGTGGATTTTGTCCACTGTGTGAAGGTGCTGCCCTTCTCCTAAATCTTCTTTGTTATGGCAGTCTAAATATGGGCCTCTTCTCTGGATTTGTCACCACTTGATCTGTATTCCTTCTTAGGTATTTTAAATCTAGCTGTTCAAAAGAAGGTCTTGAATATCTTTTGTTCATAGTTGGAACTGAGCACTTTTGGTTGGTCATTGTGCCCCAGCTCATGGCAGCCCATTCTGTGAAGAACTGCATGCACTTAGGTCTAGAATAATAAAAACACATATTTTAAGAGAGGTTGGTAGTAGCCCAAGAGCCAGAGCCAAATTATTTTTCTGATTTCTGCTTTTGTATCCTCTGCTGAAAGCTTCAGAGTTAATTTCTTTGAGGGAATTTATAGCAGTGGTGAAATGCTGTCCTCAGCATCTATCAGAATTATTGCCTTTTCAGGTTTTTCCTGCTTCAGACTTCTCCAAAATATGCTTGCACCTGAATTCTTCTTATTTTAACTTTTATCTGTTGGCTTTTCTCAGCATAAAACCACAAATTTGGGCATGTCCTTATTTGAAATGGGGAGAAAATGGTATAGAAATCTCCTGTGAATTAGAAGAACTTATTTTGACCCAGTTGAATTTTATTTCCTTTGACAAGTGGTCTGTCCTCTTAGTACCTCTGAGTTGTGGGAGTGATTTTGATGGATGTGTATAAGAAAAGGGCTCCAGTTTGTGTGCCCTTAAATGATGGTTACAGCTGAGGTGTGAAGTGGGGCAAAGACAGAAAAAAGGATGCTGTGCTTCTGTGTCCAGCCCAGCTGGATTATCCCACAACGCTCATAGTGAGCCTTTGTGGGAAACAGGTATGTGGATCACGTCTGCAGACTTAATACTGGACTTGTTGTCTTGGTGGTATCAGCCACAACTTCAAGTTCACTCATTCCTCATTTTAACATACTAGTCTTGATTACAAAGCCTCCAGTATTTCCCCCCTGCTGCCATTTAGAATGTTTTCCTATCACCTTTTCCTTAACAAGAAATTTGAATTGCTTCCTTAGTGAACAAGAAAAAAAAATGTAGGCTGTGTTTTGCTGTAAACAGCAGATTTCCTTGTTTTCATTTGGCTGCAGGCATCCAGACTGCCTTTGCATTTGGGACAGAAAGGATGTAATGTGCAAAGAATAGTTAAAATGCTGGGGATTATCCAGTATTTTGGCCATGATTGCTGCCCTATGGATACTCAGTGGTATCCAAGTGGGATGCTCCCATGCATGGCTGCCTGTGTAAATCTGCTGCCCTGTGATTTCTATTGCTGGGGGACTGTTTCTGGTACAGAGAGGATGGTATGGGGAAGGTGGAGTAGGGGGAAAAGAGACCTTGTAGTAAGAGTTATGCTTTGAGACTTTCTCAGTTACTGAGCAGCTTTTCCTTGGAAGTGTCATGGGGCTGTCTCAGAGGACAGCAAGTTGCCGAGCTTCCTAAGAGGTCAAACAGAAATATTCTTGGACTTACACCTTTAACCTGCTCTCTTCCTATCTGCCAAAACAAAGAAAAACCACCAACACTCAATAATCCCTCAAAGAGACTATCAGCTAAAGTGAGTTCCTGCTAGAAAGTTTGAGCCTTTGAGCTGCAAGTTACCATTAGTTATTTCTAGTCTCTGTACTGTTAGACATTTAAGTGAGTGCCCATGCATGTTTGCCTGGTGGAATGCTCCCTAAAACCCCAAGCAGTCATTTCTCATTCTGATTTTCACAGTTAATTATTTCACTATTATTTACATCTGCATGTTTTCTTCTTTCACTGCCACCTCTTCCTATAGCTTTTCCTGTGGTTTTAAGAAAACCATTTTTCCATAATACATCTCAATGTGGGAATGGAGTAATAATTGCATTTTTTCTTGCCAGGGGATATATTTATTCTGTATGTCTCTCTGATCTGCACTAGAGACATATTTGGATTCTGTTATTCATCTATTTAGGTGTGAGATTTATCTGTAGCAAGCAATCCCTTAAAAAAATAAATAGTGGGATAAGGGCCAGATTCTGTGCACTCAAAGGTACTGCAAAAATCAGAGGAGGATTCCCCTGCTTTCTGCCTTCCCCCCCACCCCAGTGAGGAATGGAGAGAGCCTCCTCTGGGCTCCCTCTGCCCGAGGCCTGATCAGAGCAGGGGGTGGCTGCACTCTGGTCAGATCCTGCAGGAGACAGGCAGCCTTTGGAGCAGAGCCTGCGGCCGTGCCCGGGGGTCGTGGCTGTCCTGGGCAGTGCGAGGCACGAGCTGAGAGCATCAGGTTCACACAGCAAGGGCTGGGGATGGCAGGCAGAGCACTTGCCTGCATGGATTCATCCCTGATGGCAGAAATGCCAACATGCAGAGCATTGTATGAGAGATCTAAAATTTGTCGTGGCCACTATCTGTATTTTATTGATTTTAATAAAGTGGGTGTTCTCTGCATATTTTCTTTGAGACACCAGTGAAGTTGGCTTGTTAGTATTTTGGGTGTTTTCAGAAAAATCTCTCATATAATACTAGTGGTTATCAGAAGTACTTTGCTTATCTGCTGTGTGGCTAATAGGAAATTATTAATAACAATTCTGGATGGTCATAATTGCACTGTTATCAGAAGAGCAGGAAATATTCCTGTGAATGCACTCTTTTGGCTCGTCTAATGTTTAAGTAGGACATTCTAGATGTTATGTATCATGTGCTGAACTTCAGCTTTTCAATACAGACATTATAAAAGCGAAGGAAAAATAACATTTTACTTGGCACTGAAATGTTTTTTAAAAATACTTTGTGGGGTTTTTTTTATTTTTGCTTTTTAGTTCTGCAGAAAGACAGGTTTCTCAACAGGAAAGGTACTGTTCTCCCTACAGCTCTTTTCTAGGCTGTGAATTTCTATGCATAAGGGAATTTCCCAACTGGGCACCTTAGCTTCATTTTTTAAGGCTAGAGAGTTAAAAAGGTTACTGTAAGAACAATGGTGAGTGGGACAGGAGGCCCACCTCTCTGCTTGTTGGCCTTTTCAAACCTCCTTAGCACTGTTCCTTACCTTTATTTGCAGAGCCTGCAGCAGCTTGGTTCTGCCAGAACCTGGGCAGAGTATTAACAAATCCTTCTTCTCTTCCATTTTCCAAAGCTTTGGAACTGCAGTTGGTGTGAAATGCTGTGTGCTTGGGGTGTTTACAGCAGGCTGGTATATGTCCAGCATACCCTGACCTCGCTGTGTCAGATTTGGGGGAGGAGGAAGGAGAGCACGTTTCTGAGGGGCTGGGGAACAGCAGCCTGCTATGTCCTGTTAGCTAACTGTCCTGCTGCTGCTGGGTGCTGCTCTGACAAAGCTGGTCATTAGCTGCTGGGACAGATGATTTCTAGAGGATTATTTGCATTACACAATTTAATGCTTTTTAATAGCGAATTTTTAATTAAAAGGAGAGTCCTTTTGGAAGCAGCCTGAGCAGCTGCAACGGAATTCTGCGTGTTAAATGTAATTCGAGAAACAGCTGGGGTGGGAGCCGAGCACCCAGCTCACAGGCAGTCACAGGCTGGTAGTGGCTCCTCGTGGGACAGACATCCTGAGTGATGTGAAGCGTGCAGGAAGTATCCTGGCACACAGCCAGGCTTGGGGATGGTGGGACAGTTCCCATCTTGGCTGCCCAGGCTGGTGAGCAGCTGGGGAAGCAGAGAGTGTGGGTGGTAGCCATCTGCGTCAGTTCACTTGTCACTTGTGCTGCCATGGACGATAGTGCTCAGTTTGCAGTCTGTCGGGCCATGTGGATTTGTAATAGCTTCAGTACCTCCTGGCACATCCCAGAGTATCAATAGAAGAGGACATCAGATAGGTTTTAACCATCCAGTTTTATTCTACTGGTTCTGATATGCAGAGTGCCTTGAAATAAACCCTTGCAGCATCTCTTACCTCTTCTATTTCTCCCCAATACTGGCAGATGTCTGATGTCAGTTGAAAGTTGCTGAAAAGTGAAGCTGTGGTTGTTCCTAATGAGTGGCTGATGTTTAATAACATGGTTCAGTCCAGAAGATCCCAGAGCACTTTTGAGTTTGCAGTACTAATGCTGCATGGCAGAGTTCCTGTGTTGCAACTACCATGACCCAGGAGACAACCATAAACCTCTGCACTGTCTTTTATTGGCTCTGCAACACCGACAGCTTAATTTGAGAGCCCTAAATATTGCATAAATACAGCACTCGGTGTGTGTTGGTGCAGAGGTAGTTGGCTGATACTGTCCTTTATGTGCCCCTAGTATCAAAATGCTTTACACTTCAGAGCACCAGTGAACCTAGATTTAGCAGACAAGATTACCTGTAGCTTGAGCACTTTCCCTAAGGACATGCAGAGATCACTGATATGTAGGAGCAAGCAGATTTCATCCCGTGTTACGTTTTCCTAAGCAGAGAGGAGTGATTGCTGCATGAAGATACTGGGAATTGTCCTGTGAAATTCTGCTTTTATACTTGGTTTTTGTTGCAACTTTGGAAACTTCTTTGTTTTAAGATATTTACTTGCAGCAGGTTGCCAGAAATCACCCTGTGTCAACAAGAGCCTACCTGCCCCAGCCATAGACTAAGCCCCTGTACAGCTCTGAGCTGCTATTTCCTGTGGATATGGGATACAGAGAATGTTCATCCTGGGGCTTATGTGGCAGGCATAAATCCTTCTGGCCTCTTGTGCTTGACATAAGAGTAAAAAGATAATAATATTCATCACACTGGACAGAGTGAAAGGGAGATGTGGGTCAAAACTAGGCTACGTATATTCTGTGTTTGTGACACCAGTACCAATTAGCCTTTTAGATATGATATTTTAAAGATGACATGTCTGTTGCTTTTCAATGTCTCATGTTCTTGTCGTTCAGGTGGATTTTTATGGAATTGGATAGCTCTTTTCTGATTTCTTCATGATTTACTTCAACTTTTGGATTCACAGAGCCTTGCTTTGCGTGACTCAGCAGCAATTTGCATTTGTTGTTAGGCTGTTGCAGTTTGTTATGAAGGATATTTTCCTCTTATGTTCAGTTGGTTTGTATCACAGGCATCAGAGAGCTGAGGCTGTCTGTACAGGGTCACTTCAGGCATGGAATGCAAACCATATGGCATGACTGTTGCTGCATTGCTGTTTTTCACTAAAATGCCTCATTTTCTCTCATTAATATAATAGCTTATCAGTATTATTTCTTTGTAAAATAAAAAGTGTAAGTGCACAAGGATTTTGGAACACTTTGAAGTAGCAGCTTGAAGTTCTGTTCTTGAGGCAAGATTTCCAGTGAGACTCTGAAGACAGCAGTCAGGGAAAAGTAATATTCACAACAGATGTTCTTAGAAAGTGCTTGAACTCTGCTCCGCAGCTGCTGTTAGGTTCAGTAACCGCAGCTCGTCCCCTTGAGCCACTCAGTGTGGTATCAGGCTCTTTGCAAATGCTCTGGATTGCGTTAGGGCCTCGGACCTTGCACACACACCCACACAAGACAGAAAAATCTTGCCCTAACTTGCAGAGTGTGCTGAAGATCTGAGTTTTTGGGGAAAGAGAGCCATTTGCTATCTTTGTTTTTCTGTTGTTAGTTACTTTTCCAGAAGACCAGTGTTGTGGGAGATGCTACCTATACAATAAAATCAGTTTACATAGGTTAAGGCTGGAGAGAAGACTGAGGGAAGAAAAGGATGCTTAAAGCAATTAGTTAGGTTCTATCTTGTGTGTTGTAATGCCTCACAGCTCTTTAACAGTGCAGTTACGGGTGTGCATTTAAAATTGGAGGGCCAGCATTGAGTAGCGCTCTCATCAACCTTGGTGGAGTACCACTGCAGTACCAGATTCAGGAGATACTGAAAAAAAACCCCATTAGGCTTTCTTTGTGGCTTGCTGAAAACGTTTCATCAAGATGCTGTATTGAAACCACTGCTTATTCCTCCCAGAATCTATGTGTTTATTGGCAATATCATCCAAGTGGTGATGCACACTTTCTCCTGACTGAGCAGCTGGTTTTGTTGGAAAGGTTTCTACCTCCCAGTCTGTAATTGATGCTGCTCCTTTGGACAGCATTTTTTCTGGCAGTGCTTACTAGTGCTTTGTGGTTTTTAGGTATTATTTTGAAAGTTATCTGTAAGACTTATCAGTATTACAAAATTAGATGTGCTTGTGAACTCTACAAAACTACTTTGGTTTTTTGTATGGATGGGATCTTTTTTTTCTCCTGAATTAAACTTTAGGTGAAGTCTTTCACCATATCCTGTAATTGATTTAGTGCCTTGTTGTCTGACTTGCTTCTGTTTTCTTTCTTACTCCCCTCTCTGTCTGTTCTTGTGAACCTAACCATTGTAGTACATCCATCAGAGATCTTTCAATGGAAAGAGTCATCAGGTGACTCCAGCTGTGAGTGATGTTGGCAGGGTCTAATTTCCTACATCTAAAAGAATCCCTGTGTTAATAGTGTTTGGCTAGGAAGGAAATATGGTTTGAATTGCTGCTTCTTGGTCACAGAATCAGCTAATAGAAATAATCCACCTCATCTTCTGGTGAGTAGAATGAGATGAGCTCCCTTGTCAAATACTGATCATTTTTTAGTTTGGTTGTATTTTGAAAGACACTCTGTTAACTGTTGTGCAACTTCCCTCTTGCTGCAGCTTGAGACTCCTTTTGTGATATGTGCATTTGTCTAGCCTACTGTGCTAGACACATGCATCACTGATCCATTGATGAGAAGAAAAAAAAAAAAAGGAGTACTGTAATATTTTTGAAGAAAAGTTTAACTGGATGAATACTTTTGTTTTTATTTCTCTGTTTTTCTTATTATGGATAATCAGGTTTCAGGAGTACTTTGCCCTCCAGTGTTTCCATATAATTATATTTTTCACTCCCTTATAACCCACATTACAAGGTTATACAGATATGAGCAGCTTTTGTGTCAACCACTGTGTTAAAGCTGAACTTGTGGTAGTAAAGGAGCTGTTAGACAGTGTGTCAGGACCAGCAGCTTGTGGAAGAAATGGGAACCTCTTTTCATGAGAAGATGTTTGAAACCGAGGACAGCCCAGTACTTGAGTTTTGCTCTTGGAACTGGCCATTCGGGAACCTGTATTTTACCTTCAGGTGGAGGACATTTGCACAGGTTATCTTTAAGCAGAGAGGACTCTATACTGTCTGGATGGTGAAGGTATTAGATGTTTTCTGTTTGTGTATCTTCATGGTGAATACTCACACAATGTGGATCATATTTGTGAACCACCAAAGTGAAGAGGAGGCACAGAGACTTTTAAAATATTTTTTATCATTCAGTTACTTCTGAATATATGCCATTTCATGGACTAGCTGAATAGTTTTGGAAAAGGCAGGTCATGTTTTTAAGCTAATCATCCCTCAGTTAGGGATGCTAGTGCTGTAGTAGAAAGCAGGGCATTTTAACTTTGCATGTCAGCAGAGTGAACCATGACCTCAGAGCTGTCCATTGCAGACTCCTTGCTAGTCAGGAGAGCTCTTGTGGCTCTGCAGGAGGGTAGGTAAGCAACACTTTAGGGTGAAAGGACACCAGGTTTTATTTCTGTTCTGCTACTGTGTATTGGTTTTGTTTATTCGCATCAGTGTGAAGTTAGGGCTGGAATTGAGACTCACAAGAGTTTTGGTATTTTCAGACTTTTATTTTTTTTCCTTTCTGACTCCACTTATTGCTGTCTGACTTCACACTGCTATTCTGAGCTGTCACTCATTATTCCTGTGCAAAGTAGTGGTGCCCAGTGTAATTTTTCCTACAGCTTTTCTGGATTTTGCTATTCTACCATTACTCCCTGAGCTTCATTACCTCGGCAGTTGAAATCCCAGGCAGATTTTATTCCAGCATCATTGTGGGCTGTCGTGAAGAGGCAGCTCCCTTGTTAAGTTAATGACCTGTGTCCTGCCTTCAAGGCCTTCTTTTGCTGTGCAGCCCTAGGGTGGTGCATAACTTCAGTATGAACTGTCTCTGTCGTCTTGTCATGGCTCCTCACCTAAGGATGCAAGTAGTGTTTTACTGTCCTTGAAGGCTCTTTTTGCTGCCTCTGTGAGTCTCTGCCAGCTGAATTGCTACTTCCTTCCCTTTTCATAATGTAGTTGACAAAATTGCTTTCCTTGGGACAAAGGAATAGCACCAATCAGCTCATTTGTGTTTTATTTTCTGTTGTAATTTGCTGCCCGAATCTTTGCGTCAAAGTTTATCATTCACTGTTCCTCACTTCTACCTGCCAACATGTTTACATGTCTTTTTCAAGGCCACTGTTCTCAGCATGCTGGTGGCTGTACTCCTCCATCGTGATATCACTCGTGGCACTTTCCTCTGTGCTTGGTGTTTCTTGCAGTGCTTTGGTGACCATTCAGGTGCCAGAGGAAGGAGAATGCTTTTTCATGCCCACTGAGCATCACCAAACATGACCTTGTTAGTACATTCAGCTTTCCTTGAAGTTTCTCCATCTGTTCATAACATCTCTCTGCAGACTTTTGCCTGTGTTCTGGGTTTCAGCTCTTGTTGATGTGCTTTTGTCCTGGTTTCACCTCAAGCAGTCTTTACTGGAGTGAAAACTGCCCTGCACTGGAAATCCAAGTGTCTTTTTCAGCTGCTTTCTGTCCTGTTTCCAATCTTGAATGGAACTCTCTCCTAGGAAATACCTTTCTTCTCACTTGTGTTTTTGTAATGCCGCCTCTGCTGCTTTCTTCCAAGTGCTTGGGAGACAAGTTTTCTTGTTAACACAAATTTGTGTTACAATATAGTTATTACAGACACAACTAAGACTGCTTACTTGGAAGAATTTTTTGTTTGCAGCAAGTGATTTACAGGACATAGTTGGTCAGGGTGATGTGTCTGTTCTCACGCATTAGGAACAGCGTGAATGTTGAACCTGAATGCTGTATTGGCTTGCTCACAGCATTTTGCTGGATGGAGTGCTCCTCCCAGACCCCTGCAGTTAGATATGGGGAAATGCTAAGGAAAGGAAACTAGCCAAGGGACCAGGTCAGAGAGCTTTTAGATAAAAGGAGAAAAAAAATGTGAATCAACAGGCAAAAAAACCAAGGAAAGAATTAAATCCTCTGAGGAAGGGTACTGGCAGTGGTCTCTGCACATCTGTCCTACTCTATCTTCTGGGTTTGAGTGTGTTTGCATGCACATGGAAGGGTGCCTGAACAAAGGAGAGTTGCAAGGAGGAGTAAAGAAGCGCATTAACATGTGCAAAAGCTGTTCCATATGTGCCCAGTGCTAGTTTGAAACCTTCCCAATACAGTGATGATGGTAGTTGATGTCATGCATTGATAAGAGGTGCAAACTGACTTCTTGATACTGACAGAGAGAAAATGATGATGCTGGGAAAATCAAGGCAGGTCACTGTGTTGTATGGGGAAGAGAATGGAAGGTAGGGAAGAGAGGCAAAGGTAACATTAAAGTGACAGAGCAGGATAATGAGATTTTTCTTGTAACTATGAGAACGGTCAACGCTACTTTGGTCAATACTCAATTACAAGGTGTTAAAGTGACTGAGACCTGGTCTTGTCTCAGCTAGTTGCTTTACTTTGGTGAATCAATAGGCAAAGATTATAGATGGTCATGTGAAGAAGACATCTTGTTCTAGTCAGGATGTGAAGGCTTAGGAATTGAGTGAAAGAGAATTGCTAACTTGTGACTGATTGGCAGAGGAAAGAGTGATGTTCTGCAGCAGAAGAAAAAACCAAAAAAGTATGGTTTCTGTAGCCATATGAAGTTTCTTCTCTTGGGTTACAATAGTGCCTAGGTATCCAAGAATGGTTGAAGAAATGGAGATTTTGATTCAGGCAAGAGGAAATGGCACCATGCTGAGTGCATAGATACAATTGTTATTGCCTGTATGTAACATGGGGATAAGAGAACAGAACCTCAGAGATCCCAAAATATCAGGGGATAGTGGCCCATCATGGGCCTGGGACATGGAACGGTAAAAGATGAAAGTTAATTTAGGTAAAAGGAGCAGAATTTAAGAGGGATAGCTGAAGGTGGATGAAATATTGAGAAGCGGAATGTGATCAAATATGTCTTTGGAAACATGTGACTTGCTGGTCAGAAAAATGAGACAAGAAACTGGTTCTGAATTTTGGGTAAGAATTTGCAGTGTAAGTCAGAATGAAGAGAGGAAAAAGAAATAACAGAAGAAAGAAAGAACATTGTTGAGCCTTACAGATAAACGGCAGAAAGGGGGCCAATGGTACTGACATGCAGGTAGAGTCAGAAGTCAATTTATGGATTGAAGGCTTGTTTTGGGGACTCGGAAAAACGTTTGTTTTAGGAAATAATGGATTGGGAGAGATGCCAAAATACAACCATGTAGGAAAAAGTTGGCAGATATGAAAGGAGGGTACTGAAATATTAGAGAGGAAGAATGAACAGGAGGTCAAAAATACTCAGAGCTTGTTTTGACGCTGGAGAGGGGTGAATATATGTGCAGGACACCCATCTGTTCCTTTGAGATAACGGAAAAAAATAGGTCACTAAGGGAGCACACAGAGTAAAGGGCATGGGGAATTAATAGACTGAGTAGGTTGAGGGAGAACTCGGTTGTGTGCATGAGTTTGATTTCTGAAGTGTCATATTTGCTCTTTAAATCTTCACTTCTTGATTATGTTTTTGCAGTGCGACTCCATGACAGTATTTCAGAAGAAGGTTTCCATTACCTCGTCTTTGATCTGTAAGTGTCTGTCTCTGATGCTTCATCATAATGCAGGCACATTGGTGGGTGACTAAGAGTGGAATAAAAAGCACTTGCATTAGGATAATTCTCCCTTTCTCTTTTGAGACCTGTAAATACTTCTGGCCTATCTGACAAAAATCCATTGACTGTGTGGTGGGGACAGACCAGGAAGGCTTCTGGTACCAGGTGTAAGTGTGGGATGGCAAAGAATGTCTATCCTGTGTATGGAGACAGTTTGATTTTTGTCTCTGAGGCAGCCCAGCGGTGGTCAGAGGAGGGCTGTCCTTTGCAAGCTCAGCATACACTATGCTCAGCAGAGGTGTGTGGGCAGTTCATGTGCAGTGTGTCAGCAGTGTCCTGTACACTGCTGGTCCAGGGGCTCAGTCATGTGGCTGTAGCCATGGTGGTGGAGCTCTGCCTGTAAGGCAGCATCCCATGCAGGCTGTGGCAAAGGGCCCGGGTGGGTGGCCATATACATCCTGTGCAGCCTTTAACTGCACAAGCATGGGCTCTGTAACATCCTTTGTTCTTTTGCACTCCAGGGTTACTGGTGGGGAGCTCTTTGAAGATATTGTTGCTAGAGAATACTACAGTGAAGCAGATGCCAGGTAAGGCTGTTTCCAGACCCTTGCATGCGTGTTCCATATACATGTACAAGTGGAATGAGTTTCCTGACTGCTGATCTGCCGTGGCTTTGTTCTAACACTCTTGCCCCTTGTCTGGATGAAACAAATCCTCTTTCTGCTTTAACATGAACTTAATTGTCACCAGACAGCCTGACTCAGTATAGCTGTAGACCTTGCCCGCTTGCAGACATTGTTGTCTCTGTCACTTGCACATTCTGTGCTGTTTGCTGGGAGAGCCACTGCTGCAGCTTTGTCTACCTGGCCTTTTTGGTGGGTGGTGACAGTGTGTCCTTACTAAGCAAACATAAAGGAGAGTTGTGAGGGTGCTGCCTGCTTGGCTTTCTTTTTCTAGCATGTTTCCAGTGAGGTGCCACTGCTGTTGGGCAGATCCTGAGTCTAGGTAATGGTTTACAGGGCAGTGAGGAAACGAGGCTTTGAAGGCTGTGTTTTTGTGGAAGTCTCTGACTGACAGTCAGCTGGTCAGTGCAGTGACAGAAGGCACAACATGAGAGACCAACCTTCATATTTTAATGTTAAAAAGATTTGGAGTTATGCCCTTCTGTTCCTGAATGTATCCCCTCTCTCCCACATGTGAGGTTCCTGAAGTGGCATGTGCATGTCCCTGTTTATACAGGGTGGATGTTATGTGCAGCAGTAGCTGAGGGTGTTGTCTGACCCATCCATCTTCTGGACATGCAGCATCTGGAATCAAAGCCAGGATTAGGCCACTCCTGTTCTGCATTTGCATGGCCTCGGAGTGGCCCAGTGGTGACATTTCACTCTGCTGACTGAACACCCAGTCATGTTCTTATCCCATACTAACACTTGCTGAAGCAGAAATCAGGGGAGCCATGGGAAGAGAGGTGTAAGAAGGAAGTGGTGGGTACTGTGGCAGGTTGAGCTTGACAGGCAGTACTTTAAGGACGATGATACTGAGTGCAGGGAAGGAAAGAGAGTGTGACCTGGGGTGTTGGTGTAGGTACTGCTAATGGAGTCTGCAGGCACTTATTTGCTTTCCCCGTGGTTCACTTACAGTGTCTGTCTTCTGGTCATTACAGGCTTTCAAATGAGGCACTGCCCTGCGTGCTCTGCCAGGAGCCATCTGGTGATTGGGAAGGCCAGTGAACTCATCAGCTCTGCTGGAGCTCCTGGCAGAGAGATCTGAGAGCCCCATAGATGTTTTCAGTGGGGTGTACAGATCTTGTAGGCACAGCATCTCCGATGGATATGTAGTCAATCATGCCACTCTGCCTTGAAGTTGGGAAGTTTTGAGGTTATCAATCACAATCCTTCCCTTGTTCCTCTTGCCAGTGCGTGTTCCCTGAAGTGCTCAAAAGCTGTCAGTGACTGACACTGTTTGGGAAAATTATGGCAGGGTTAGGGGAAAAGGAGGACTATCTGTTGCTCTGTGAGCTCTCCTTAGGGTGCTCAGGCCTCTGACTGTCAGCTGGTCAAGTCTCCAAGTGCCCGTAAGATGACAGAGTGAAACTCCTCCCTTTCTCTCCCCATGCTGTGCTGAATTCCAGAGCAGTCTGAGAGAGCGAGGGAGCGAGGTCTGTGCCAATCTGCCGTGTTTGGCTCGCCTGGGACACCTCACACTTTTGCCATTTTTGGCCAGAAAATCTCTCTCGCTCAGACTCAGCTCTGTTCTAATTATACATTTTTGTTTTGGGAGCAGGGAGATTTTCATGGATTCCGACCCTGAGGATCAGACTGCTAGCTCCAGAGGGGCGGGGGTAGCAAATACACAGTGCTGTACCTCCTCTCCTCTCCTCTTCCTCTCCTCACCCTCTTCCTATCTTTTCCTGTAGCCTTTTTTCAAATATTTGACAATAAAAATTTTCTTTCAAATATTTCACTAATTTCAAATTTGTTCCTCTGAGATTTGTAGAAGTCAATGAAGGGTCTGAGAGATCCTACAGTGAGGACATAGACCTCTCTGAGTTGTCCACATCTGCATGGTTGCTGCCCAGCTATACTTGTCAAAATCCCTATTCCATTCCTGATTCACCCTTGGGAGCCAAGTAAGAGTTTAGTGGAAGAGATAGTTGCAACCTGGAATCTCACCCATGGGTGGATTGTGCTGTTGTTATGCGACAGGTGTAAATAACATCTTGTTTTTGTCCCTGTGGTTTACAGCAGTGGGAATGGCAGAGACAGGGTTTTCTGTGAGCTGGGGGAGTGCAGAACGCTGCACTTAACGGAATGAGTCTGCTTTTCAGATTACTAACCCCTTAAGTGGGATCTGTACTTAAAAGGCACCCAGCAAGCGGGTGTGTGTGCACATTGTGTATATAAAGTGCTTGAGATGCTGCTCTGAAAGCTTTGCAAACTGGCAGGCGCCCAGGCGTCGTCATTCTGAATTTTCTGAGGAAGGCTGCTGTTCTCCCAAAGTTTATTCTTCGCTCAGGACTAGCCCAGTGGAATGTTTCCTGGAGTGATTTGGTCTTGCTTGCACAATTTCAGCTGCTGTGCTGAAATACTTGGGTGCCTTGGCTGTTCTGTGTGGGGTGGGCACTGTTGCCTGAAGGAACAAGTGAGAGGCTTAGTATGATGGGAAGGGAAGGAAGGAAATGATGGGAGGTAGGAGTGAGGCTTTGTGGTCCTGCTACAGAAAGGATGTTTGGCATCTTGTTGCTGGGAGGGCTGGGGTTATTCAGCTGTGATGGTGCTGAGCTGTGGCATCCACTGCTCACGATGAAGAGATTCAGCATGAGCTCTTGAATGCCTCCTAGTACAAATGTAAAAGTTAGGGAAGTAGTTCTGGGATGAGATGAGATGTTAAATATGTGTGCGTAACTTTGTATGTCTCTCCCTTTTATCTTGCAGCCACTGTATTCATCAGATACTGGAGAGTGTGAATCACATTCACCAGCATGATATCGTGCACAGGGACTTGAAGGTAATGTTTCCTCTGTGCTGTAGTCTGAGGAGAGCAGCCAGGGGATCATTGGAAGAGGCAAGACAGGAATATTGTGTTGCCAGCTGGCAGAGATTTTTGTGTGGGCTTTTTTGGGTTTGGTTGTGTTGTTTGTTTTATTTTTTTTTAATTTGAACTGTGTTCAGGGGTTCCTGAAGCACAACTTTGCTTCTTCAGAGTTTTCTAGAGGGCTAGAGGATGTGCTGAACTCCCAAGGAAGTTTTCAGTCTTTGTGAACCTTGCCAGCTCTCAGCTTCTCTGAGGCAGCTCCAGGATGTGGTAGTTGTGAATCTTGGAGAGGAGTATGCTTCCAGAGAAACTTGGGAAGGATTCATTATAATGAAGGAAACTTTCTAGTTTGTGATTGAAGAGATCTCTAGAGACCTGGAGCAATTTTTGTTCAATCTGCCAGGATGAGTTTGTCTGCACACAGCATGTATATTTTTATTCTGCAGTGTTGCCAAATACATGCCACTGCACTAGGGCAGAGATGTTCAACAAGAATTTTTTGTGTTATTTCTTTCTTTTCTCATCAGAAGAAGCACTTTAAATCTAAAACCAAAATTGCTGGCCAGTTAAAGACTGGATGAATCAATCATTTGACACATGATAACACATTTATAGCCCTAAGTCTCCCCAGTGGAGTCACCTAAACTCCCCAAACTGTGCAGCTGTGCTGGGAGCTGGGCAGGCTCCAGCAAGAAAAGATTTGCATGGGAAAGTCTACATGCCCTGGAGCCTTCTCTGTCTAAAGTGGCAATGGTGATGGCCACCAACAGTCCAGTTAAATTAATGCAGGATGACACCTGCTGCTAGTGTTGGTTTGGGCTTGTTAAACAATGTACAAGGAGGAAAGTAGAAAAATATTTTGCAGAGAGCATGGTAAAAGCACATTGCAAGCTTGGTGGCAGTGTTCCTCTGGTGTTTTGGTCTACTGGAGAACCCTTTGTGTTTCTGACAAACTCTATGCAACACTTTTGACCTTCTGCTTCACTACATTGTGAAAAAATACAAATTATCTACTGTGAACTCTTGGCTGCTCTTGATTAGATACAACACCAGTTCCTGCGAAAGCAGCATCCAAGAGGCACTACTGCCCAAAATTAGGGAGTCTATGAAAATCAATAATGTTTTCCAGTACAGAAGAAGCTTTCGTTGTGTTCAAATATAATCTGGTTTCCTTCAAAAAGTTTTGTTTGTAGAAAAGCTAGCAACTTGTTTAGAATTTATCAGCTTCTAGACATTCCCTACTGTAGTTAATATGTTTCTTCTGTTGCTTGCTCTGATTGACTGAAACTATCCAGGCCTGAGGAGTAACCATTCCTTTTAGCAATGAAAGGTCCTATGCTTTTTATTTAATATTTAGCTCCTCTCCAAAAGCTTGACCTTCAGCGTCAGTGTGTAATAACTGTAGAGCCTGCTTCAAGTAAAGTTTTGTCCTTTGTACTCACTCTCATAAGCCTGTCTTTTGGCTGACATGCTATTAAAGAGTGTCAAATATTGATCTTCCTATAGGGACTGTAAGAAATTAGAGAGTGCATTCACATCCTCACCAAAAAGTATGTTAAACCTGAGACAACCCATATGTTGGCAAACATGCACATGGATAAGCACCATTGGCCTTAAGGTGTTTGCTTCTAAAATAGAGGTACAAAGTGCTTAACTAGCACAAGTCTGTCTTAAATGTTGCTCTTAGTCAAGCTAAGTCTAGGTGCAGTCTGGATTTGAGAGGGATTTTCAGAATATTTAATTGATGTTCTGCTTTAGGGTCTTGTTTATAGTGGTGAATCTTCATTAGTGTAACTTGATTACCACAATCTCTTCTTCTTGCCATATAGTGAAAAGCCAGTGGCATCCAAATGTATCGAGACCCAGCTGTCCTTCCTTCCAAGCTGATTATGGCAAGGACTGTGTTGAGGAAGGCTTTTCTGCTTTCATTCAAAGGAGTAGGCACATGCCCAGTACTTTAGGACAGATGAGTGAGCAAAGCACCTTGTGCCTGTCAGGCAGAACAGGGGTAAAGAGTGGCTATGGGGTGAAAAAAGTGAGCAGGCTGTAAAAAAGATCTTTATCAGATTTGTGAAACTGAGACAAGCTCCTTTTTCTGGATTTCCAGGCTTCTATCCTGCTCAGTTAAAAAATCAACTTGATAACAAATTGCATAAAAGATGAGAAGAGGATAAGATGAGAAACCACCTATTTGTTTTGACCTGCCTATTTTCAAGTTGATTTTCCAGCAAAGCCATAATAGCCATCACCTTAAAGGCTTTGGGGTTTCAAGGGGTCCCATGTAACTAGCTACTCTTGTGCTTCAGAGGAAGCTGCCAATTCTCAGTCCAGTTTTTGGAGCAGTGTAAAGGCTTCTCCTGAAGTCCTCTGCTGGAACATAACAGAATGATGGTTTGAGTGAGATTCATTCAAGGTGGAAATGTGAGGGTCAAAAGTCTGTCTCCCTTTCCTGGCACATGGAAAAAGTGACAAGGTTGCTTCTTGTATAGGTGATGGCAGCAGTAGCAAGACAGAATATTTTATGCTGCTGTAAATATGTAGCATGAAAAAATTGCTTACAAGAATACTCACTGCTGTGCTGCTTATGCCAGTTTGAGGCTTTTTCTGTAAGGGATGAAAACTACTGCCTAGCCAGATGATGCCTTCCCACATTACAGCAGTATATTTGGCAGCCCTTATTAGCATCATATTTACTTTTTCAGTGCCCTGGGGACTGTCTAATGTTCAAGGGGAGAAACATCACTGCAGATTTTATCTCCTGCGTTGTCCCTCCCTTCTTCCCCGCTTCCCTTTCCCCTCCCCCCAGTTATCCTCTGAGGAGGGCAGAATAGAATTTTGGCTTAAGTGCTGCAGGAACTGTACTGCCAGTGCCCTCTGGTGTCAGCATGTAATGTATGGGCTGGGTTGGAAGAGGCTGTCTCCCACAGAGGAGCCAGAGGATTTATGTTAGACTTGACGATTTACTGCTGCTCTAGGTCAAGGCCATTCGTTGCTGTTGCTGTGTCCTCATCTGAACAGGTGTAGTACTGCATGCTAAATTCAGTCAGCAGGTGCAATTTAGTGATGTGAATACTAGGTGAGAGGTTTTAAACAAGGATGTCAGTCTTTCATTCTTACTCTTTTTTCTTTCTTCTCCTCAGCCTGAGAATTTACTACTAGCGAGTAAATGTAAGGGTGCTGCTGTCAAACTGGCTGACTTCGGACTGGCTATAGAAGTCCAGGGAGAGCAGCAGGCCTGGTTTGGTAAGACTGTTTGAGCTTTCCCAGCTTTGCTCCCCTGTTTTCTGGTGGCTGGTTGAGTTGCATCCTCCTGAGTACTTTCTCTCAGCTCTTCCAGCACACTTCTCTGTATTTGGCTGTTTCTTTGCCAAGCATGACAGCCTCTGTGTCTTAGGCTCAAGCCTAGGTGCAATAGAGAAGTAATAAAGAAAGGCAGAACAAATGGCTGTGTTTCTCTATTTTTCTTCTCAGTTTACAGTAGATGCTAGTATCAGAGATGAATGCAGCTGCTAAGTTTAGACCCTGATCTGAACTTTCCTACTGCTAAGAAGTGTAGACATCTGGAATTTTGTTTGGTCACTTTACAGAAATGCGTTTGACCTAGCCTTCCTCAGGCACATTTGGATCTGACCTTATCTTTGTTTAGCTAAAATATAATTGGAACTGAGACCTTTTCAGGTTAAAAATCAGCTCTGATACTCTACAATGCTGCAGAGATTCTGAAAAAACAACTTCTCCCGGTCTCCCCCTATCACTCGGCAATCAGATGTGTTCCATTTGTGTCTTGTGTTTTCAAACTCCAAGCCATTATGTGTAACAATGATATAAGGCCTGGCATACAAGTTTGTGCCCACCTGGCTGACATGGTCCCTCTTACTTGTCTGTTTTTCTTGCAATACACAGGCACTGGATCCCATCTGATTTTCTGTTTTATTTTGGTGTTTCTTGCCTCTTTTTGTTGGTTTACCAAGAGACAGCTCAAGCAAATAAGAGATGAAGGGTGGGAGAGACAATTTTGGAATTTGTTAGTTATCACTAGTGGATTTTGGGATATGGCAAGCTCTCTTCTGCTTGGGTACTGTTAGTACTTCATGTCATCCATTTTCTGGCAGGGTTTGCTGGTACTCCAGGCTACCTCTCCCCTGAAGTCTTAAGAAAAGATCCTTATGGAAAACCAGTGGATATATGGGCATGTGGTAAGATTTGAAAAAATGTTTTACACTTAAACAACATCATTCCATGTAAAAGAGTGATTCCATGTAGCCTGTTGCTGGGAGGGTACAGAGTGCTCCTTTTTACTGGGTGGACACATGAAGGCACAATTGAGGATAAGCACCTTGCGTAGATGGAATGTATACTGGAGCCTGAACTCATTTGATTCTGGCTCCTAATCTTTTCCTTGGGCCATCTGTCAGATGTATGAGACTCAAGAGATAGGATCCGTCTATGCTTTACAGAGTCAGTTGTTTAGATAACTGTAGTAATTTCCTATTACACTAACTATGTAGAAGATGAAATACTGAAGTGGGATGATTTTTTAAACACAAAAGAAGTAAGTGTTAATGTATCTGGGACAGATAAGTTTAAAGATTTATGATCTCAGTGTTGCCTGACATGGACTAAACGGTTCACGGCAGGCCAGGAGTGTCAGCTTTGTCAGAGTCATTTTTGTCCCAACACCATGTACAGTAAGCATCTAAAAAGAGAGTCCTTCCTAAAACGTCCCTTGCTGCCCAGGAACCCTAGGAGATGTGGCTTCATCTTACTCTGAGGGCAGCTGGGAGTTGTGGCTCGCCAGCCATGGTAGCCAGAGGAGGGTAGAAGGACATTGTGCAGGTCGTTCTAGCTCCTGACACTGGCGTTAAGAGCTGAACATCATGTGCCGGGATGAGGTCCAGCAGATGACAGATTTGTAGTGTGTTTTGCTATCTCAGAAGACTAAATATGATGGCAAATGAATATATGGAGAAATCATTGCCTTGGGGACTGTCAAGAGGGAAGGAAGAGGGGCTGAAGGAATAAATGGCACATTAGCCTAACCATAGTGTATCTGTGTCTCTCCCTCCCAGGAGTGATTCTGTACATATTACTAGTGGGGTACCCTCCCTTTTGGGATGAAGATCAGCACAAACTCTATCAGCAGATCAAAGCCGGAGCCTATGACGTAAGGGCACTTTCTTGCTGAGTACCTGCATGGGTGTAGAAGCCATCCAAAACATGGCACTGTCTTACCTGGCGTCCTGCAGCAGGCCCAAGCTTCTGTGCAAAGTGACGTTGGACGTGCTCATACACCTGGTTGTCTTCACTGCCTGGGATACAGTCCTGTCTGGGGCTGCTGGAGGGATATGAAGGGAAAGCATCACAGTGGGCACTAGAGCATTGACGCTTGCTAGGGAAATGCAGAGGGTGGGAAATTATCTCCTCTAGTAATGCTGATATTTTCAGTGGAGTAGAGGGGAGATAGAGTGAAGGAGCTTGTCTTTGTCAAGGCCTAATAAAAATATGGGGATGTATTCTGTAGAATAGTAGCTTAAATTATGGTCCTTTACTCCTCTGTGCTGTAGTCTATGGAAAGCATGGTGTCCAGTGAGAAGACTAAATGGTGGGGGACCATTGGAGGGCTGGCTTTGTGCTGGGGATCAGCATGGTGGATTGGGTTGGAGGCTCTGGTAAAAAGCCAAGCAGATCATGGAACACTTCCTAGAGCACAGCAAAACTGAGGTATAAAAAGTGCCTTAAAGAGGAATAGCAAGGAGGTTAGTACTGAGGGAAGCAAAGGTGAAATAAAATGTAGTTTGAGTACCACAGCTTTAACGTTTGACATAAATTCTTACATGTATGGAGAGGCTTGAGAGGATAGAAGGAACTCCTGGAAATCCTAGCTCAAAGCCTGTGGGCATGAATATCAAGAGGAAGTTGGGGAGTTCTTTTTGTAGGCTGTCTTGTGGTTTGTATTAAAAAAAATAAAACCCCAAAAGGTGAGGGGTCTGCTGGACTCCTTCTGCTGGTTACCTCCCCGCTTCAGTGCTTGAGACCATGAGAGCAGCTGTACTGGTGAGAACAAAAGTCTGCCTGTGTCCTGGCTTTGTGGCTTTCCTGAGTGAAAGCAAAGTGATGACTTTGTACTTGATAGCCTGGAATGGTCTTGCCTTGCTGCCCCTCCAGTTTATGTGTTGGTTGTTCTTATTAGAAGAATTTTTGCACTAATTATATCAATGGGGATTTTCAAAGCACTTCAGGGATTAAATACCTCTTTCTGTAAGTCATGAAGAGTGAAGTGCCTGATTCCTCCTTGCCTATCTATTGTTTTTGAATTCTCACCTATAGTGAACAGTTTCAGTAGATTCTTCCCTCATTTTGCCTGATAGAAAACTGCTTCATTTTACTGATGCACCTGTCCCTGGTGTCCTTACCTGGCACCAAGGGGCCTGTGTGCACAGGACCAGTCTGTTGTTCTCAGAGAGGAAGTGGCAACTGTGAAAACAGTGATTTAAAAAATTTTTAATTTTTTTACTTTGTGCTGTTGGGTAGGGGTTTTGCAAGACATTATCACGAATACTTCAGAGTTCAGGTGTGGGAAAAGTGTCCTTGCTTGAAACTTCAGTATCATGATTTTTGAGTATCCTCTTGCAATATTTTCAGAACAAATTGTATAATGCCTTAATGATGCCTGCGAATGCAGAAAGGAGGTTATATGCAAATCAAATACAGCAGGTGTATTGTTATGACCCAACTGAGTAAAGCTATAAAAAAGCATGAGAAAAAAAGAGGGAATAAACTTTTTATAAATTATGTAGTACTGTAAGGAAATGTTTTCAGGATAAATCCATTTTTTTCTCCCACTTAAAGACAGGGAGGTTTACCCCAACATCATATTTGTGTTCTGAAGTTCACCTGTATTTGTAAGGATTTAATCACAGCATGCTGTCATCCATACCACTGGCAAGCCTTCAAGGGATGGTGCAAGCAACTCATCTTTATCATCACTGGAATTATAGCAGAAAGCAGTTACCCCTCATGGATGATGAGCAGCTGAAATATTTAAAATTCTTTTCTTTGTTTTCATGCTTCTGTATTCCAATCCATTTGTCCATCTCTCTTTTCTCTTGCCCCCCGCCCCCCCCGGCCAGGTAAAGATCTTGGCAGGGTAGGTGGTTGCTAACAACTTGCTGGTGGGTTGCTACACCCAAGTGACTGGTATTGTTCCAGGATATTGTGTTTTATAGTGGGAAAAATGTACCTGATGGGATGTTCCCTGTTAGTGGGTTTTGCTTTCATACAGTTTTGCTGTTGTTATCTGTTTGTGATTTTCCATAAGCTGTTAGAGCTTTTAGCATGCTGGAGAAAGAGACAGGTGGGGTAAAGAAAGATAGTGCCTGTGTTTTCCGTGTAAGAACTCAGTTAGAAAGATCTGTGGCTTTACTTTTTTAACTGTTGAGTGTGAAAGAAATTCAAAGGTCTGAGTGATTCTTAAAAGGCTTTTACACTCTTCATCTTCTTGCTTATGTCTGGTGAGTGGTAAAGGTGTGTCCTGCTGTCTGGTACCATTCATTTGCTGGATTCTGGATGATTTTTGTTCAGTATGAGTTTTCATAAAAATTGGTGGGTTTTGCAAATGTGTTAGCCCTGGTATCAAAAGGGCAAAGGCTGTGTGGCACGGGAGAATCTCTTTTGCTAGTATAAGATATTTCTATTCAGTTCATCATCTGTTCCTTCTTCCTCTTTTAGTTCCCATCACCTGAGTGGGACACTGTGACTCCTGAAGCCAAGAATTTGATCAACCAGATGCTGACGATAAACCCAGCGAAGCGTATCACAGCTGACCAGGCTCTCAAACACCCATGGGTTTGTGTAAGTGTTCTCCTTCTTACAGGTTGATTTGTGGTTTGCCTTGAATGGACATGCCAGGAAGATTTGAAGGACCCAGTATATTTCAAATATTTCAGATTTTTTTATATATACTGATATTCAACAAGCCTACTTTGTCATGCTGTGGTGCTTTTATTGCCACCGTAGTAAAAAAAAAAAAAAAAAAAAAAAAAAAATCCTTATTCTTTTAGAATTTTGTCCAGTGTCCACAGTTTCTGTTTTTTCCCCCACATTATTTCCAATCCACAGCATCCTAAAATGTCACATGGAATTTGGCATCAGTCAAAAATTTTAGGACCATTTTGTTCTTCATCTGCTTTAGTTTATGGCATAGCATCTTGGCAATATTTGGGATATTTCTGTTATGCTTAACTGGCTGTAAACTCGAAATCAGAAAAAAATCTTTTGCTGTTCTGTCTATGTAGTTTCTGCTTTGCCAGACCTCACACTTAAGTATTTTTAATCTTTTGCAAAGTTGTCAAGGAAATCCCAGAATAAGCTGGGTGTAGGGGAGGGCAGCAGTGATGGCACTTTTATCTCTGCAGGATGAAATAGTTTCACCTAAGTCTTACCAGATGCTCTGGTAATACCACAGCATACTTCTGAGATGGGTCTAGTGTGTTCCTTTTCTCATTTGTTCTTGAGAAGCTGTGGTGGTGGTGTCCTTATACCACAAATCAACAGATAGCAATTTAATTATGTGAATGTCTAACAGGAGTGTCTGCTGTAAAATTATGCAAGTTCCTTGGAAGTCAAAACTTCACACTAGCTGAGACTGCATCTCCTTTTTTTACTCCTTGCATGCTTATAATCAAGCTTCTGTGTTTTAAACTTTCCTCCCAATGCCTGTACCTGAAGTTGTATTATTGTAGCCCACTCCCTGTGGCAGCTTTCCGTCTTTGAGCTAGGGAGGGTCTGATTTCACTTCCCAGCCATGCAGCCTCTCACTGAAACTGCCTCCTGTCCAGTCTGTTTCCCTTTGCTTTGCAGTCACTGTGTGCACAACATACATTTTTTTCTGGGTATGAATAACTCCTCTAAAGTAAATGTTGTAGGAAATCTAAAAAAGTTTAAAAGTTTATCTGAGACATGAGTGTCTTAGCATCACTGAACTTCTGAAATATGTGTCCTGATTCTTGTGAGCACACATTGAACAACTGGATATCACTGTCTCTCCATAAGAGGCTGGAAGAACAGTGACCACCAGAGTTGTTTGAGGCCACTTTGGCTACATTCTCCCCACACAGTGCCGTATGTACTGCAATAGGTGGCCAGCTTTGACAATAGGATCAAAGCAGAGACTTCCCATGAAAGTAGCTGAATTTACAGTTCCTTTGGGTGTTGCAGAATTTTTTCCAAGCAAGAGAAAGTTAGTGGAGACTTTGTTCACACTTATCTGCCAGGTTAGAAATTCCCCCACTATCCTCGTAAAGGGAATTCAGGCTTGTGGTTCTATGCAAGAGCAGCAGCTACTTTGGCATTAGTCACTGACTTCCTCATGTGCTCTAAATGCTTGGCAGTAACAGTCTCTGATTTCCTCTTGTGGTCTTAATGGCTGCAACACTTCTGGGAAGTTGTCTTTTTGCAGCTGATGGCATCTCAGTCTGCTGTGGATGACGGATGTGAATTACTGCATAGAGATTATGCTCATTTTTTTCCATTGGTACAATAGAAATACGTGGTCTTTTATATGATAAGAATCTGTTTCTGCAATATTGATACAAAGATGCCAAGGCCTCTGCTAGTCAACCTCTTACCTTGAGGGGGTTGCCATGTCCAGGAAGGCTGCTGTTCACAAGTATTTCCTTACTGCTTGAAATTTCCCTTTCAAACTGTAGCTAACGTAGTCCAGGTCTTTTCTGTAGTGCCTCTAACTCAGTTCCCTATGGGTATGCTTGTTCATTTGGCTTCATCTTCATACTGTCTTAAATCTTGTGTGTGCCTGAAAATCAGGGAGCACTGATTCTCATCTTTACCTCAGTCATAAATTTCTTGGTTGCAGTCCTGTCATAGCCCATCTTGATTTAATGTGTCTTGATGGAAGTTCACAGGTTATGAAGTTGCAGTGCTTTGCATCCATGCAGTGCTGAGAGGCTTGGCCATGTCAGCCTGAACGTGTGGATTGTGTGCAAGTGGAATGAACTTCCCTGGTTGATTTGGTAGGGGTATGTTCTTGATTTTCTGCTGTTCCTGTTTTTCAGCAACGATCCACTGTTGCATCAATGATGCACAGGCAGGAGACTGTGGAATGCCTGAGAAAGTTCAATGCTAGAAGGAAGCTAAAGGTAAGTGCATCTTAATTTGCTTTAGGTTTGATTTTAGTTCTCTGAATTTGAGGTTAGTGCCTTCCTAGCAGCAATACTTTTTTTCATGACTAGCAGTGTTAGAGGAGTGATCCTTCAGTACTGAGGACTGAAGTAGTGTATTGAGGAGCTGAGTGGTTTTGTTCTCCAAGCTCTAACCTTCCATGCCTCTTCAGCTACATATTCCCCCATTCTAGTTTCTGCCAGTGAGTTGAAATAGAGCAGGTAGTTCTGGGACTTTTATTTCTGAACACTCTGCACCTTCCAGTACTAGTGGTACCAGTTGCCTGCAGCTGGGGCAAAGCCTCTGGCCTATGCAAAAGCAGCTCTCTGCTGTGTGAAATCTAGGAAACAGCTGTGTGTTTAATTCTTAGTGCCATTTCAGATTTCCTAGGCTATCCTGCCTGGCATCTAGCTGCTGCTCTAGAAAGGCAGGATTGCGAGTGGTCCCATGTCGAGCCTAAGAGCCACACGTGGGAATCCTGGATACACTGGGGTTCTTCAGGGTACCAGTGGTATACCTCTGCATTGGTTACTGATGCATTGTGTCCTCCACGGGTCAACCCAGCCCCTTTCTCACATGGCACCTTCTGTTATCCCTGCTTTGTCTTCCCCACAGGGTGCAATCCTCACGACAATGCTTGTGTCTCGGAATTTTTCAGGTAAGTCCGCAGTGTTCCCATCCTTCCTTGGTTTTGTTTTGTGTGAGTGAGCTGCAGAATATTTAAACCATTTTGGGGTCCAGTAAGAGGGGAGGAAATGTGGTTTCAGTTTATCATAGTTTAATGATGGTCACTTTGCCTCAGCTGGTGACCAGTATGAAATAGGAAATTATTTGTTTAGAGAGGAGCACATGGTATTGTAGTCTGGTACAAAATAGAAGTAAAGTCAGCTTCCACAATCATCTCATGATATTTTATTAGGAAATTACTTGTGAGAAATTCTAGCTCATATCATTAGCTTTCCCATCATAAACCAGGAGTGAAGAGCTCTTATTAGGTAGGAGTGTTTCCTTCAGACCTGAGGCAGGGACAGGGAAGTAATATTGTGAGAATAGGGACAGGAGCTATTTGGGTATTATATTACTTTGACTCATCAAAAATGGGTCTGAAGTGTCTGGCTATTAGTTTTCCTTCTTGGAGTCTCAGAAGTGGTTTTCATCCTTTTAAATTTAATAGCTGGTAGTCTGGCTCCCACCCAACTGCATTACGTAGTGCATTTACTGAAAATGCAAATCTCAACATGTAAATCCATGCTTTTTGGAAGATTATTGTCTTGGCTAAGCACACTAGGTGACGCAGTCTTATCTGTGCTCATTTTCATTTGGGTGGAAAACCTTTATTTGTAAGTGCTTTTGGTTTATGGGATCTTTGTTTTCTTTACCCTCTGTAATTTTCTTTCTCTTTTAAAAGAGCAGTCATTGAACGCATGAGTCAGATTTTTATTGCACCTGACTACAACTGCTTTCAAGTGGAGTTCTGCTATATGGATTATGTGATGAGGGAAATGTGTTAATTTCATCTGGCCATTTACTAACAGTGGATACCAATACTTATATTCTGGATATTGTTACAATAAACTTGTAATTGGAATGAAAACCTCTGTGAAATGATCATCCCAGCACACAAAGTGCACATTTGTGCATACATTCTTCTGTGAACTCAGAGTATGTGAACTCAGAGAACTTCTGTATGGTGATGTTAAAAAAAATTATGTGAAACTATGCTACAATTAAGGGACAGCCCTCACCAATATCCAAACTTTTATTTCTTGGTTCTTGCTTTCACATAGACCTGTGCCAATTTGTCAGCATTACTTGTGGCTACAACAATTTATTTTTTCTACATTTCTCATAGTCTGACGTTAAAGAGACAGAGTAATTTATTCATTCATCTGTCCCACAATTGTGCTATTACAGTACTTAAAAAATCTGTACTGTTTTCTGAGACTGATTCTGAAATAACAGTCTGAGGACTTGCACAGGCCTATACAGAGCTAAACATTTTCTTGGGCCTTCTGCTGGAGTGAACTGTTTTTGTTCTATTTACACAGCTCATCTTTATTTCACTTAATTGATGATTCTGAAATAGTCAGGGGCTTTATCCTTTTTTTTAATAAACAGAAGATTTAGATTAATTTTTAGTCTGCAAATGTTGTCACTTCTAATGAAGCTGCAGAAGTGCTTGGATAAGAAAATGTCTTACTGGTAAGATTTTGAGTACTTGAAATGCCAGAGAGAAGGGTTCTCCTTAATGGTGTGTGACCTATACATCTCCTTAATCCCTGAGCTAGTACTGAGGAAGAAGAAGTTTGCTCTACTCATTCTTCTCTGTGTCAAGGGCTGAAGTTGCTGGATCCACTTCAGTTAACAGCTGAAGAAAAGGAAATCCTAGGTGGCCCTTAGTGATTGCAGGGTTTGCAGTGTCACTGAGCTCTGCTTTGAATATAAACTGTGATTCCAAGTATGACACACTCATAAAAACTGTCCAGAGAGAGATGTTGTGAATGTAGATGCAAAGCCTCTGTCAAGAGTAGCAATTACTTACATTTTTGTGTTTTTAGAGGGATGAGATCATCTACTCCTGTTTCCTGTGCAGAACTGTGTGTAATATGAGCTTGACTTTTTAAAATTGTAATTACTTTTTAATTTACTTAGGTTTTCTAGTTGGCTGCAGTCAAAGTAGATACATCTGCTGGAATTAAAGAATAAATGCATGCTAACTGAAAGTAATCAGTTAAAAAGTTTGTGTGGGAACTTTAGGTAGAGCTCAGACTTTTCTTACCATGACAAACATTTAACTGCTCTTGAAGGGTTCTGCAATAATATTTCTTTCTTTCCCTAAAGCCCTTAAGGGGTTTTTATTTTTCTCTAATTGGGTGACACTATTTTGTGGGTTTTTAAAAATCCCATTCCCAGCAGACAGAGAACTAGATTTAAGAAGAGAGAAGCTTCTTTCTGTCTGGGAATGAGATCTCCTAAAAGATTCTTTCATAGATGTTTTGAATAAAGAGGAGAATGAAGGCTCATGTGACCCCAGTATCATTAATTAGGCACGATTGTATTATCTGCAGGAAATATGAGAAGACTCCTTTAATCTCACTGTTATTACTATCTCCTGTGTCACATTTTGTCATGTGGAGCTCCTTCTCTGTGTACGCCTGTGACAAATTCCTAAAGACTCTGGAGCAGTACTCTCTCTCTTTTTAGCCCATCAAAAATTCTTTTTTTTACAAAGAAAAAAAAATCTGTTGTTTTTTGAGTAATTTGTTGCTTGCTATGTGCCGCTTGCCCCAGGCCAGTTAAGTTAAAGGATATCTGGTTCCTTTACCCAGTTATGATATATTCAGCCATTTAATATTGGCTGTTTGTGGTTCTTTTTAGAAGATTGCATCTCAGGCCAGCTGTAGGCTATTTGTTAAAAGCAGGTACAGTTGCACTCCTTTCAGCATAAGTCAGGAAGTTGAAACCTGGTTACAATAAGGGCTTTGTAGCTTCTCTCTACACTCTGGTATGTGTTAATTCAGATGCAATCTAAATTTTGCTGCAGGATTGTTAGGGTCACACCAAGGTATACACAGGATTACTTGTGTGCTTACCTGGGGCTTCAGATGTTCAGATGATCCAAGCAAGCACTGATGTGATCTGCATGCACGTACAGAATATGGAAGTGCAGTTGGTAAATCAACTGATTAGATCATATGCAAGAAACTCCTAAATCATATTCTGAGAAGTAAATGTAAATTTATTACTAGAAGAGAGTTGGGAGGGGTTTTATAGATTCCTGCTATATTTAAGGGTGCCTGGACTCATCTATGTAGATAAAACTCTGTAAAAAAGCTTGCTATGAACTGAATGAAAGATGGAAAAAAATGGTTTTCATCTTAGGAGCAGCCATCTTCACAAAATGCTGCCAAGTGCCTTTTCTCCGTAAGCTGATTTTTATGCACAACTTACAAGTGGCCTATGTGAAATTCTTAGTACTGTTTTCCTGAGTGGATTGCAGCTGTTAATTTGGGAAGCTGTTAAAGAAGTGTTTCACACTGTGAAATTAATTTCTATCACATTCAATCCTATGTTCAAAATAGATTCTAAGGCAGACATTTCAGGTAATTATGCCTTATGCCTGAAACCTCTATTTTTAATTGATGTTGACCTTTCTTCTGGGTTGCCACTGCTCGCTCAAGTCAGTTTTGTGAGGGAGCTATTGTGACAGAGTGTGACAGTAACTGGAATTCATTACATGTCTCTGCAGATCCTTATTAACACTCCAATGTGCAGGTTTGAGATTTGGCTATGTAGGTGAGGTTGAGAGAGGCTGGTAGCAGATTTGAGGAGCAGAGGTCTTTCTAACTAAGCAAAGAAGGTGTGAATATGCCTGCGTATATTTAATGTAACCTGTACAGAGACATTTTTTTTAGCTGACTAAAGAGAAAGAAGGAGGAAATAATACAAATACTGAAGTGGTACTGAAATATTTTGCTGTCTTGTTATACCTCCCTTCCAGAAGTGTGAAACTGAATTTTTGCTCTTTTGTGTGTGTGTGCACATGTGTGTGTGTGCATGTACATATATATCTATACTCAGGTAGAAATTTGAGTTCTTTTCTATAACTGAAATAAGTAATATATGTGAAGTTTCTACTGTGTTATGTTAGGTAGATATTGATTCAGGATCAGAAATTTGTATATCCTGGTAGGAATCCAAAGGTATGAAAATATGGAGGGGGAAAATATTATTAAGATATTTGTAGAGCTTTGACTAAATAAGCGTAACATCACTGGAAACCACATTTCCCAAGCAGAAGATGAAGTTACATTTAGCGAAAGATTAAGTTGGTTTTAAGTGCTTTTGCTGTATCTACTAAATCTCTTAAGAAACAGTAAGGGTTTCAGTGAATGGTGCTCAACTATTACTGTGTGGACCTGCTGAAGTAGTGGATTTCAGTTAGTAACATCTATTTGCAACTTCCTAGAGTGATACAGATTTCATTAGTGCATTTAATTATCACTATAGCCAGAGAGTCTAATTTATCATCAAAAGTGGATGTGGATTATTAAAATTATTTCTTCTACGTCCTCTCTCTAAAGTTCAGGAAGGCTCTGGGAATACTTTTTATTGTGGTGTTTGTCCTTAATAAATAGATATTCTTGAAGTTATATTGCATTCATGGGCATTGTTTGTGATGGTAGCCAAAAGTGCCTCTTGTGACTGCACACTGACTGTTGGCTCCTTTGCGGTGACCCCAGAAGTGACTTCAAGTTAAGAAAGTTAATATTACTTTCTTTGAACTGAGAATATGAGAATGACAAGCTGCAACTCTGTGTCATAAGTCTGTGTTGGTATGATACAATTTTTATTTTATGGAGTCTTAGTAAAGTTCAGAATTCTTCAGGTATAAATGCATGTGTTTAGAAGCCAGAACTTGGCTCATTTTTTAGGATAGCATCATAAGTTAGTCAGACTTAATAAAATCAGCCTCAGTGTTCTTTCTGCATCCCAAAAAAGAATTCTCTGGAAGCTTAACCTAAGTGAGAAATGTAACTGAGTTTTGGCAGCTGAGGACAGGGCAAATCCAGGGATAGGCTGGATGAAGGGTTGCTCTCTCTGGAAGAGGAGTGGGGCTGGCAATGGGGAAGACACTCTGTGTGACTGTCTTTGGAGTGTTTCCTCTTCAGTCCCACCTTGGCTCTGGTACATCCAGAGTGTTTATTGCTGATGAGTTCAGCATTAGGGATTTGTGTTTCTGCCAGGAGCATGGTCCAGAGCCCAGGCTGTTTACTACAGCAGCCAGAACTGGCAAATGTGGGAAGAGGGAGGGGTATGTGCAGGAGAAGCCTTTTGTATTTCTCTTCAGCATTCAACTGAAGAGGGTCTTGTTAAGCCAGGAATAGAATAGTGGTTTTAAGTTACTGGGTTAGCAGCATGTGCTTTCATGTTTCTTTATTCTAGAAGAACTCTTAACTTCTAGAAATTAAGAGAAGAGGGAATTTAATCCCTTGAACACATAGAGGAAATGGGAAAGATAGAAAATAATAATCCTAGCATCTCACAGCTGGGAAATCGTAGAGCATTGGTACAAGACTGTTTCAGGAACAGTAAAGAATCTGCCTGCATGTGTCTTTGCATACTTCCCCTCCTGTTGTCTCTCTGCTAATCTGCCTGTCTTCTAAAAGGATTATTGTTACAGGAAGTCTTGTCTGTTGCTTGTGCAAAAAATCCTTTTGCATCCCCCTTTATTTCTGTCTTGTAATTTATACAGGTTGATCTGTGGGTAGACCTGCATGCATCCCTGTTGTCTGAAGTGTCTGAGTCATCTTAATGTGTAAATGCATTTCATGTGCTCTCCAGCTCTCTGTAAACACAGTATAATGCATGAACCAAATACACCACAGACCCAGTTTCTTTCTACAGTACTGGGATGCTGTCAGGCCTGTGGGAGAGCAGTGTGTGCCATGCAGAGGTGCAATCAGGGAAGGAGGCTGGATGGGCAGGCTGCCCCAGGGAACATGGATCAATGTTACATAGTGCTGGGCTGCATGGAGGGACTCTCAGCTGAATTTGCTTTCTGTCCACAAAGACAAGTACAAGGTTGTGGGAAAACTGCAGAAAGTGTGAAAAGTGTTGCTTCCCTGCTTGTCTCTGGGATGTTCCCAGAACATATGGTGGTACTATTCTGCATCTCTGATGGTGTTTTTTTTTTTTTCCACTTCAAGGATGTCCCATTTGGCATATTTGTTAAGTTGCAGAATCCTTTACTCCTGAAGTGTTGTAAGGCTGTAACAGTTTGTTTTCAGCAGTTGTTGTGTGAAATACCTTCATTCCTGTATAGTATGAATGCTGGACTCCTTTTGACCCCATAGTCACATTGTTGTTCTTCTCACTTGCATGTAGAATCAAGCTAGCCTTTGTCATGCCTTGAAGGTGGCAAGAACTTACTTGTCTTGCAGTCTTGCAATGCTTTAATATGTGTACACTCAGAAAAGAGACTGTTGCAGGGCAGATGAGTTGCTTTGCCCACTTTCATGTGTGCACATTGGAACACTGTTTGCTGACATATCACATTCAGAAAACCTCTGCATTAGGTTCTTCCAATGTTCTTGGCTTCTGAGAGCTGGAATGAAAATAAAATTATCTAGTAATCTAGCTTTATACTTGCATTAGAGAGTAGAATTAGGAAAACAATTCAAAGATTCTAGTAAGCTTATATGGAGTGCCACCTCTTTGTTGGGAGGAGATGCTGTAGTCATTTGCACCAACTCAGCTAATATTGTGTAGCTAATCCATGTCTGTAGGGTCTTGTAGGGAAGGCAGGGTGGAAAATGTGGTTGACATAAAATTTGAACAGTTGATTAGATATTGCACAAACATTTTTTGCCTAATGTTGCTGCTTCTAGAGAGACTGAGCACTCTGTTCTTGTTGGTCAGTATGTCTTTGGAAATTTCAATAGTCATGTCAGCATTGTCTTAGGACTTGCCTTTTCTCTAGGCCTCATCTTTGCTGCACCTAAAACCCAGGTGCCCAGACCCAGAAGCTAGCTGCTTAGGAGAGCCATAGCATGTGTTGGTACAGTACAGCTACTTGCATGCTGTTTACAGAAGTTGATACAACTGAATGCATTCTTCATAAGTATACAAGAAATGGTTTGTATCTGTTGAAGTTGTACATGGGATCTTGTTGTTGACAATCATGGTACCACTTTGCTGTCATAGATGAAGCAGCTCCTTTATCACTCCCAGCCAGGCATTTGTTGTGGGCTCTCTGTGAGGCCTTATCATTCTCTCAGTTTCATTGGTAGTGCCAGTTGTTCAAGCTGAGCACAGTAGAGTATCTTTTATCTTTCATTTAAGAAATTTGGCCTAGTTCCCTGTCTCTTTTGTCATTCTTCCTTTTTTTAACAGTTTTCAGATGCTGCCTTTTACACTTTTTCAGTCGCTTTTAGCTATCCAGCTATCCCCAGAGAAACTGTGAATAACAGTAATTAGAAGGCTTCTGTATTATCAGCACCCCCTTTATAAGCCACATCTGTTATGTGAATGTATGCACTTACAGGTGCAGCATTTATCCTATTGCAAAAATCAGAATCAAAGGTTTCTTTTGCCCCTCTAACTGCTGACACGTCTGGGTGGGGTCACAGTGTGTGAGTGGGGGATTGACAGAGAAGCTCTAAATTACCTTTTCAGACTTGGTCTTCTTGAGGTGGTGAAAGTGGTATTTTGCCTTAATAGGTGAACAATAGATATGATAGATGACCCTCTCCTATCAGGATGAATTTGTTGAGTGACTTGTCCTGTTTTCTAGGTCTCTTGCTGCTAGAGAGGAATTAGCAGGATGGTTGTCCTTCTGAAGTTCAGTGCATTTTTGAGGGAAGTGGTGGGGAAGGAGAGAGAAAGAGAGAGAAGATAGTCTTGAAAGCAAAATCTGACTTACTTCTGCTTTTCTCCACAGCTGCCAAAAGCCTGCTGAACAAGAAGTCAGATGGAGTGAAGGTAAGTTCTTGCTTTGCCATTTCACTGTCTCTCCACCATCTGAACAGAAGGTAGCCAATCCCTCTGGTGCCTGTCACTTTCCAGGGTAAAACCATAGTCCTGTGGTCTGGATTGCTATAATCAGTGTCTTGTTATGAAGCCCTGGGTGGGATCTTAGTGTTCCTCACTTGCATAACTAGTTAAGTGGACTGTTGCAGCAGCAGGAATTCCTTTTCCCTTTCTGTGATGTATAGAGAATTGGTCAGCACTGGATTAGAAAGACCAAGGACTTGCTCAGTTGTTACATATACCTCTGCCTAGTCTGTTCTGTTCAGTGCTTCTGACTGAAAATTGCACAGAGCAATTGTGAATGACTGATGATGATATACTCAGCAAACCCCATGGAAGTTTCTTGGTCTACTCACTTGGACGGATGCTGAAGGCTGAGCTGGGAAGAAGGGTGGGGAAGGAGGAGCCTCCAAATGTTCATGTTTGGACAGAACAGAAACTGAGGATTGTGCTGAAAGTTCTGTTCATGTGCCTGAAGTTGAGGCACTCTCCTATTCCCTTCTGAAGGGAATTATTTTTTCCCCCCTTGAATGTCAGTCTTTATGTTGCATGGTCATCATTTATTTCTGGAGGTCACACAGACCCTTGCCAAAGCTCTGTTTTTGCATTCAGCAGCCCTTTACTGTCTGGTACTGGAGGAGAGACAATTATAGGCTAGAGCATGGCCTCCCCTAACTGTTCTGAAGGGTTATTGTCCTCCACATGGAAAAGAAGAGTTGAGTTTATTTGTTTGCATTTTCCTTTGAAGTCCAAACCTTTCTCCACAGCTACTAGGTGGAACAGTTAATCTCCTGGTTTAGCACTGTGGGCAGTCTTCTTTCCTTCCAAGCTAGGGGGCTGACATTCACACTGTAGAACCAGCACACTTGTTCTCTCCTGCTCTCTGACCCCTTTTCTATTTTAATGAGGTTTTGTTCCCAGAGGGCTCACAGTACAAGTAGGCTGCTGGAAAAAGAGGTGTTTTCAGAAGAGTTGTGTTTGTCCACGTTATTGATGTCCAGGTTTTGGAGTTTAATTTTTTATCAAAATGCTCTGTGAAAATGCTGTTCCTGCCCTAGGATTCTTGTCTTTGATATTTGCCTGCAAGAGTGAGCTTTTGGCCATTGTACCAGCCTGCCTCTTGTACAGACATGCATTGAACACATGCACGCTAGTACAGCAAGTATGTTCGAGTTGTTGCATCTGTTGGTACTTAAAACATTACAATAGAATCCAGTGGAATAAGCATGAATTATCCCTAATGTTGTGAAATGAGAACCAACAGGTGCTTGCTTCAAAATCCCAATGAGGCAGGAGAGAAGTAATTGGAAAAACAGCAGGTATCAACATGTCTACAAAGCTTTGTTACCTATCTAAAAAAAAATAGCTTTCTTCGTAGGATTCTTGATTTCTAACAAGCTTTCAGGGAGTGTCACATCTTGGGTTAAAATATTTAAAAAATGGACAAAGGATGTACACATAAATCTTGAGGCACAACTTCCTGGTAATATAGTTACAAAGAGACCCTGTACGTTAGAACCTTCCAGCTCTATAGAAAGCTTGTGGTGTTTGGTTCATGGGAGTACACAATGTCTTCCTCTGTGAAAAGGATAATTCTGGATTTCCTTCATCTCTTTGCAGTGTATGTTGCTCCTTGTATGTGTAATTGAATACTTTGATAAAGTGGAAGGTATATTAGAGAGCATAGCATTCTCTGTTCATGGTGACTGAGATTGTCCTCTGGAAACTGCTGCTTCTGCAGGACACTGGAGACCTGCAGTCAGGAGTCTGCAGCTTCTTCCATGCAGCTTCCTCCCTCCAAAGTGTTACAGCAGTCTGGCTTTGCAGTGTGAACCTCAGTATTGTCCATGAGGGGCATTGTTCATGTTCACCCTGAGCTGAGGGCCACCAGGAGAGGTGTTTAAGCTTCCCATTTTTCCTAAATGGTGTCTATCTTCAGGTATGGATTTTGAGTTCTCATTTCTTTAAGTGTTAAAACTCAGAAATAAATAATGTCTATCTTATTAAAGCTCCTGTTTTGAGTTACTCTTCTGCTCAGTAATATAGACTTTTAAAAGTACAAGTTGTTTTCCCCCAGTGCTAAGCTTTGACAAGACAGAGAATGTTCAATGTTCTGTGTGTGTTAGCAGGACATCCTTAACGCTTCTGTTGTAGGATTTCTGTGTGTACGTGCTTATCTCTTTCCTAGCCCTACTGTAATGGGTGCTGCATCCCATTTGAAGTGTAGTCTTTTACCATGTCCATTTGCTTGTTGGAGCAGTACTGGCCCATTGACTGCTGAGGACAGTCTTTGGGTTGGTTAGTGTCTGGTTGGTGGCCTCACCATTGTGACCAGCATACTTCTCATCTGTTGCTGCTTATGCAGGAAACTTGTAATTTTAGCTCCACTCACTTTCTCACCCTGTACAGTTCTGACAGAAAAATTGTGCCAGTGTCTGCTTGAGGTAAGAGCATCTGGTCTTACTTGTGGCAAACAATGATTTCCTGTCCGTTGCAGTAGTGCAGAGCACAAATACCATGGCTTGAACACCCAGATTTTCAGCTTTGTGGTATCCTTTTCACTCCCACTTCCTACACAAATTATTCTACATCCAATGTAGGTTTAAAACAAGCACTGCATGCTGTACTTCTAACTGGAGTCTGCTGTCTGCTGCTGACCACATGCCATCTGGTTAGGCTGTTTCTCATGTTTCCTCCAGATAAGAAGACTGGTTTGTTTGATTGTTGAGTTTTCTGTTTGTCTCTTACAACCTTCTTGGAAATCAAGAAATCTTGAAATCTTTATGGAGATTTGAGAGAAAATATGTTTCAGTTTCTTCATTGGTTTTATCTGATGCAGGGTGACTTTGCACCATAAGACTGTTGTCACAGATATTCACAAAGTAGATAAGAATTGAAAGAGTATTTCTTCCACAAATAGGTTATTACAATAGTGTAAAACTTAATGGCTTTAAAGACATTGAGAAAAAAGCACCAACAGTTTGTCTTAATTTACTTTCTGTTCAAGGTAACTTTCCCCTTTTTTGGCTGGTATTCAGAGCTGACTGTGCTAGAATTCCCCATTGTTTGACAAGGATAGTGGGAGTTTCTATTACATAATATTACACTGGCTTGGGGGAGACATACACATCTTTCTCGTGTTTTATTCCCAGTAACACCATGAAAATGTGTGTTGGTGAATTTCTGATGCAAGGTACTTGCTGACTGAGCATAAATGAGAGAGGAATTATTTGATAGTCATGCATGGTGCTATGAGCATCTAGCTTGAGTTGTGTTGAGTTGATACTAAAAAAAAAGCACAGTTTTTGTTTCTCTAGCAATAGGCTCAAATCCTTCACTGAACAAAGTTTAGCACTAAAGTAGTGAGGATGTATGCATTTTACTTGGATCATACCATTTTGGAAGGCAGTGGGAGAAGCTTAGATCAGGAGGGGAGGACAGGAAAGAAATTTTTTTTTAAAAATTTCAATACTAGTGTGTCCACACAGGGGCTGTTTTGATAAATTTCCATAGATATTACTGCCCCCTCCACCAAATTCCTTTCCAAATTTTATTTGAAGCATTCCTGGCTTTCATTTTGCACTGTTGCTTCTATTTCAAGTGCTAATTCTGCTAATTGGTAGAGATTTCATCAGCTTGGCATTTGAGAACTTTTCCATTATCTTAAATAATGAATGATTTAAACTGCCTTGAATCTTAAATTCTGCCTGCTCACCAAACCTTTGTAGTGCTGCACTCATTTTCTTCAAGCAGAATTTGGATCCGGGCTGTTGGAGTAGCAGCAGGAAGGCCCAAGTTTTATCCCCAAGGAATATGGTTTTCAGCTTTCAAATCCAGAAAGTGAGGCTAGAAGATGCTGAGTGACGAGTTGCAGAGCCCCAGTAAGATACCACATATCTTGTGGTCATCACACTAGGTCCCAGGTATCTTTTTAAAATTCTAAATTTATGAGCAACATTGTGCATCTACCATTTTAAAATTTACTTTAGATAGTTCAAAATCAGATATATTTGTTTTCTTGTTCCCCTTTCTAACTGTAATCTGGAGTTGCCATCTACTGCAAGGTGAGAGGGGTTAAGGAGTGGGCTGGGGTAAACACGTGGATGGAGCTTAAGGACACTTTATGCTGAGTGTCCTTCCTCTAAGCTTGTCAGGGTCTGGACTCCCTGTAGTGAGTGTTACAGTCCTACTGCTGATTGATTTTTTTTTTTTTTTTTTTTTTTGTCCCTGGGTAGCATTTCAAAGAGTTGTGTTCCCTTTTTTCCAAAGGGGTATTTCACTTCCTGCTGGTGTGAGAGGCTGTGTGTGTTTCCAGTTCTAGCAGGGCCTGTAAGACTAATTTCTGTAATCAGAATTTTTTAATGCACAAAGTCTTAATTTCAGTTAAGCATGTAATGGTAATTATTTTTTAATTAGTCATTCTCTAAGCTCTTTGTCAGTTTCTTTTTTTCTTTCTTGTTTACTTCTGACCACTTGGGTTTGTTACTAGGATTTACAAAATTATATCAGTAATGTTCCTCAGGCCCAATGTAACACTATGCAGATAGTAAATTGTCAAGCATGCTGTGGGATGCAGGAGATTTTTAACAGCATTCACTTGCAATGCTCTGCCAAGTCTGTTGATTTTCTACCTTGTCTTTCTGCCACATGCACTCTAGTTTTTTTCCCAGTAAAAGCTGAATAGCTTTACTACAGCTGAAAGGAGAACTTGACTGAAAGAGGAAAAATCCATTTATTTGGTTTAACAAGGTTAATGTTCTAAAATCTGCCCTATATATTACATAACTGCAAAGAGGTACCAAATACCATTTGTTCTGCTGTTTGTAAGAAATATTGCAGTAAAGTGTACATTTTATGCCTGATGTGTACTACTTGCCCTGCCCTTTGCCCAGTAAAGAGTATGTGGGGAAGGAAGAATGCTCTGTAAACTGGCATGGCTGCTGGGAAGCAGTTGGTGAAAGCATGTCTTAAACAGAGAAGGCACAGTAGCAACGAAAAGCAACCTATAAAATCTGCAAGGGTCAAGTACCATTCACACAATGACCAACAGGAATTAATGCTCCTATCTCTGTATCCAGACTTGTTATAATCTTAATGACATACTGTTTAAAGATTGTTTATGGTGAAGCTAAACAGGGAGAGCCCAAGTTCATCTGAACAGCAGAGTTTTGTGCTGAACTGTGTTATGGAAGACACCTGGGGAGTGCTTCAGATCTGTTTAAGTGCTGACATCCAGTAGCACATTATATCCACCTTTGATGCAGTCAGTTTTTTCACTGCATTGTTGTAATGCTTAGAAGCACCAACTGAGATCAAGGGTCTAGTGTGCTTAGTTAGTGGTGGTTAAGCAGAAAATCCCTGCCACTTAGCTTACAATTTAAATAGACAAGCTGACAAAAGGGCAAGAGAGAAGATGGATTGACAAAGATTACGTTATTTGCTCAGTATCACACAAAAGGGCTAAAGCAGAAGTAGAAATAGGACCTCCAATTTGCTCGTTCAAGATGACTCTCACTATGATCATCTGCTTTTAGTTCAACTTTTTTTTTCTACCATAAGTTCTGAAATTACTGTACTCTCCATAGGAATATGAGTTGCTGCAAGCATGATATTTTAACATAAATACTGTATCAGGCTGGGGGAGAACTGCATGTAGAAGCTGTCATAAAAAAAAATAGCCATATTAAGTTCCCAGGACTGTGAATGGGACCTTGCTTGGAATCACTCTAATCACTCTACTCCTTATAGTATGTTTCAGCGTGTGCTGTGGAATGATTTACGCTCGCCATTTCTAGTATGGCTGCCATGCTGAAGAGAAGGTGATTCTTCAGATTGTCTTCTGTCATCTGCTGACTTCTGTTGATTGTTACCTAAAGCAAGACTCTTCCTTAAGTTTCACCATAGAGAACCTGCTCCTCTTTGAGAGATGAACACCTAAAATTCACACACATAATAAAAATAGAACTGTAACAAACGGTCATCCCTAGGTTTGTTGTCTGTACTGCTTTGGGAGAATGTTTTGTCACTCAGATGTAGGGAAACCCTTAAAGTGATCAGTGAGATACTTTACCATAGGCTGTGTTGGCCTTTAACAATTTTTTTCATTCCCTGGGACATCTCTGCCCTGCCTAGTAGTTCTTAGAGAGTTCTGTTTTATGGAAGGGAAAGAGAACTCTATAACTAAACTTCTGTTCTCTTATTTACTTTGCTAAGTTGCAGTCACATTACAAGAAGAACAAAAAGCTTTGCTCACTCAGCTAGTCACCTTGGGCAGGTAACAGTAGATGGTTCTGATGCAGCTGTTAAGATATACTGGGAGATTGATCTGGTTTAGTAACTTCCTTGTATATGATTTGACTTAATGAATTTTGATGCTTTAGCACTTACTGCTAGTGCCTCATGTTGGCATTATCTAACCTGTCTTGTGGTTTAGTAGTACTTTCATGCATAACACAGACCTCACTTCCTGCCCTTTTCATACTGCAAACACAATGCACAGCTTTTCTTCCCTGTGTTTTTATAGTAGCCAGTAATAATGTGCTTTCTGGGATTTCTACACTACATCATGCCCTGTAATAGACTAACACTGTTTTAAATTTAGCTTGTACTCTAATTAAGTTCTGATCTGCAGAGGGTTCTGTTTCCTTCTGTGTTAGTGTAACTTGTGCCTCTGTGTAGGAGGGTGTTTGTTTTCTGCATGGCTTGGTTGATTATTTTCATATTGAACCTTTTGCTTGTATTCTAACATTTTCTATCCCTTTTATCTTTTGTAACTTACTGAAAGTCAGTATGAATTTCAAACGAGATTGTCTTTCTTAGAGACAGGTTTACCTCAGGATCCATATCGTTTGTTTTTGTCTGCTGCAGCTTACAGAATACATTAAAAGTAAAAACAGTGTTTTTTCACTGTTGTGAATTTTCACTTTTCCCAGTTAAAAATTCCCTGTTGTGATGGGGTACAAGGATTTCTCTGGGTTGATGGCAGTCTAAGCATTATATTCATGTGCTGGTAGTACATGCTATTTTAGTTCTAGCTTGAGGAAAAGCCTGTGGAGAAGCTAAATTGTCCTTAAAGAAATGAGAGGAAACAGAAATTTGTTAACCATGTAATGCAAGCCCTGTGTTGTGCCTCCATGAACCGGAAGATTTGTGATCCAAATGGCAAACAGATCAGAGTCTGTCTCTTCTGGAATTAAAGATCAGATGAGGCAGAAGCTTTGCTAGTTTGAGTCTGTTCATGCAGTGGCTGTGTGACTGTGGACTACATGCTGTGATTAGGAATGTGGTTCTGGGTATGAGGGGAACATGGGCACTTCTGCTTTCAAAGACATGCCAGTGTGTGTGTGCTTGAGCTCTGATGTGAGGATAGCAGGGATGAAGGCCAATATTGAAGGTAAGAGCTGTGAAGGCTCAGTAAGTGTGTGAAGTGGGAAGCTACAGCTCCATGGCCTGTTTTGTCTGTGGGCTGCTCTGGTAGTGTGCAGAGTCCAGAGCTACAGAACTGAGCCCACACCATCGTGGATTTTGACTGACAGGAGCTGTGCTGTCCTATACTACTCTGTGGGCTAGTCTGTAGTAAGCAGCAGAGAAATAGCCCAGATAGTACCAAAGGAGAAGGGCAGATGGAAAATGTACATGGAGACAGCAAGGGGAAAGCATAGCATTGTAATGTTGAAAGACCTGCCAGGCTCAGCTTGAACTGGATGACACTAAGAGTTTAGTGAAAGAGGAGAGAAGTGCATGCTGAGCTTCATTTACTGGAGAGTGCAATTTGGTGTGAAGGAGTCTCTGACGATGACTGAAGATGCCATTGAACAAGAGTAGAGTCCAAGAAGGTTGAGTAGTGTTTGAACTTGTTTGTTCTTCTCTAAGTATCTGAGAGTGCAAAGTGTTCTGGCTGTTGAGTGCTTCTATCTTTCTTGTTTGAGCATTAGTGCACCTTACCTCTCCAATCAGCCCCAAATTCTATGTGAGGGAGCCTTTCTCCTCCCCATGCTATGCACACAAGTTCCCTCTTCTTCTTTTAGTCCCTGCGTATGCCTTTCTGCTGTGACCTCCTCCCTACTCTCTAATTTAAGTTGCAAACATACTTCTGCATTCTCCAAATATGAACACACAGGGATTTCTGCCTACCTCTTCAGTTTGGCTGGCGAAGCTGCCCCATTTCCTGAGATGGGAGAGCACAGAGACACGCCCTTGTATCCCACATCTTGTGCATATATATTACTCTCTTTTCTTCTCTCCTTATGTCAGTGTGGGACACCTATGTCCTGACCTCAGTGTTTGAGGGGATGGGAGTCTTCAGCCCTGCCCTTTCCCCTGGTGTGTAGTTATGTGCTTTAATGGTGACTTCTCTCTCTGTTCCTTTTTTCCATGTCTGTGCATTTCTGCTGCTGCTTATACCTGCCTCAGGGGAGCTTTATTGGCAGGGGGGCCCTTGCTGGCACACTAATGTGTGAATAGTTTCTGTGCTTTTCTTCTCATCTCCTCTCTTCCCTTCTCTTTCCCTCTCTCAATGATGTGTCCAGAAAAGGAAGTCGAGCTCCAGTGTGCATTTGATGGTGAGCACCTCCCGTAAGCTGCCTGCGATTCGTGCCTCCGCCATTTTCCATGCCATGCACGCTCGGCTTGTGCTCATCACCCTACATAGCATGTCCGTGCAAGGGGGTGGCGGGGGGGATCAGGGTGCACTCAGGGGTCCATGTCCTCACCAGAAGGGCTCTGTGATCCTCTGGCCACGTACAGCTCCCATTTTGTGCAGAAAATCCAGCTGATGGCAACTCAGATTGACTTTGCCTGCTCTGAGTGTGAAATGAAAAAAGACAGTGCTTCTCCTGGGCTCAGCAGAGCAAGTGTGTGCCTTGCCTAGACATGAGGCTTTGTCATTCTGTTGCAGAGGTGCCAAAAAGAGGAACAGGTGCTTTACCTGGTGTTGGTGCCGTCATCCTTGATAGGAGTCTTGCAGTGTAGAACAAACTGGGAGTCACTCCAGATGTGGCAGAGACTTACGGGGCTCCACTGTTCAGATGAAATGTGTGGGTACAGCACCCCTGGGCAGCTCAGAGCTGCCAGTCACTTCTTTTTATAGCATACTTACTGAAAAAGTTTGTCAGAGCCATTATAATCTACAACTTCCTTTTGTCCTCATCTTGTTTATGTATCCCAGCATGACCAAATACCCAGTAACTGCCCCCCATGTTCATTTCCTTTTTCATCCATCAAGGTGTTTGACATCTATAGAATTTATTTAAAAAGTAGTCAAATCCACTCTCAAGGGTCCAAAGAGGAAATTGGCCAGTGTCATATTGTCAGAAGTCATACACAGCCCAATGACACACTTCAACAGCAAGATATGAACAGTAACCAAAGGACAGTAATTAGTTATTGTATTCCTGTGCACAGAAAAATAACAGAAGCTATTTCTCCCATTTCAGATAGAAGTGGGAATGTTGCAGTACCAAGACAGCAGAATAATTGTTTTTGCATTACTGCCTGGAAGATATTTCTCCTCTTCTGCCTTCAATGACACCTTAAAACTGTGTAAAAAAACCCCACAAAAAAAGCAATCCCAAAGTACTGCTTTGAAAATATGAAGTGAGTGACTAACTTTTCACCAGCCCTGCCTTTATGCGGGGCAGAAGTTTGCTTTGCCTTTCTTGCCCTTCTTTTTGCCCACTTCCCACTGCCAGCAATATTTAAATTCCCTTTGCATATTGTTTTAAAGCACCTGGGATATGTAAACCATGTGAGCATCAGCCTCTGGAAACATGGAAGTAGTGAAAGTGGCCGAAAACAGAGACAGCCCATGTGCTGTTGGTAGTTACTTTCTCTTAGCTGGCTACATGTGTGTGTCCCTACAATATGAGCACTGGTCTGTTTTCTTTCTCTTGCACCCTCTGTGTTGCTCGTGCCTGTCTGTCTGTCTGTCTCTTGTCAAGCTCAGGAAATGTTACCAACTGCTGTGCCAAAACGAATCGTGTTACAGATCCTAAGAAGGGCCTAGCACCTTTTTAGGTGAATGGACCTCTTTGAGCTTGAGTTGTACAGAATTACCAAGGACTGTACCCTGGCCAGTGACTGATGTTGGCTGGCAGCAGCGGGGAGGGAGGGATAAGAGTTGGCTGTGCTGCCTGCACCTCTGGGAAGGAAAGGCCAGCTTCTTCCAGGGAATAGCACTTGGTTAGATGGCCACATGATGTGTGTGCAGGAAGCTCAATATGTCAGATACCTTCCTTCACCTGAGAAAGAACTATGAAAAACATGCAGGCTAAGCTGCCTCTAATTTCTGTGGGATAGCATCCTGTAGTAAAATGCTAAAGAATTCTGGACTAGCAAACATGATACTGGGTCTTCTTCAGCCCACTGGCTGGGGAAGAATATGGTGGGTGAGCTGGGTGCTCAGTGCAGAGTGGAAGGTGGGCTGTGTGCTTTGAGTATGTGGGGGTTTGCACTTTATAAGGCAACATAACACTCCTAACAGGCTGTTGTCAACTTTTTATTTGGAACAGTGGATGTTTGTTTAGGTTTTGGTTGTTTTGTTGGGTTTTTTTCCCCATTTGGCCTTAGGTATAAAGCCTAATTATTTTTGTATAGCGTCTTCCGTGCTAATTTTATTTTCTTATCCCAGTGAGCTAAGAAAAATGGGTTACCTTCCTCTCACTGGAAGATGTTTGGAAGATAGATCTCTGCATTAGGATCACTGTTTCTGAAGAAGTACAAGAGCCTCAGTGCTGTGTGGAAAGGTGGACCATTGTCAGAAGTTTGTGTTTGTGCCACAAAATAGCTTGGGATTAACTTTTTCAGGTTGATCTGCTCCTCTTCGACATCCACAGTGACTTGTCATCTCTTCTGCCATCAGGCTGGAAATACATGCATAAAACAAAACTCTTGGAAGGCCAGAGTCTTAGGATAATGCAGAGATGTATAGAAAGAGGCAGCAAACCATAATTTCTATGGTATTTCTCCTTTCTTAGGTTAGAGTTTGAGTGTAAATGTTTGGGGTTTTTTCCCAGACTTCTAAAGAGTTCATTTCTGCCTCTCTCTCTTCTACTTCCTCCCCCTCCACCTGCCGCATCTTCCTCTTTTGTTTCTCCCCTATCCCTCTCCAAAAGGGATAGTTAAGCCAAGACCTGTTGCTTGTGAAGAAAAGACAAATTGTTAGTAGGTGTTTTTTAATTCTCGGTCTTATAAGATCTGTCACTGGTTGACAAAATTATACCTTTGGCAGATGTTTTCTAGCATTTGACGTCTCCATTCTTTGTGTTGTTTGTGGTGTGGTGATGAGGGCCTGATGTTTTTCAGTATGAGTTTGCACTCCCTGAGTGAGATAGAGAGCCACTGCAACGAGGACACACCACTGTGAGCTCCCCTGGTGCCCTGACCTGTAGAATAAGGAGTGTGACTGAGGCTCCTCAGAGACAATTTTGACCTTGCTGCTGGTGCCTATCAGGAAGAGATGTAGACCTGTGTGGGGGTCACAGGTGGGCTGGATTTGTGGGCTAGGAACCCTGTACTTATGGAAAGGTTTGGCTTCCTACAAACATAGACTTGGCTCATTCCTGACATACATGACTCAATGGGATGATTCTTTTCAGCAAGCTGGTGATGGCCTCACTGTTGTGCTGTATGAATGCAGGAAATGGAGATTTTATTTTTCTACCACAGCTACAGGAGAGTCAGAAGAGGGGAAAGATGAAAAGCTGCTGGGCACCATCCAGAGAACTTTATTCTTGTGGAACTGTATGGCCTTTTCCTTATGTCCCAATCCCATTCCTTTCAATATTGTGGTCCTGAAAGTCTCTTTGTTCAGGTCACAGCAGGGATACAACATATCACACATTACCTTTTCTCTACCTTTTCTAGGGCTGACCACATTTTTACTTGGCTCAGTAGATTCCCTGGAGCTCTCAGCAATATCACATAATGTTTCTGTATACTTTGGGACACCTCAGACTTGACTCCCATTTGTTTGAGACCATGACTACTGCGTGTCTCTCACTTCTGTAGTCTCTTTCTCTCAGGACAGCTGCCATGTCTCATTTTCCTTCACCAGATATTTTTTGTTAGTGCTCATTGGAGGATTCTCCCCACCCCTTTGGCTGCTGCCTTTTTGCCTTCTGTTTCCTTCCTTATAGCTCTAGCAGTCCAGAATTTTGGTACATACCTTACAACTTCTATTGCCTCTGGGGGAAGGATGATGTCCAGCAACTGGGGCAGCACTCCTCCTTCCTCCCCCTTCTTGGTGATTGAGCCTGTGGGGAGGGTTGGGTCTGAGGAGATGGTTGGGGTTGAAACAATACTGTCATTTTCTTGCTGCCTCTGCTGCCCAGCATGAGAACTAAAACCATGTTTTTCTGTCTCAGCCACAGAGCAACAACAAAACCAGTATAGTAAGCACTGCAAAAGAAACACCCCCAGTGCAGACGTCCATGGTATCTTCCCCAAATGCTATTTTTTTTACTGTTTGGTTTAATTTTTATTCTGTCCTCTCCCGTTCTCCTCCCAAACCCCTTCCCAAGTGCTGCTTGTGGCACCCTGTTTCAGCTTTGTTTTGGCTTCGTTCTGTCTGTGTCCCTGTGCTGCTGTGGGGTCTGATCACAGCCTCACAGGCTTTGGGATGGGGTTGCTGAGCAGAGCTGTGGTTGGATGTGGGGATTGCAGCTTGCCTGGACTTCCCCGTGTGCCACCCCTGTATAGTTCTGCGTGTGTCCTGTTCAACTGTTCCTGCTGGCTTTGGGGAGGATGGTTTTGAAGAAGAGAGTGTCAAGCTCCACCCACTCTTCAATGCTCAGGAAATGGAGGGTGGGCTTCAGGACACTAGATAATAAAGGGCAGACAAAGGGTTTTTAGAAGAATCCTTTGCTGGCCTATTTGGCCTGCCCAGTTGAGTAGCTGATCCTCCTGCAGCTCACTGACTTGCTGGGCTGCCACTTTCTGTTTGGCCTGTGTTCAAGCTCTGTAGTGCCAGTTCAGTGCCAGTGCCAAGAACATTGAACAGCACAGCTTGGGTGTGTGGCCTGCCTCAGTAGCCGTGGAAGATCAGGCAGCACTGCAGCGGGTGGCAGAGGCAGATGGGTGAGTGTACAGCACTGCCCAGCACCATCCCTGCTGCCCTTGCTGAGCCACCCAGCAAGAGCAGCAGCAGTGGGAGGAGATGGAGCAGGATCCTGAAGTCTTGTCCTGGTAATGAAAGGATGAGTGCAGGAGCTAGTTAGCACCCATAGGCCCGGTAGCTGCTCTTTGTTGTCTGTCTCTGGAGAGTTGGATTTGGTGTTTTTGGGGCATGGGAAGGTGGGATTTGGTGTTGGGGTTTTTTTGTTGTAGAATGAAGAATTCTTGGGACACTTCATAATTTTCTGCTTTCCTTTCACTAGCTTTTTCATTATGTTTTTGATATTGAGAGATCCTTTCTAAATTATTAAATATGGTTGTTATTGAAATTGGAGCTAATTTCAGAGACTTTTAGAAAAATGTGCCTTTTTTCACAGTTCCTTAGCAACTCCTCTCTGAGAGGCATTGAGGTGGTCTGGTTCACCCCATTTTTATTATGGAAATTATGAATGTCCCCTTTTTAGGGTAAAATACCCAGCAATCTTTCCAAAAAACTGGGAGACAAAGGCCCCAGCCCAGTATTATCCTTTCTTCCCCCTCTCCTGAAGCATTTTCCAGTGAGGATGCTGCTGAGGGGTCCTTACCTCATGAAGGGCTGCAGAGGTGCAGACGGGCTGCTTGGTTGCCCCCTGGTGTCTGTGCCAGCCTGGTTCACTGGGAACGAATTGGGAATTAGGGGCAGTTGCAGGGAAGCTGGGGGCTTTGTCTCCTTGTGACTGTAGCTTTTAGTGCAGCCTCTCTTTTAATGAAACCTGTGCAGGAAGTGTGTGCGCACGCACGCAGGCACACGTGTGCTGTTTGGAGTTTGTGATTTGATTTGACTTTTTTAAATGTCAGTCACCTTTTCTCCACTTGCTGGGGAGTGAAAGTGAATTACAGAATTCTTTGGAACTAGAGTTTAATGATTCTTCCATCCTTTCCTAGGAGCCTCAAACAACTGTTGTCCATAATGCTACAGATGGCATAAAGGTAAGGGATGGGAGTGTTGCCAGAAAAACCTGTGCTTCTCTCTTGTTCTTGTCTTCATGTGTCTTAATTCAGTTTCTACCTTTCCAATGTCTGGTTTGTAGCATTCTCCTGAATACTGCTGACAATAGACTAGGAGGGTTGTGCTATATGGCTGTGGATCTCTGAAAGAGGCTGAATAAAGACAACTACTTGTTCAGATAGTAACACATCTTTCCTATTGTGGTGTATAACCAGCACTCTCTTTCATATGTGGGATGGAAGAGGAGATATAGGCACTTAATAATTTTTTTTTTCCTTCTGCAAATGGACACTTCCTCTGAGAAAGCCTAGCAGCCCTTCTTTAGCTTCTTGTGGCTATTCTTCCAAAGAGAAGCAACTCTCATTAGATTTAATTTGACAGAGCTTGGTAACTTTCACACTTGTAAAAGTTCTGGGTTAAGAGCTCGAACATGTAAAAGCTGAGCAGAGATGCTGTTACATTATGCTTTGTATTTGGCCTGCTTACATTCAAATCTTCCTTGTATCATCCTCTCCCTTCCATCCTTGCCAACATTTTTGTGCTTTTCCCCATCTTTCTTCACAAAGAAATCAAACTATTTGCTCATTCTCCCAACTGCTGATGGTTGGTAATGCTCTGTTCTGCCATGCAGGGTTCCACAGAGAGCTGTAACACCACAACTGAAGATGAGGATCTGAAAGGTAGGTATTTTGCCTGTAATTTCTAATACAATTAAGTGTAGGCAAGGGATTCTAGAGATTCAATCATTGCCTTGAACTAGCTTCCCAGATTTCTGTGTCTGACTCAGCTCATAAATTCGCCATGACGCTGTCATTCCTGTCACAGTGGGACCGAGCATTGGAGAACCATCTGACTTGGCCTCTGTGGTATATAAACACTGAGCTAATTTGTTTTTGTCTCAGAGTTGGAATTCTTTTCTTGCACATATCATAATCTGTTCATTTCCAGTCCATTTCTAGGTATGAAAAATACCCTACCAGTCCCTAGAGGTTTGAACTCTGCTTGTGTTTTTGTGCTTCCCTGTAGATTACAGAGAGTTGAAACCTCTCTGTTACCACTCAGTCTCCCTTTTCACCCCTTTCTGGGAATATCTATTGTGACATGCAAAGACTTCCCTTGTTATTTTTCTCTTTGGGTCTATTTTTTTTCTAAGATGAAGATCATTCTCAGCCTGTTGTCCTTGACTGAGATATCAATAGAGGAAGAGGCTGAGAAGAGATACCATGCCTTTCAGTGACCATATCATAAATATTGTGTACTTGTAAAACTCTTTAAATTAAGGAGCTCCAAGTTCCATATCTGCTTGTGTTGTTTGAGCAGCTATCTTTTGCCTAACCCCCCCCCCCAATGAAGGAGGAGCAGACTTTTTCCTGAATAAACAAGTTTGAGATGGATGACAGTAGTTTGCATTCGGGGAAAAATGTGTTAATAACTTGCATTTTGAAGCAGAGGTATTCGCATTCTCCCTCTAGTTCATTTGACTTACATAGCCAGGGAAAAATCAGTGCTGACCCTGTGATGTAGCAGCAATGTCACTGCTGCCAGTGGGGTAGTTCCTGATGCTTTTCCCATGGCTTGTCACAACCTGTTGGCTTCTCTTCTGAGGAATCATGGGGAGCAGAAACACATGTGAGTGAATGAGCTCTGCAATACAGATTGTTTCAGATGAGATCTGGCCTCATTACAGGACAGTCTTTTAGCTCCTACCTTTTTGCCCAAGAGTAAGCCGTGGTTTAAGAACCTGCTTTGAGGGACAGGAACTGGATGGATTTTGTAGTGCAGTAATAAATTTGATTTATCATCTCTGCTGGATAGCCATCCAAAATGGGTATTGTCTCCTGTGTACTTTTATTTTGGAGGGGTCCCATGGTTGAGCTAGCTGAGCTGATGAGTGTTGTAAGTCAGGAATACAAATGTTGCAAGGAAAAGTCTAGGACTGGAATAGAAGGTGGGGAGGAAGGAATGCAGCTGGTCAGTGTACAGAGTTGTGTAGGGCGACATTGCTACAGATCAAAACTGTGTTTTGGGTTTTTTGGCAGAGGTTAGAAAATTTTGTTACAATTTTAATAGAAGGGAGCATTTGAATGGTGATTGGGAGGGAAAGAGTTTGCACAGTAGTGGTTTGTGCTATGGCCAGCTCTGGTAATTTTAGTCCTCCAGTTTTAAGTGTAGCTGTGTTCACCAGTGTTCTTTTTCCATTCCTGCTCTTCCACATTTTAAGATAAGCAAGCACTTGAGCAAAACTAAGTAGATCAAAAGGTTTGGGAGTGTTGAAGTTCTCAGCGTTCTGTTATAGCCGTGACTCTCGGAAAAAGGAAGTGCCTGTACAGTTCCTCTGCCCACTTCTTTAAAACTTCTTGTTTTAAATAGACACCAGGATGCACAGATCAGTTCTGCTGTGCTGTAGGAGACGTTATCTTTATCCATCAGTGACAGTTGCCTCAGGGATATGTTGTTTCCAGTGTGGTGGGGCTAAAGGCAGTGTGTGTCTTCGTTCTTCCTCCGCCCCCCTGCCCTTGTGTCATTCTAAATTGCACAGCAGGTTCATGTTGTCGAGCTGTCTACTTGGCTTTGCCCTGGAGGATACTCCTGCATGTTTTGTGCCCAGCATTGTGGTTTCTTTAATGTTCTCCTATTTGCTTTCTCTTTTTTTATTTACTGAACTTGCGTGTTTTGTTTGTGTTTGTGTTTTAATTCCCTGCCATGCTAGCTCCCCCTCTCTCCACCGGGGACGGCAGCTCAGTGCTTGAAGGACGGAGGCACAGTGAGAGCAAAACACAGACTGAGTCCATGCAGTCCCAGCTTTCTCTCTGTTTCTCAGCCAGTAAGTCCAGGGGTGCAGTGCTTCACAGCATCTTTTTCTCACCCCTTCCTCCACCCTTCTCATTTCTCCTCACCTAAGATTTTTCCTTTCCTCAACTTCCTTCCAAAATGTTGATTTTCCATTTCCAGTGTTCCAAAAAAAAAAGAAATCATCTCCCTTCCTGCAAAATACCCTCCTTTGCACACTGAAAATTTCCAAACATTTCCTTCCCTTTCTGAAAATAAAACAAACCACCAAAACCCAGAACCTTATCCTAGCTAATTTCATTCCCTTGCTTTCATCTGTGTGAGATGTGGAGCTCTCTGCAGAGACACTGCCTTTTGGGGTTTCCTTGGGCAAGTCACTGCATCTCTTACTTTTCCTTGTGGTTAATGGGGTTAGTGGTGCAGGTCTGCTTATGGAGGGGAGACTGAATTCAGTCTCACTTATCAGAGCTTCTCAGGACCTTAGCTATGGATGGTCCTCAGAAGTACCAAAGGAACAAAACCCAGTATTTTCAGACTTAGGTGCTTTGAAAGGGAGGCTGTGGCTCCTGAAAGATCCCAAAGCATTTTTGAATCCATTATCAGGTGTTTGAGTGAAAATCCTGGGATAATGTTGGCTCTGAAGAGCATTTGTCTGTCATGAGCTTTGCCTTGTGTGTTTGCCTTTAGCTCAGTTAGCTGGTACTATAGTTAGTCTATGAGTTATGGTGAGTTCTGAATGATGTCTCCTGAACTTGCTAGCTCTGCAGAGTTTTTCTGCTGAAAAACTCTGAAAATGCATATGAAAAAAGCTATTAGGTTGGAGAAAATCTAGGTGGAATTCTCAGCCTTTCTCCTGCACAGACATACTGTACTAGCTGCCTGACAATTTAAAGCACTAGTAGAAGGATCTTTAGTGTGAGCTGGGAGCATCTGGAGTATTTGATTCTGTTCAGATCAGTCTAGGAAGGAAGAATCAGGCGTGCCCTTCTGTCTCTTCCTGTTGTATTTCCCTGGTTCTCTACACACAGCACCAGTATCTATGTGATACAGCAGTTGGAGCATCTCTGTTACTTGTTTTTGAAGTGTCTCAAAGGATGCCTGACTGCTGGTTTTTAAGGTGCAATTGGAAAGGTGTTTTGCCTAGCCAGGATGGAAGGGAAATGATCTCTTCTGAAATCCTTTTTGCTGTGAGCTGTCCATCACTGCTATCTTATTAATTCCTTCCTCTTGCTCATAGCAAGGCCCTGCTTGGTACACTGAGGAGTGCCGAATCACTTCTCTGCCAAGTGGGTTGGTATTCTCCCACTTCACTTCCCTCCAAGTTGAGATGTGCAGTGATTTGGATATCCTTACTTTCTTTACCCCCATCTTGTACTTGCCCTTGTGCTGCTGTCACTACTCTGACCACTGTTTTAGGTCTCCCTCAAACTTCCTCCAGCAGTGGTGTAATTCCTGCTGTGCTTTTTGCACCAGTGCGCAGGTGGCCCCTGCCAGTGTCTGGCCCAAGTGATGTGACAGAGGCAGGAGAGCAGGTAGAAGTTATTGGGATGTGGATATGTCTGTGTGCTGACTGGGGCTGGGGCTGTGTGTGTCTGTACTTCTTGGTTGGTTTTTATTTTACTTTCTAATTTTTGTCTGTTTATTATTTTAACGCTTACATTTGTTTTGCAGCTACACAGTCTTGTGAAGAGAAGCTCCATGCCTGGGACAGCCCAGGGCAGACATTGGAGTTAGAGCGTGCTCGGTCGGAGCCGTTGCTAACTCCAGTAGTTCCCTTTGTACTTAACCGAGCACCGTGTAAGTTAGCAGCTGGGTAGAAGTAGCGGAATAGTGCAACTCACGCTAGTTACCCTAGATGTGAAGTTCCCTCCTCTCTCCTCCCCTGCTCCTCACCCCGTCCGTCCGAGCCGGGCCGGGGCCGAGCGCTCCGCGCTGCCGCCATCGGTCCCGGCGGGCCCGCGGCCGCAGGAGCCGGCTGCGGCAGCGGCGGCGGCCGCCGGGGGGCGCCACGCGCGGCCCGGCCCGCGGCGGGGACGGAGCCGGGCCCGGCTCTGCCCGGCCGCGAGCGGCGCTCGCCGAGCGCGCCCGCAGCGCTCCCCGGCCGGCGGCGGCCGCTGCGGCGGGGCTGCCGCCTGGGCTCGCACAAAGCAGGGTGAAGCAGCCGCGGGCGTGCTCGGTGACCGTGCATGTCGCCTCCCGCTCTGCCTCTGCCGTGCCAGTTTGGGGGACCCGCGGATTCATCGGGAGCGGCAGGCGCGAATGCCGCCCCCTGGACATCCGCAGGCTCTCTGTCCTTCGGACAGACTGGTCACCTCCCGTATGCCCGTCCTAGCTCACGTGTAGTGAGAGCCAAGAGACAGCACAGTCTGATGGGGTGCACCAGTGTTGAAGGACGGCCCTGATGTCCTTCAGGCATCAAGGCTCCTTGGAAGGGGATGCAAATTTCCTTAAGATGGGCCAGCACACCGTGACTGTGGACTGCAGACTCCCTCACTCATCCCAGATGCAGCCTTTCCCATGCACTCCATCCTCTGGACATTGGTGGTGCATGGTTTCGAGGTACAACTAGTAGCCCTTCATGTGAAAGTAGTCCCAGACAACTTGCTTGTAAGGATATTTTTCACAACAGACATAGCCTACTGTATTGTTTTGACCCATTCCCTGTGTACATCTTTTCACATGTGGAAGTGTAGCCTGCATAGTAAAACCAGACACCCTATTTTTATGAGCCAGATGTCCCCTGTCTGAGGGGTTTCTGAGGCTGACTGAGTGGTAAAATTCTCTTAACTGATTTCCAGAGTGGGTACAGACAACTTTCATGGCCAGTGAGATTATTATCTTGTTGCTCTTTGGCTGCACTTACCAGTGGCAGGATGATATGCATGGGCAAGGGGGAGAGCAGTTCAGAGTAGCATCTTCTGGCATTCAGAATGGAATTCAGCTTCCCTGACTTGAACATCTAAAGGTGGTAGGTTGGATTTAAACACCATCCCCCTAATGATAGGCATCTAAGATGCCTATGTGAGACTTCCCAGAAGTCCTAATTTGTTTCAGGGCCCAAAAGGAGAACAGTCAGGGGACTGGTTCCATTTCAGACACCTATATTTTAGATGCTGAAGGGTACAAGAATGGTACTTTTAGTGGTAGGAATTGTACATTATCTGATAACATTGAAAAGAATGCTAGAGAACCTCTTAAATGCCTGTATAATCTGCAGAAGAGTCTACCTACAGCTGTGGGGTAGGCTGAAGAAATGTGAGGTTGTGCATATAGGCTCAGGCATAGGTATGGTGCACATAGTAGTCATAGAATAGAATTTTGTTTCTATTCTATAGAATACATAGGTTTAACATTAGGTCTGTTAAACCTATTTAACATAGGTTTAACAGACCTAATTGAAACTTTGTAAATGTTATTGATTCTTGAGAACAGCATGGATGATGGAAGGCTGCAGAGGGGAAGGGGCCTGGGCAATCTGCTGTGGAGAACTAAGAGAAGAGAGTGCAGAGGTGCTGGCCACATGGGGGCCAAACAACAGTAGACAGACAGCCCTTGTCTTCATACATCTTGAAGTCCAGTGTGCTGGGCTGGCTTACTGGCAATGCTGTCAGAGTGCTGTAAAGAATTGTGCCATAGGAATTGGCAGAAGCTAAGTGCCTGAGGAGCAGTGCACTCTCAGACATAACTAGGTCTCACTCATCCAACCTGTCCATCCTGCTGCCATCATCTTTCTAGCTTGCAGAAGCCATCCCTACATGTCCCAGTTGCTTGTTTGCAGCATTCACAATAGCTGAGGTATTGATGATGGTGACAGGCAAGTTGTTGGGAGACTCTTTCCAATAGGCTTGATCTCTGTGGTCATTTTTATATGGCTACTGTGGTGAAGGTTTTCCACATCTTAAGCTGCCAGACAATTACTTCACATGGGCAGGGCCACTGGCATTCATTGGTCAGACTCCCCAGAAGCAGCTCTGGCTGTCATTCAGGAGACACCTCTGGTGCCTTAGACCTTTCTAGAAGAAGAAGAAAAAAATTATCTCCTTATTTCCTTTCTCCGTGCATTATGGGGTCACCATTTCCCTTTCATACCACTGCCCCCCTACTCTCATGTGGATGACTGTCTTAACTGCATATCTCCAGAATGCAGGGAGCAGCATCCTATGAGATCTAGACTAATGGTGCTCTACAAATTGCTTGTAGGAAGCACCCGCTAGCCTCATACTCCTGCTGAACTCTTCAGCACAGCTAAATTGCTCTTTCTTCTTGTTCACAGTGCGTAAGCAAGAGATCATTAAGATAACAGAGCAGCTGATAGAGGCCATCAACAATGGAGATTTTGAGGCTTATACGTAAGTAGAGATGTTTCTGACAGGTTGTTTATCAGTTTGTGTGAAAGTAATGTTCTGACACCTGGGTATGAGCTGTCATGCAATCAGGGATGGTAAAAGGTTTTATCCTTCTTAGCCTACATCAGTTAGGAGTAAGAGATGGAGTAGTAGAGCTCTAAATAAATATCAAGTCAGGCAGCAAACAGCAACAGGAGCAATAACAGGAAAATATCTTGAGTTTGTAAGAAAAGTACGGGGAGGGCAACAAGAAGAGCAGAAAGAGAATAAAAGGAAAGTCGGTAACCTAGAAATTTATTTCATGTGAAATGTCATCTAGTTGGCTCCTTGAGTTACAGTAGGGCTGAGTCTTCAGGAACTTCTTGGAATAGGGAGATGTAGTTAGGTGGACAGAGGGTGTGAGTCAAATGGCATACCAGCACTTCACTGTGTGAATAGCGCTTGGAATCAAATGCAAACTGTAAACCTATGCTGCTTTTCTTTGCAGAAAAATCTGTGATCCTGGCTTGACCTCATTTGAACCTGAAGCACTGGGGAACCTGGTTGAAGGAATGGATTTCCATAAGTTTTACTTTGAAAACTGTGAGTGGGTAGATTTGGTAACTCAAACACCTTTCTCTCTACTCTTCATTTATGTCACATTTATGGGGAAAAATTTGCCTTGTTTTTACTGGTTATCAGAATAAGAAGGAGCTTGATTGTGCTTGGGTTATGATGCATTCATAAAAGCCAGCAGCCTGTCTGTCAAAATGCCTGTTCAGCAACAATTTCAATTCTAAACCCCATGCCTTCACTCTAGGCATACAATCTGCCAGGTGGAAATGTTTTGTACCTGGCATAGACTGCAGGGGCTTTAAAAGTTTGACTCACTGTACTTACTGATATGAAAATGGAAAAAATGATCAAATTTGGGTGGAAGCAAGATGTATGTTTGGGGTAAACATACACAATGGTCAAGCATAAAGACGCTTTTGCTTTGAGTTTCCCTGGATGGTTTCAGATCTCTAACACCTAATGAGACTTCTGCATAGATATAAGGGTCACCTTGTCAGCCTGGGGCAGGAAAGAGTTGGGAGAAATGCTATCATTTATACTATGGGATTTGTCTCCCTTCCTGGATGTCTCCACAGGATGAGATAATTGAAATTTAAATCCTGAGCTGTTCAGTCTGTTTTATTTTGGGGGTTAGATGAAGGTCCTTAGTATGGGCAGTATGTAGTACTCTATGCAGAGACTTTGTCTCTCTCAACAGCCTATTATAGAGTGATTTTAACTCTTCTCTGAGATTTGTTCATATTTAATGTGTCCTAGCTTAAAAATCTCCTGATTACTGACTCCTTTGCAACAATACTTTGTAAGTGAAAGATCTTTCCCCATAACTGAAGACACAGCAGCAGAGGAAGTGGGGGCAAAGGGGTCAGGGGATTCCTGGCAGTAAGTGTGCAATTCCTAAGGAGGACAACAGGTGATAGGGGTAAGAACTGCTTGGATTTTGCCTGAAAAATTGCAGGAGCAATTTTTGTAGTATTCCAGAATCCAGTGGAGGGTGATTAGAATATAGAAGAGATTGGAGAATATGGGACGCTGTTCCTTCTTAGTTGTAAAATGAACCTGATGGTTTTGCATGTCCTGCCAGTACTGTCGAAGAACAGCAAGCCAATCCACACGACCATCCTGAACCCCCACGTCCACGTCATCGGGGAGGACGCCGCCTGCATCGCGTACATCCGCCTGACGCAGTACATTGACGGCCAAGGCCGGCCCCGCACCACGCAGTCGGAGGAGACCCGTGTCTGGCACCGCCGAGATGGCAAGTGGCTCAATGTCCACTACCACTGCTCTGGAGCTCCTGCAGCACCTCTCCAGTGAGGATCTAATACGGGTATGGATTCTCAGGGGAGGAGTACATCAGAGCTGAGCCTGCTGTATGTGGGAATTCAGCATTCAAGGCTGTTTAGCTGGCTGTGAGAGAAACATATTTAGTTGTCTGTAGGGCTGAAAACTTCAGCTTGTAGATGGTGTTCCTTTAAGTCCTGTTCTCTGGAATCAATAGGTTTATCTGCCACTCCTGACGAATGAGAGTCATGTGCCAGACAGCTGTTCCTGGGCATAGGTACCCTTGTAGCAGCTGTGCTTCTTCCCAGGTGCTCAGGTCTGTGCTTGGACAAACAGCTAATCTGGAGCAGAGAGGAAGAGTATCTCACGCTGTGCACAGGTTGGCCCCCTTTCACATCTACGTTTCCATGCTGGGTATCTCATGATGTGCACAGGTTGGCCCCCTTTCACATCTACGTTTCCATGCTGGGGATCATTTCAGAGGACCTTTTTGATGATTATGTCATCTTCTAGAAAGGATATTGTAGAATCCATACAGAATAATTTCTGTGCCATAAGGGGTAAGGGTTTATTCATATAAATTTTACCATTGATTTTCTGATGAGCAAAAGCTATTTAATGTACCACATTGAGAAAACTCAGGGGAAAGGAATCTAAACAAGTAGTAATATCAGAGGATTTAAAATACCCCCAGTTAACTTGCCGCAATTCATAATTTGAAGAAACTTTGACTCTAAAATATGTCATAATGAAATTATTGTTCCTTGCTCCTGAAGGACATCAGATCCATTTATTTCTTCAGCATTAAGGCATTCTGGTTTATTGCTTCAGTGATCTCTTTTAATTAGATATACAAAGTCTTTCTGCATCCTTTTGGTTTATGCTGAAATATACATTACGTTCATTTTATAACCCTAAGTTTCCTAATCTTAGGACCTTTTTACTAAGTATTTTATATTTAAATGCAAACACAACAAATATTTTCAACTAGGAGGCAATCTTTTTTTAATGTGGGCATTTAAGGATGAACTACTCAAGTATAGTTGCTACTTGAGTCCTAGTTCTGTGAACAACTTGGTACTAAGCCAAGAGCAGTTTGTAGTCATGTGTTGTGAGGTATTCAATCCTACTGAAGGCGCTGAGAAGGAATGTGAACTATCACAAGCAAGCTGCAGAGGTCACAGATGGAATTTGAAAAGCAGAAGCCAGTTGGGGGCACCAGAAGCAGGGAAGCTTTCAAGGGAGCTGGAAAATCAGCTGAATTTCCAGGGAATAAGGTAATGAGAAGGAAAAAGCCTTTGAAGGAAAACAAAACAAAACAAAAAAAAACTTGGATCTGATTTCATCACAGAAATGTTGAGGGAGACATCTGTCCTGGATTTGGATGTTTGTCCAAAAAAAGATGCAGAATAAATTATTAAATTACAGATCAGCATGGCTCAGTGGCTATGCCTAGGACTTCTGAGGAAATTTAGGAATGGAAAGTCTGCTGCAGATGAGGTATGTTTCTTGGCTGTGGAAATGCTGAAGCCCTCCAAAAGTATGTGCTGGAGGGTTTCTGAAAACTGCAGAGCAGAAGGTATTTCCAAACCATAAAATGTTGGTTAAAGCAATATTTAAAAATACCCTGTAAACTAATAGAACTTGAAGTATTTGCATGCATTTCTGGGTTCTGAAGGAGGTATACCCACAAGCAATTACAAATGAGGTCAGTGTGGGCAGCCCCCATCTGAATGCACTGAATCATTTTGGAGTCGTGTTATCCCATGTGCAGTGAAAGCTAAGGCTGAAGAATGAATGGGGTGACTAAGAATGCTTAAATAGAAATTAGGGGTTTTTTCTCACCTGGAAGGCAGAATTCAGTTCTGGGTAAATCATCTCAAAACAAAACTGCAGCCAGAAAAGAAGTTTGATGTTAATCAGAGGACTTCTGTTTAAGGAGAGAGTGGGAACCAAGAAAGGAGATTTATAGAGAGATTGTGCAAAGATTTGCAAACTGGTAGAAATGGTAGAAAGAAGGGTTTGGCTATACTTTGATGACAGGATAATGCTAAACAGACCTCAGACTTAATGAAAAAACCCGACTTAAAACTGATCAAGATAAATCCAGTAATTTGGCACCTGAGGGCTAACTAGGAAGGGCCTTTGCTAAAAACAGTCACTAGGGCTACCATTTCACAAAACTGCAGAGAAGCTCATACATTTGTTTAAATATTAAGTAAGTTCAGAGACAAAATTACTGAAGAAAAATAAAAACCCTAAGAAATATATAATTATCTTTCGGTTCAAGGCAAAAGCGAATGGAAAGTGAGGGAGAAAATGTTCCTTAGGACCAGAGCCTTTGAGCACTCCTTAGGAAACTTCTTCAGCGTCTGGGTCATGGCTGTGAGAGGGTGGGATCAGGGCTGCTCCAAAGCAGCATGTAATACATTTTAGCAATTAGTTAATTTTCACTGGCACTCTCAGCCACCTGGAAGGGGAAGTGAGTGCCTCTTACCTTTAGAGGTCTCCTCATGAGCCCCAGTTTGTCTTGTGTTAGGGGGTTCTACCTACACCAAATAATTAGCCTGTAGAAAACTTCTTTTTTTAATTGTGTACAGCTAATGTATGGCTTTATTTCCTTCCATCTTCCATCCTGTTCTCCCCTCTCTTTTCTGGGTGGACACTACCTCTTCCTGACTGCAGCAACTTGTGGAGATACTCAGCTGGAGGGCAATATCTTCTTAGCAAGCAGCTCTGGAGTGCCTGAGTGACAGCAACGGTCATGTCTGTTTTGACATTAAAAAAATAAATACAAATTACAAACAGGCAGCAGCCAAATGCACGAAACCCTGCATGCATCTGATGCTCCGGGCACTGCCTTTCTGTTGTTTTCCATGGATCCATCGTGTCTGTTTCTGCTGTACGAAGGTGTTTTTAAATCTAAAAAAAGACATGTTGTTTGTATAAAATAATAAAAAAAACAGGAATAATGCTAAATAAATGACAGATTATCCAACATGCCCCTTCCCCCAGGGCTAAGAAAGTGGCAGCAGCCAGAACATCTTTCAGAAATGAAGTGAGGGGGAAAGCAAAAGTGAAGGAGAGAGAGAGGGAGAGCAAGAAAGGAGGCAGCTTGAACAGCGGATGGCTGACCCGTGCTCCGCAAAGCGATGGTGGAAGTTAATACCACATTCGGGCTGTGCTGCAACTACAGTCGGTGAGAGGTGGCAAGGAGACCCCAGAGGAGCCAGTGTGAAGACTGGGGTTCAAGAGAGAGGAGGTGCTTCTCTTCCTGTTGCCCAGCAGTCTGACTTCAGCCTGTTTCTTCTTCGATTTCTGCACAGCAAGAACGCTATGGAGACCTGGTTGCTCGGCTGCTGGATCCCAAAACAGACTTTTCTTTTTTTTTTTCCTTTTTATTTTTTAAGAAATAAAACAAAATGGAATGTTGATTTAAAACTAAAGATGGAAGTAGGGATTTAAAAATGGGTTTAAGTTTAAGTAACCCATTATTAACCCAATTAATTAACATGAATAGAAGCTCGCTCTTTAGTGATACTGGTTTTAGAAACAGCCACTACCTGGAAAAACATGGAGTTTTGAAGCCAGCTTATTTAATTTAACAAAATAAAAAACATTTCATTAAGAGCAGAGGTTTTAGAGGAAGAGGGTATTTGTATGGGATTTTCTATTTTTTTTCTTTTTAGTAGCCTAGTTGGGATCCACAGTGCTGCAGAACACATGTTCCTTAGGAAGCAGACAAAAAACTTAGTGTTATGTTCTTCATGAAAACTTGCACATACACTCCTATATGAGGCATAAATAGCGTGTGTTTTTTATACTGAAATATATGCACCCGTAGAATTAAAGGGGTTACCTGGCCTCCTGTATGATTTGTTGGTCTCCATTAAAATAGCAGTGGGAGCCAGCAGCCCCAGCCAGGTGCTTCTCCCCACCACTAACCCATCTGATGTTTGTAAGTGTCATGTTTCCTAGTGTTTATTTGGGTAATTTTTCTATTTTTTACAGTGATGTTGTAACACAGAAAACTATCAGAACCTCAAAAGCTGTAGCTGAAGGAATCCAGGCCACCTCCCACCCCATGTTGCCTCTGGGTGTTAGAGGATACCTCATGAAGCAGAGGGGAAAGGGAATGAACACGTGATCTGATGTTTGTCCTTTGGGCCAATTCATCTTCCTTTCTTTTCTTTGCTGCAAAAGGAGTTGAATTCCTTTATTCATTGGGTGGGAGATATGGAAGTGTTTTGTTGACCTTACCAAGGAGAGAGCCTAGCCCCAAGAAGAAAATGGCCTTTCTGGCAGACCTGATGGGATTTGTCTTGACCAAGGGAAAGGCATCACTTGCAGAAGTTGGAATGGGCTTTTACCTGAACTTATCTACCCCTAATAATTTTAGGATCTCTAGAAAGAGTTAAAATTTTTCCCATGACAGCATACTAAGTGTGTGGCAATCTTTTAGAAGACTATAGAAGAGAAGAAAGACAATTTGGAATTTTAATCCTCATTCAACAAAGTGCAGAAAATAAAAGCTGTTGCACAAAGTGGAGCTGTCACTTTGCAGCAGATAGTGCTCTGCTCCCTTTATTGGAGAGGTGTTATCCCATACCAGGATTAGATCAGCAAACCACTCATGAAGGAAAAGACCATCCACACTTCCCAGGTTTATTTGAGCAAACACCTTTTTCTTCCTCCCTTTGCTATCCTATGGGAGGAGTGAGGAGGGATTGAATCTATGGTGGGGCAAACACTAGATTTTATTATTTCAAAACATTTTAAAGACAGGGACTGAAGTGGAAAAGTAAAAAGCCTTGATATTTCATTCAGAAAAAATTTTAAGCCACAAAGAGAGCAGATTACAGTTATGCCACTTAAAAAATATAAATACAAAACATTATGCATGCCTTCTTTTGGTCTGATCTTCCTTGTCTCTTTACCTGATAATTAATAGTTAAAAAAGAGAACCCTCTATATAAAGTATATGCATCTTTCAGAGAAAATTTTAAAAGAACAGAACTGTTGGTTTTTTTGTTTTTGCACAGTCTTGGAGACAAACTCTTTAGAATTTTTTTTTTTGTTTGTTTCCTTTTAAGTTAATGAGAACCGTAGCTTGGTATGGCCATTATCAAACACAGCTGTACACCTTTAGCATTCTTAATGTTCTCTTATGGGGCTAATGTAAGCATCTATATAATATATATTATAAATATCACATTTTAAACAGGAAATGGAAGGCATTTGATGCAGAATTTTTGCATGATATAGAAATAAATAAAGTTAGCTAGTGTTTGTTTGTTTGGTCTGAATGTTGGTAGAACCTTCATAGCTTTGTTACAATGAAACCTTGAACCGAAGATATTTAATAAAATAACATTTAAACAGTGTAAAGTTTGGAGTGTCACATTATTCTCCTGAGCAATACAAAATTGGTACTTCTGGGATAAGAATCCATTGACAGAGGAGATATTTTTTTCCTGTGTAATTTAAAAATGTAATGTTTAAAAAGTTAAGTGGTACCATACTTGAAAGGGGAGAGGGGAGAATACTAGCATTAAACACAAAAGGATGACAGAACCTGTTAAAATTACCTTTATGTCATTTCACTGACAGACCAGGGATAACAGGGAAATTCTGCTTTTGTTCCCAATAGCCTGATCCTTGGCAAATCTATGGTATTACTTCCTTTCCTGGTCTTTGTTTTTCTCACCAATATTTAAGCTTTTTCTTGTAGGAGAAGCTATCTTGCTATTTGGTTTGCCTGATGTAAACGTGCTGACCTCAAGTTGTGTGACTTAGTTATTTGTCAACTAGTGTATTTTGTGTCCTAGCTGGGATGCTCCTGCAGAGGCACAGAACTCGTCAGGCCTAGCAGTGTAAGCATAATTTCTTAAGTTAAAAGTTTGTTGAATTTAACTTGTTTTGGTTTTATACTGCCTCTTGTTGTTAGCATTTCACGTATGCCCCATTAGGTAGGCTTTGTTCCACTCAGGCCTCTGCTGCTTTGCCGTTTCTCACACACCGGCGCGGGTGTGTGGGACACCGGGCTTCTCCCCTGTGCTACCACTGGCCCTGTGGCTGGCACAGGTCCTGCTGTGGTTGTGCGGGGGACACAACATCTGGTTTTGCATCTGGTTTTGGCACTGGCTGCAGCAAAGGGGCTCTAAGCAGCACTTTGCCCCTCCGCTTAGCAGGCCTGGCTGGCCTCCATCCCCCTGAGCTCTTCCCAGGTGAGGGGGTGGCTTTGCCTTATCACTGAAAGCGAGTTCATCGTGCTTGATCCCCTTTAACTGCAGCAATTATCCAGTAAATAGGTGTCAGCTGTTGCTGCTTAGAGGGATGATTACTTTTGCTGCCTGATGAAACAAGGAGGAAAAAATCATCCTTAGTGTGTAAAGGGAGAAGGTAAGAGTTTTATAGTCTGTTTTACTGGGACTAAAGGCAACCTGTTCGAACCCAGAAGAAATTACTCCTGCTATTTCAGGAGCAAAGAGACGTTTTGCTCTCATTTTTGATATGAGGCAGGAGCATTCATCAGGTAAGGTTTCTCCTGAAGCAGTTAATCCTGCCTTAATGATCTTTGAAGATACGTTGCAGTATGAGCCGATAAGCACTAGGCAGGTACTCATAAAATTAGTTGTGATATCCCATGTTCTTAGTAACTGTTTTAACTGGGATAAGAGTAATTTAAACACTTGTTGAAAGTGAAATAGTCAGACTAGCACTCAGGTCAAGAATATTTATTGTAGCATATATATGGGGCCTGTTTTATGTCTTAGGTTTTATCTGACAGCAAGGATTTGGAGTGGTACTTCCCTCCATTGTAATAGCTCCAGTATTGAGCTATCAAACAGGGATATTCCCAGAACCTTATTCCCAGTATGCTATTTAAAATCTGTTCAGCCTATTAGATGAAGTTTTGCCATCTTCCTACCGAAGACAAGTGTTGAGCATGGTTTTTTAAGTTCCCTTCCAATTTATGCACGTACATGATTTTATACATAGGTGAATTACTCTGTGGGAGACCTGTAGTTGATGGTAGCTTTTATTTATGCTATGTAGATTCCTTTTAAAGATTGCTCTGCTCCCACTTGCTGGGCTAGTGGCACAAAGGATGCTCCTATGCTTATAGTATCTATGAGATGTGGGGAGAAGCACAGGCAGAACTGGACCCTAAATGTCAATATCCTTTCCATTTTATTGTGACAATTGTTACCTCTTACTTATGTGTAATTGATAACATAGAAAAACAAACAGAGCATTTGACTAATGATTAGATTTGTGATTTGGTTTGGGGTTTGCTATGGCTTTTCAGGGTAACTGCAGATAGGCTAGCTGTGTGCTCTGTGCTTCAGCTTTCCCATTTGTACATGCAGATGATAAGCCTCACCTCTGTAGAAACCTCTGTAAGGGACTGATGAACAGTGCTGCAGAGAAGCTAAGGTGGTATTGCTGCTACACATCACAGATGTTTGGTTTTTTTTGCCTGAGAATTTGAAAGAACTGGAGATTAATGCACCTGGAATGGTTTATTTAGGTTTGGTATATGCTTATTTAAGAGTAGAGAAAGGTGATCCTTTGGGGGCACTTAAAGCAACTTGAATGGAGGATTATGAATTTTTCCCTTGAGATCCTTAGTGCCTGAGAACAACTCACCTGCCAGAATGTCCTGTTTGCCTGCTGATAAGGAATAGGAATTTACTGTTTGGTGTGTAGTATTCTAAAGAATTTTAAGCCAATTTCTTATGTACTTAACAAGTATTAGAAAACAAATATGTTTGTCGTTTTTAAGGCAGACTGGCTACAAGGAAAGAATGGATATGATTAAGTTAATAAAATTTCAATCTGAAAGTTTTTTTGTGCTACAGGAGGGTCCTTTAAAGCACTGGTGGATGGGAGAGAGGGAAAGGTGGTTGTGCCCGATTTGTTGCAATTTATATAATTGAACCATAATTATCCATTAATGGATGGGCAGGATGACATTTATTCAAAGAAAACCATTTTGTTAATGCATCATACGACTGCATGTTGGCAGACTTGGATTTTGGCAGTACTTGCAGTGAAATACTGTCTCATCATGGTTTATTTCTCCTTCACGCTTCTGTGGGAAAGACTAGTGCTCATACCAAGGGAGGACAGCCTGCAAAAATGGCACCAAGGTCTGCTTCAGAGGCTTGTTTTACATTGGAATGTGCTGTAGGTTACATCAGTAGTCAGAGCAGTGATACTGCTGTATGGTTGTTCCTGTTCCAGAAAGCACTTGTTTGTTTGTTTCTTGCTACATGTCTAATTCAAAAATAAGCTGAAAAAATTACTTATACAAAAAATATATGTTCTATTAAAGTGACATTTGAAATTCATTGCTTTAGATTTAGCATATTTTTCTTGTATTAAAAAAGGCCCAAACTTGGCGCAGATAGTCTTAAATGTTTTTAAGAACTGTAAACAGATTTCAGTCTTGTTCATTCCAAAACAGTATTAATGCTGAAATTGTTTTCTGTATGGTAAGTTAGCAAGTTTTAACACCTTCTAATCTGTTAGAATATGAGTAAAAATCTTCCATACCTCTTACAAAGACTATATTGAGCCTCAACAGAAACAGCAAGACATTTAATCTTCTACTTTGACTTTCCCTTTGGGAAGAAACAGTTTCATTAAATGGAACATCTAGGGAAAGATGGTTTATGTGGCCTTAAGAAGGAGAAATTGCTTCAGTGAAGTGCAATGTTACCAGGGATAGCACATGCTAAGTGAGGTAGGCACAGAGCAATGTGATAACCTGGAAGATGGGCATCGTAAAGCCAAGCATTCAGAGTGGATTGGAGTGTGAGGAAGAGAGTGGAGCTGCAAGATGGGGTTGAAGGTGTCTTGCGAGTAGAGGAACTTACATATGATAGGAGGTAGCTGGAAAGGCAGTGAGGATGGTGGGATGGAGAGTTGTTTTGTGGTGAAATGAGAAGGAAAGCAGGTGCATTCTGTGTTGGTGGTTTGAGGAGGGGTTTGGAGAGATGGGGCATATTTTGGGGTAGTTTCTTCCATGACACATTTAACTAGAGTTTTAAGCTGATACTCTTGCACCTGTATAGCAAACTACAGTGTACAACGTACCCTCCTGTCACCGATTTTCCTCCCTCACTGTAACTGAGATAGGTTAGACTGAGGAAGAAAAATATTTTTTTTTACCAGACTATAAATTTGTACTTTGAAATGGTAAATCCCATTTCACAGAATGTAGTAGTGGATGATAAATGCTACAAGCACATGACACAAAGTTCTAAGCTGCCACGTAGTGCCTCTGTTGGCTCAGATTTGATCAGTTGTTTTGGAAAGTGCAAGGTCTGTGGTAGACTGGGCATCACCTGTTGCTGCCATGCTAGCTTTGGGACAGCTGCAGGCCAGGGGACGATTTTAATCTGATACGAGCACTGTGGCACGTGTTTGGATTAACTCAACAGAAATGCAATCATGTGTTAAAATATGTGCTTCTGGGTGTTTTGGCAGCACAGACCTGTGCGATCGGACTGCAGGTGGTGGGAGCAGCTGCCTCATCCACCTCTGCTGAGGTGGGGGTGCTGTCAGCCAGAGGCAGAACAGGCTTTTGAAGCGTGCTAAGATGTGATTGCTCATAGCTTAGTCTGCTTTTCTTCAGTTATTTGATTCACCTGCTAACATGGGCTTAACAGGCTTGCCGAAGTCTGGTCTGTGCTTCAGATGCAAATTGATTAGCTGAAGATTAAAAAAACTCTATAAATGTGTCCATAAACCATGACTTTTGAGCTTTTTAAACTTTTCAATAGCAGAGCAGGTTCCTGTACAGCAAATCTACATACTGCATTGCCTTTTTGGGGGTTTTCTGAGAATTATTCACAAGGTGCCAGCAATTCTTTGACAGCAGGATGGGAAGCAGTACTTTGCCAACATGAGGCCTTATTCCCTGAGCACCTGCTTTCCCTTTTTTTCTGTCGCTTTTGACTGCTCCAGGTCCCAGTCTTGTTAACCTGTCCTAAATGCTTGCTCTCTGCAGCACGGTGAGTTCTTTCTCCACAGCAGATCCAAAAGCAGGACCGTGTAATAGCACTTCTGGACTACTGTCCACTCCTGCAGCCTCCCTTGAGAATGTTTCTGTGATGTGGCTTCACATCCCATTCTGGCTTTCTACTACAATTTCCGCCACCTCTTTAACGTAGCAAATTGCACCGTGCGTGTTTGTGTTTCTCGGGAGGCTGCTGCCGGCGATGTCACAGCAGTGTCAATCCCTACCTACTGCTTTCCTGGGCATCCCACGCCTTCCGCGCTGCCGGGAGCGCGGCGGCCGCGACCGTGCCGGGCAGCAGCAGCGGCCCGCGGCGCCGCGGCCGGTGCCCCGCTCCGGGGGCGCGGCCGGAGCCCCGCTCCGGGGGCGCGGCCGGTGCCCGCTCCGGGGGCGCGGCTGGTTCCCGGCGGGCGGGGCGCGGCCGGTGCCCCGCTCCGGGGGCGCGGCCGGTGCCCGCTCCGGCGCCGCGGCCGGTGCCCGCTCCGGGGCCGCGGCCGGTCCCCGCTCCGGGGGCGCGGCCGGAGCCCCGCTCCGGGGCCGCGGCCGGTGCCCCGCTCCGGGGGCGCGGCTGGTTCCCGGCGGGCGGGGCGCGGCCGGTGCCCCGCTCCGGGGCCGCGGCCGGTGCCCGCTCCGGGGGCGCGGCCGGTGCCCGCTCCGGCGCCGCGGCCGGTGCCCCGCTCCGGGGGCGCGGCCGGTGCCCCGCTCCGGGGGCGCGGCCGGTCCCCTAGGCGGGGCGCCGCGCCCCTCCCTCGGCCGCGCCTCCCTCCCCGCGGAAGATGGCGGCCGGGCGGCGCGGCGGCGGCGGCTCCCCCAGCGGCCGGACGGACGCGCGGCGCCCCGGAGCCGGCGGGCCGCGACCGGCCTGAGCGCTGCCCGCGGCGCCGGGGGACGCCCGCCCGCTGTCCCCCCAGGAGCCGTGCCCTGCCCGCTCGGCGGGGCTCCTTGCGGCAGGTGAGGTGGAGGAGGAGGAGGGCAGCGCGGCGGTGGCGGCCCGGCCCGGTCCGGCTCGGCGGGCGGCGGGGCTGAGCGAGAGACGCTGGCGGGGCCGGGGGAAGTTGTGCCGGCCGGGGGCGATGGTCACGGGTGGTGGCGGTCTGCGAGGGGCGGCCGGAGCGTGGGAGGAGGCGGGGGGCCGGGCGGGCGGTGCGGAGGGCGCTGCCCCCCGCCCCGGAGCCACCTGTGAGGCCGGGGAGCCGGCCGGGAGCCCGCGCCGGGCGGCCCGTGCTCCAGTGCGGAGCTCCCGTGCCGGCCGTGCCCGGGGCCGAAGGTCTCGCAGTCCTGCCCGGCTGCTTTTGTCGGATGCTGGGCCCCCGACAGGCGGCTGGGAGCGGTAGCCCCTGCCCCATCGCGGCTGCCGCCCCTCGGAGCCCCCTGTGCTCCGGCCGCCGGCGGGGAGCGCGGTCCTGGCCGGAGCTGCGCTCCCGGCCTCGCTCCAGCCTTGTTTGCCCCACGGCGTCGTGTTGCGGGCGGCGAGGCTGCCGAGTACGGCGGGACCGGCGCCCAAGTAGTCGGCATGCACCGGGGCAGGGGATGCTCCTGTCCCCGTGGCGAGGCTGCGGCTGCACCGCCCGCGCTGCACACGCTGCTCTGGGGGCTGCGCTCAGAACAGGGCAGCCGTGGGTGCAGTTGTGATATTATAAAGACACAACAAAAGTTACATAGAGAAAGCCTAATGGAACGTGAGGAATCGTTCCTGTAGTATTTCCCGTCATATTTTAGTTGTTAAAACATTTTTGCAGAGGTAATGTGATAAATAAAAGCACGAGACGTCCCTGTTTGCTTATGCAAGAGTGAGTAAACTATGTTGCCTGAATTAGAAGTGAGCGAATGTCAGACCTCTGAATTCAGCCACAGGTTATGCTACTCCACACTGGGATCCTTTGTGACCAATTTTGCCAAAGAAGTATTCAGAGTTGTTAATTGCATGTGCATTTCTCATTAGGAAATGTAACTTTGTCCTTTGTGGCAGAGGTAAACTGGAAACTTCTGATGAATTGTTCAGGTTATGTGCAGTCAATTATCTGTCGTAATTGGGCTGGGAAATTTTGGATGATGGCAGTATGGAGGGACACATCATGTGCAAAAACACCCAAAGAGCCAGAAAAAATTAGAAGCTTAGTATCAACCCCAAAATTTCTTTGGCCTGGGTTCCTACTTGTGCTGATACTGCCCGTGTGAGCTGGCTCTGCACCTGGAGAGTGATCCCAAAGCCAAGCCCTGTAGAGCTGCTGCACAGAGACACCTCAGGCGCTCGGTACAGAGGGTTTGTGCAGCTGTTTTCATGGCACTGAGATCACTGATCTGCTGACAGAATGGACATAGAAAGGCATTTTAGTTTGTTCTTCACCCTACACAAAAGCGATTGTGGTGTGTTGAGATTGTTGGTTCCAAAAACAGCCAGACTCCAGTAGACCAATTTTGAGCCAGTGGAAAATCTCTGTGCTTACGTCTGGCAACCAGCAGAAAATGGTCTAAAAACTTTCTGCTGTCAGCAGCAGTGAACGTATCTCTTAGAGTTATTATCTTGTTCAATTGCTGCTGTGTAAATTTTTCTTCCTTATCCCAAATTCCTCTCTTTCTGTGTTCTTCCCTTTTAGTTTTTGTTCTTTTCTAAGCACATGGTAGTGTTTTCCTTTTTGCTTCTTGAACATGGTTTCATAATGGGTCTTCTCTTCCTCTGTTTCAGTATTTCTTCAGTCTTTGTAATACTGCATTTTTGCATGTATATATGCACTATGAAGAACTGGAAACTTCAAAAAAAGGTACAGCTCAGAATGAGCTTGAGAGCATGGACACAGCAGTAGTGGTACATCTGTCCATATCAAATTTTTTGCTCCAGGTGCAGAAATTACTTTTGCTTTTGGGTATGGGTTCTCAGACTGGACACCAGAATGGAGAGTGGGGGCCAATCTGGTGGCAAAATGAGATTGTGATACAGAAAAATTGAGAGTTAGTGTTTTGAGGTATGGTATAATATGTGCAATTGTTTATCAGGATGTGAGTGTGTGCCTGGGCAAGCTGTGTCTCCAGCAGCATCTCGTAGTGCAGTGATGGTGGGATCTGCTGCATGGATTTTACATTAAGAATGTTTCACTGTTGTGCCTAACCTTCAGTCTGATATGCATCAGAATTCATGTAGGGGCCTGGTAAATGTAGCTTGAGCTTACTTTTGTATTTACATTTGTAATTCCATGTTTGGTTTAGTTTTTTTTTTAATGGGGGAAGGGGAAATAACCAGATACAGCTAAAATTTCAATGTGTCCTGAATGACAGCTTATCTCCCCATCACTGAGCCTTGTTTCAGAGGACGGAATGACTGTCTCAGATCTCTCCATGGTACATCTGGAGTATGTGGTGATTCTCTGAGCAGAGCTGCACAGATAAGATAATCCATTTCATTTTAATTGGCAGAGTTGTTTACACATGATCTCTTGCTCATTTTCCTCTTTTAAAGGAATGCATATCCATCCCTGATTACAGCTCAGGTCAAAATCCCTCAGCACTCGTAGCAAATCTCCTATAATTGGTCTCATTTAGCTCTCATAAGGTTGTGTTTTAATTCTCGCTCTTCTGAATCCTTTTCCCCAATCTGTAATGTAATTTTTTACAGGATATTTTATAGACAAGGGAGAAGCCTCTGGCTGTCAGCAACCTTTGCAGTGTATCAAATTTCCAGCTCAACAGGCAACTGCAGTGGAGTTCGTGGGTGTAAGGCCATGATGCTGCAGCAGCAGCACACAGACAGTCAGTGGTAGCGGCACTGGGCATGAGTGCAGGGTTTGTCCTGGATTCTGGAGATAATTGGGATGAATGCTCCTGTTTGCTCTCTCTGCTTCTCTAGTCTTATTCTAGATTTGCTGATGCAGGGGTCTTTTTCCTTTCTAGCTGTCTTTCCAATGTCTTTGTTTCAAGGCAAATACATCCAAGTTGCTGCTGTTTTCTGATGAGAGGCTTTGAGCAGCACAGGAGTGGTGAAAGGCAAGTACTAGGAGCATATTTTTAGAAGGCCCAAAGCAACATTAGCTGTCTTTAGAAAATTCCCTGTGACTTTGCTGAGCACAGTTGCTTTAGTTAATTGAACATAATGCGAAGAGGTGAAACTCAGTATTTCGTTATGCCTGCACTGAGGCACTTCACCTCTGGCCTGTAACAGCACAGTCTGCATGCACCACGTGCTGTGCAGCTCCTGTCTGATCACTGGCTGCTCTGACATCAGCTCTGAAAGTCTCAAAGTCTGGCGTTTTTCTTTTTTTGAGCTGTACCTTCTGCTTTTACACTGGCAATCTTCCCACTACAGTAAAATCAGAAGGGACCATGTGCCTCTACTTCAGCTGTAGGAGATGGCAGACTGTATCATGCATCAGTGAAGGTACAGACAGACTTTTTGCTTTGCTGATCCTGCTCGTGGAAGCAGGAATCTCCAGTAGAGCTGTGGAGCACAGTTATGTCTTAAATCACCACTGAAAGATTTAGTGTAGTGGACAGATGAGAATCCTACCTCTTCTTCCTGTATAATGATTTTTGAAGGTCTTTGTCCTCTGGCAGTTGCTGTTTGGGGACTGTTTTTCGATATAGACCTATATCCTGAAAGGAAATTATATAGATCACTAGACTCAATCCATATGTGCTCTGTTAAAAATGCAGTAGAATTCTCTAGACATGAGTGATGAATTAATCTTCTGCACCAGGAAGCTACCCTCCATCACATTCTTGCCTGCTCTAATATTTTTTAGTAAGCTAACTGATTTAGCAGTGAATGTGAGGGTTTTGGTAAGATTGTAAGTGCAGTTTGGACCTTCTCAAAATATTTGTGGCTTATGCTGGGCAGTGTAACAAGATCTGTTTTCACAGAAGTGGGATTTGCTGTTTGCTTGTTTTCTAAAGCTGCCCAAATTCTTCAAACAAGGAGAAGGGATGGGCACACGCTCTTTATATAGACTCAGCCTGCTTTTAAGTTTGTCAAGGAAAACAAATAGTGCAAAAAAAAAAAAGGACAGCTTCATGCAGCACTTGCTTATGTACTAGCAGCACCAAGAAGGTGTTTGGAAATACCTGTCTCTTCCAAATGTGTTGGTAGCCGTGTGTAACCACAGCTGTTCTTCCTGCTGGGGTTGCACATGTGGAGTATCGACAGTGCTTGCAGCTCTTCTCAGGCTGAAATGTTACCACCTTAACTTACTCTATGATAGTGCCCTCTTCTTTCCATTAAGTTAACTCTATATTTGTCATTAAATATAAATTATGAAGTTATGCATTAAAAGTAACAGCAGTCAGATACCAATGCTCATATTTTTTCTCCTAAATCAAAGGAGGTAGAAGAAGGGGAGATACATTTTGTCCTTTGCTTAGTGTACAGGCTTGTGCAGTCCTAGTGCTGGTAATCCCTGTGCTTTAATCTGCACTTAACATCTACAGCATTTTGTCACATTTTGAGTGTGGAATGGAAGTGAGGGAGTGTGGGATACAGTTGTTCTGCACTAGCACAGTAGCTCACAAGAGGAGGATGCCTCCTCAGGGAGGGTTTCCAAGTTCGGGGAGAGAGTAGGTCATAAAGCTGCATGTGTTAGATGGCATACCAGGAAGTCATAGCCCTCTCCAGAGCCAGGGATCACTGCTGATTTAATTTATTTATGTTTTCCTGTTTTCAGTTGTTGGGTTGGAAGCTGGGTTGGCATAACTGATGGAAGAGGGAAGGAGTAAAGTGGCATGATAAAACGACAATTTTATCCCTACTTAATCTCTTTTTGCAGTTCTGGTCTGCCATCTGGTCAGTCTCTTTGAAAGCACTCAACCCTGTCCTTACTCTTTCCTTTGTTTCTCCAGTCTCCTACATTCTTTAGTTCTTCGTTAGGAGCTCTCCAGCTCAGCTGAGTGGTTTGTCTTGGGAGGCTTCTGTGTCAGGACCATTAGATTAGGTGATGGAGCAAGTTGTTTTCCTTTGATCGTATTTAGTTTTACAGTTCCAGATGATTCCATTAGCCTAATATATGATTGGTCTTTAAGCTTGTCTCTAATTAATGCTAATTTGCTTGGCAGCACTTCTGAAGTAAAATCAGAGCTTGCACATGGGTTTTTAGAGCTCTTCAACAGATCTTAACTCTTACATTTTCAATCACTTTCATATTAATTCCTCAAAGGAAACAGTGGAATGATAGACCTTAGCTGTCCTACATTGTGAGTAGTTGAGCTCAATGAGAAAAGCAGAGGAACTTGAGATTTACTTCAGAAAGCTTAGAAGAACCACAGAACATTTACAAATGTCTATTTTTGATTTAAGAACCTCTTACTGAATGACTTTGCATTAGCTCTTCAGCCTTTAATGGTGCTTTAGAGTGAATGGAAAATTTTGTATCACAAAGGCCTTTTAAAGCAGTCAGGTTTGGCTTCTCTTGGATGATGACAGTTGGACTCATTTGATTACATGTGAAAATATAGTATGTAAATACAGCTAAAGTGCCCACATCTGAGCTGAGCTCTGCAAGTTCCCTTTATGTTAAGGATATGTTAGAGCACTGTTCATTTCTAAATCTACCCTAAGGTAGATGTGCATATTTATTGAGGTGAATCACTTGCTGGAAGTTCTTTTTTGCTTTTCCACTAAATATATTACAAACTGAGAATGTCACTCCAGATGTAGAGAATGTTAGCAGGATAAGTATCTGAGCAGAAGCTGTGTTGAACACCTTCCAGAGGGACAACTAACTTGCTTGTAATCCTAGACTGCTTTTCAGTGTAGCATTTTTAATATCATCACTATTAATTATGTAAATTTGTCTCTTCTGATCTTAACTACCTTTCCCATATTCAGAAGATTTTTTTCTGTACATTTTTCTTATTAAGCTGATGCTGGTATGGGGATTCTGTGCCACTCACACTTCATTCTGAAAACTTTTGCAAGTGTTGACTGTTACAGCTTTTTCTGCAGCTGTTGATTGTCTTTGCCCTAGCCTCCGTGGTTAAGTTGTTCAACAGCCAGGATTCCATTGTAAGTGGTAACCAGGATCTTACAGTGGTCCTGGACAGTGATTCCTGTCCCAGAGAAATCAGACCAAATCATGGGTGGGTCTTTGATTGAAAAGCTAGCTGCAGAGATTGTAGTTGACTCTAAGCGAGGAGAATGTCAAAATGTCAGGTACTGCCCAATTATTTTTTTCTGTAAAGAGACCAGTTTATCACCTGCACAGTCTGGGTTTTGCACTGCTGGAAGCTTTGAAAAAATGGTGAGATAGCTTTGAAGTGGCCCAACACAGTGGCACATAGCATGATTGAGATGAATAATGTAATTTCACAGCAAGTTGAATACCTCTTAATATTTAGCGGATGAACAAGGAGCACAGAAAGACTGGGAACTCTTGTGCAATTTAATAAAAGGCAGAAATTTCAGTGAAGAAAGGTTTAGTGTTTTGCCTGACCCTTTAAAATGTCATCCTCTTGAATCTGTCGTCACCCATGTTTTGTTTGTGTTTCTTTCCTGGACATCACCTGTGTGTAGGTCGGTTTCAAGTATAGAGATCTCTTTGAAGTGGCATCCTTTCTCAGAGCAATGGAGCTACAGAACTGGTATCATCATCACCTAACTGTTGGAAAACTGCTTATCCATTTATTGAGGGCTGCAGAAGTATTAAAAAGAGCAGACAGAAACTAGTGTAGACACTGCATCGATCAACACAGAGTGTCTCTGTGTGAGGGCTGCTGCAGCTCCCTGTTTCATCAGCTGTGTGAATCCACTTTCAGGAGAACGATGTGAACTATTGTAGTGTTAAACCTGCTTTTTCAGTGGCATAAAGTGGGATCCTGGCCCAGTGCAGCAGTTGTGAAGAGGCAGATTCATTTCAGCACTGAAGCCTGGCATAAATTACTAGTCTCTGTCTGATCTGTTGTCCGGAACAGCTCTGAAACATTCAGCTTTCTCCTGTCCCCCATTTTGGTTACAAATTATGTATTTATTTAATTGTTAATTGTAATTTCATTGTCTTTATTTTTAATTAAATGTTCTGGATTCACTCAGTGATACTGAAGCTCAAAATACATGTGCTTTACTTACAGCTGAGTCATAATCATCTTCCTCATAAGCAAAGATCTGTCACTGTCTCCTGATTTAGTTTTGTCTGGAGACTTCTATCCATATCCTTCCTTTATGTTCCTTTTTCTGATCTAATTCTTTTTCTGGTTCTATTGTATCAAAGCATGATGTGAATAAGCCTACTTTCCTGAGACAAGGCTACCATGAAAATGTGGTGTTGTCATGTGCTTGTATCTATATTTTAGTATCCTGTAACTGTGCATGGAACAGGGTGTGTTTCCATGGCCCAAGTCCACATCAACATATAAACACAAAGCTTTCTGCAGGAAAACTTGCTTTTCCTCAAACAAAATATTGATGTTTGCCTTTCCCAGCATTACTTATAAATACAAATTCCTCACTAACCACACGTGGTGCTACAGTGCCTGTGGTAGCAGGCAGAGCTTGAAAGTTCTTTTTGGTCTTGCGTTGTGTATGTGGGTAGGTTAAGAGCAAACTGGTGTTCAGGGACTGTCATAATTGCAGTTGGTGTTGAACGTAAGGTTTCTCTGGGGTTGTTAACTCCTGCATGTAGTAGAGCTATGGTATAATTATTTTTATGTTAGTCCTAGCATTTTCCTATTGCTAAATGAAAGCAGGGTGAAGCTGTCCTTTGAAAATACTCCTATGGTTGCATTTAAACTGATACTGCCACTGAGAAAAGCAATCCAGTTCTATAGTGATGCTTCTCTGTATTGATGCAAGAACTGATACAGAGGATCAGGAAACTCGTGTGGAAATCAAAATAACAGAACAAAACAAACCTATTTTTTTGCTATGTTATCATTCTCCAGAAGGGAAAATGTTACTTATCAGTAAGAAACCCAATCAGGCTCAAATGCTCTTGCAGTGGCGCACCACAGAGTACCTTGAGGATAAGATGAATTGGTGGCATGCCAGGGCAGCTGTCTTGGGAGGAGAGGAGTGACCACCTAAAGACATGCCAGATGGTCACCTCAGTACAGTTTCACATGGTGTAAGCTGCAGAGGAGTCTTGTGCTACTTCTCTCTGCATCAGTCCTGCAAAGTTTTTAAATCTAGGTTAGCCTTAACTAACAATGGTCATGAGAAACTCTGAAATAAGCAGCATGCCCAGGAGACTGAGAGCAAGTAAGTGCAGTCCTTTATTGCTGCCTGTTCTCCACTTCTAATTGGACACAAGATTAATTTTTATATCACTGATTTCTTGTAAGGAGTAAGATTGAAGAAGTAATAGCAATAGTAGTTTCTGATGAAAATGGTTCCAGAGGAAGAGCAAAGTAGTCATTTTGATCAAGGTGCAAACCAGCCCTGAATTCACAGTTTCTGAACTTTTTTTTTTTTTTTTTTTTTTTGCACCTACTCCAAGACTTCCCAGCTTCTCTGATGAGCAGTGCTGTATTATCTTTATGGTCTTGTGCAATTTACCAGAACAACATTATGTCGGAAAACTAGTGGTGTTTTTATGGAATTAATCTTGGGCTTGGTTTTTTCCATATCTTGTTGGGGAAAAAAAACCAACAAAACAAACAAAGAAAAAACCAAACAAACAATAACAGTGTTTCTATATTTTCCTCAACATTTTTTTTCTAGCACCCTTGCACATTTTGTCCCATAATACTATTCTGGACAGATCTTTGAGGACTGAAATTGTTGGGAGTGCTCAAGTCCCTTCCCCTTCCTGCAATTATATCTTCCTGAAATGCATCCTGTGCAAGGGTGAAGATCAGCTCCAGGCAGTGCTGGGAGACAGGGCAGTGGAAATTGAAAGTGGGCTGCACTGGAAGCAGGGCTTTTATTGAAGGGTATGTTTGTAAACTCTTTGGTATTAAAGTATACTGAGTACTTCTAAAAATGAAGAAAGAATAGAAATACAGCCAAACACATCTTCATACAGCTCTAGGGTGTAAACCACAAATGCAAGATTCTAGTTTTCCCTGTCATTAGGCTTTATCTGGAGAGAGCATTTGGTGGGGATACAGATGTTACTTAGTTTTCATGGGCTGGTGATTTGGAAACCTCATGCTTTATCTACTGGGATGGGATGGGTGACACTAAGCTTGAAAATGAGTGTTGAGAGCGCTGCTCATTTTGTCCTGTCTTCGCACCCCTTTCACACTGGTGTTACACAGTCTCTGCTAGCTCCTTTCTGTTACGATACTGTAACTTTTCCTGGGGCTGTGTGGAGCTCCATCCTCACTTGAGTCATGACCTTTTTACCACGAGTGTCTTCCAGTGTAGCTGTGAAACTGCTGACGGAGCTGAGGAAGTGGTTGCAATGCTTGTGAGCACAAATACCAGGACTTTCATGATAGCCAGAATAACATGAGGGAGCTCTGAGCCAAATGAAATGGGAATGACCTTGTATGCACAGACATTAGGATATAAAGTTCAAGTCTTAAAATTTAAATTTCATAAAATTAATTATCCTTAGGTAATACTTTTTAGAAAATCTTACCTAGCTTGATTCCATCTGTCTTGAAGGAAAAGAAAGGAGATGCCAGAAGAAAAGGGGAGGAGGGAGTTTCTCATAAAGTTATGGGGATGAGCTGCCTACTGCAGTGAAATTCATCCTGTGAATGTGAGGAGACTTCTTATCCCTTTTTTCTGCTTGTAAGGCTACCTTCACTGAGATTACAGAAATCAGTGTGGAATACAAGAAAAAAAGATAAATGGGTTTTGACTAATACTGATATGAATTTAACTTTGAGTTGGTAATACTGGTGCAGAACATGCTTTGTCCTATCACTGTCACCCATGATCACCTTAAACAGTGATGAGAAAGTGTCACACAAAAATTCTTAGAAATGTTGGTTAATTTTTATTGGGTTTGGAAATGACAAATTCTAGGAAGAAGTCCTTGAGAGCAGTGAGTGCAATACTTTTTCCCCTGTTACTGTTGCTCAGATATATTGTCTCTCTCCTGGGAAGCAAGTCATACAATGCATTTTTTTGGCTTGGCAAGCTTCTTGCACGAGGTCAGCATTGCCATTACAGGGCTAGTGCAGCACAGTTGTGCTTTAAATGTACTAGCTACAGAGGTTGTACATGACTACTGACTTTTTTGAGTGGTACAATATTAAGTATTCAGCTTGATACCTTTTATTCATTGCCAGTGCCAAGTGCTGTAAAAATTCTGTGCCTGTATAACGTAGCTCATATTGGGCATAACTAATCACTGCTAGGATTTAAAACCTTTGGTGTATAGAGCATCTGGGAGCAGGTAGCTATAAGACTGGGCAGAGGAATCCCCTTTCTTTTCCTTCGTCAGTAAAAGTGCTTTCATAATATGAAGGTCCAGTTGCTGCTGTTTCTTGTATAATGTGCAAAGCACAGCAGTATGTGGGCAGCAAACTAATGCAAAGTGTTCTGTCTAGTGTTTCATTGTTCTTTCTGCCTGAGGCTTTGCAACCTTGGTCTTTTTTATTTAAAATCTTTAAACAATGGATTATCTGTTTTCTCAGGCTTTGGAGGATTTGATGTAGCAGTCACCCTTAGGCATTTGGCTCAAGATTACAGCAATAAATACATTCATCAGAGCCCCCTGGCCCTTCCAAGAGCCAGGCAGTCATAAGATTATCTCTACCATATTCATCTACTTCTAACTCCAGTGAAGTGTTGTCACTCTGTTAAGAACTCGAGTTAAGCCCCGTTCTTCCTGAGCATTTGCACTCAGATGGTTTGTAGGAAAAGGGGGGGGCTGTGTTTGGTGAGGTTGAGATCACCTGCAGTAGGCAGACTTCATTCTTGCTGCAATGTTGGCTTTTACACCATTACCAATTTGTACTTTCCAGGAGATCAGAAACCTTTTTGGAAAGCCAGCTTTGTTTCTTTTCCCCCAAGGTCCAGAAGTCTGAAAATTTCATGTGGCTTTAAAATTTTGACATTGGAATGTAATTTTAATCAGTATTGACATTTCTGATCTTTGTGTGCCAGCTGCTATTTTTCTGAATGGTTCTGGGACTGGAGGGCCCTGTGCCAGAGATTACAAACCAGTTGCCACCCAGTTGTGATATCTGACGTGGCAGTTTCTGTAAGAGTGCTTCCTGATTGCACTGTTTAAAGAGTTGTCTGTGATGTTTTTCTTCTGTTACTATAAGATCTAAGGTGGTTTACAGATATTGGACATTCTGCTGTGTTGCTTTGGAGAAAGATGTCAGCTGTCAGAAGGAGACCCAAAAGTCAGTTTCAGTAAAAAGCTGCATTTTCTAAAGGAGTTTATTTCTGGGTAGAAGAGCTGTTTGTTGTGTGACTTTGCATGGGCAGTGCTTTGCACAGTGGGGCTTACCCCTTTTAAAGAGAATCTTTATCTCAGGAAAGTTCATTTCATAGAGAGATCTGTGATGTCTGTAAATCTGTGAAGATTCTGCTCTTAGCAGCTTCTGTTGATTTTCACCAAGTGCTATATCCCGGCCTTCTGAGCTGCTATCACACCATATCACGTTGCTCATCACAATTAAATAACTTGTGCTGGTTGGCCACTGGCTTTCAACTGGCTCTCAAAGGACTCTCCCAACACAGGTGTGCAAATTGGAAAAAGAGAAAATGAGATTCTCTTTGGCTTTTGTAGTTTGTTTTATTTCTTCTTTCCAACAAGAAAGTAATGACAAATATTTATTCTATTACATGGTGTGTTTTCAAAGTGTGTAACACACATTAACTCTGCCTTGGAAAACTTCCAGCTTACTTTTCAGCAACAGGTAACAGTATTTAAAATGTTCGTAAGTAGAGTGAGTCAGCTTCGGCCTTGGTCACATAATTTTTTATCAGAAGATGGTGGAATCATGGAGTCTTTTTTGGGGGCTGGTACATGCAATGTTTGCAACATTCCTTTACTGTAGTTTTAGTCTTTACCACCATTCCTTAATTTGCTTTCCAGGGAAAAAGTAGTCTCACTTTTTTTTATTTTAGTAGATGGATAAGAATTGGTAACTTAACTGAGCAGTGTAACAGGTTTGTCTTTGCTCTAGAGAATCTTGGTAGGGAGGCTGGGGTCTTTTTTTAATATAGATAGTGAATATGAACTATAGCAAACATCAATATCTGTTACTGTGGTTCTGACTATCAAAAAGAATAGAAGTATATATACAAAATAGATGTAATATATGGTTACCAATATTAGCATTATACATAGAATACTCTTTTGTGTTCTCATGAGAATTAACTTGGAGATGCAATGTCAAGAGAATCGCTATATCTTTAGCATGCTTAAGACTTTGTAGGGCTGGTTAGACATGCTAAAGATGCCTGCACCACTGGACATGTGTGAGCCTGGGCCTGAGCCTGTTGTTTCCCCTGGATTGCTGATCCATGCCTGTTGGATATGGTTAGCACTGATTCTACCATCTATATGTGCTTTATTGTAATTACTGTAAGGAAGAAAGCATGCTACAGATTGAGGGTTATTTTCCATTTTCTGGTATTAATTGACCTTTTGGAATCCAACAGTGTGAGTAAGCTTTATTTATGTATTACTTTTTGCTGGTGTTTAAGAGTGGTATGTGCTGTTACAGCTTTGAATACCCAATCTTGGGAGCTGAGCTTGCTAAGACTTTTTTTCTCTGTCTTTGGGGAATAATGAGTTGGGGGGAAAAAAAAATTGTACCTTGAATTTCTTCCTCTGTTTTATCCTTTGGTCTTCTCTTCTGTGACAGCAGCATTAGTGTTTTGGTCTAAATGATAGAGAGGCTTTGCTAGCATATGTGGAGAAAAATAAACTAAGAAGTTTTAGGAAGTGGAGAGGTTGAGGGTGGGTGATTCTGTGAAGCACTTAATATAGAGCTATGAGTGAGCAATTTCCTTTTGCAGTCATTTTGTCCAGCTGTGGTATTTTCTTCTACCTTATCAAGCCAGCCTCTTTTTCTGTGCTGTTTCTTTAGGGAAACATGTCTGCAAGAATAACATGGAGTGGCACAGGTGGTTTCTTTAGGCTGTGGAATTCAGAGCCAGGTGACAGGCAAGAATCCACAGTGGGAGAGCAGATCCCAGAGATGGTAGGATAAGTGATGGTCAGATCCCTCTCCTAATCCATCTCCATTTCCTAGCAGCCCATATCTCTGAGCACCTTGTATTTGTATTGCCTGTGAAGAAGTGTGCAGCTCCAAAATATATTCTAACATAACAACTAACATGCAAAGTCTTTAGACAAAACAAGTTATTGTGAGTGAATGAGAGGATTTAGACTCAAGACTGGAGCAGTTTGGAGAGGTATGGCTCTCTTTGTCCTAGGGCCAAATGATCAGAAAGCCATTTCACTAGTTACACTGCTTAAAGTTTCCTTTGGTAACTTTGTTGAAATTGTTTATTTGGAGTAGTCAGTTTATAGATTGAACAAGAAATATAGGAGGCAGCCAACACTGGTGTTACTGCGGCTGGTATGGGTAATTCTGAGGGTTTCTGTGTGTTCATTTCTGAGGGCTGGTTGTGAGCCATCTACCCTTAGGGATGGAAGGAGGGCTGGTGGTGGAGTGGCCACTAGATCTCCCAGAGCAGAAAGTTGGGGCAGGATATGGTCACAGACTGCTGATGGATGTAAGAAAACAAACAGCAAGTTAGTTGCCTTCCTCTACCTTTTCAGCAACACTCAAAATGAAAAAGTTGCTGCCTGCACTTTCCTATATTAAAAGACAAACTCGGTGTGCAAGGTGTTGAGGATTGGAAGAGAAACTTAGGCAAAAGAGGGAAAATAAATGCCAGAAGTCCTTTTTAAAAGGAGGTCTTTACTTGTGACTGACCTTTTCATTTTGCACACACTCAGAATGTTTTGCGCATGCTCAGAATGCTTTGTCAAATTCAGGTGTTTTGAAGTCCTAGGTAGTTTGTCTGTGCTAGAAGTAATTATTTGGGATCAAATGAAAAATGACGTTTGCTTAAGGACTTTTTGTGGAGTGCTCTTGCATTTTATTTCATCTGCATAACATACATAGGTGGAAGGTGCCCATGGTATCTACAATGACCTGCTCCTTGACTCCTTAATTTGCAAGGAAGTATTTTTATTTATTTGTCAGTACTATTTCAAGGAAAGATAAAACCAGGTGAATTCAGTAGAGCACAGATTACTCTGGTAATAGCTAAACTGAATTTCCCATGATGGAAAGAGAGAAACAGGAGCTTATCTACACAACAGATTTCTGTCCTTTCAGTGTTTGTGGGTAGATTATATATTGTTGTTTGTTTTTTCACAAGACTTGCTAAAATGATGGTTCTCCAAGTAGGTGTGTCTGAATTGTGTCACAGATTCACTGGAAGCATGCATGTGTACAGTGAAAGGAATAACAGTAGATACAGTGTCTGTGTCTTCTGCATCAGACAGGGAAGAGTCAAGCATCTTCACTTACAGCCTTTGTTGACAAGGAGGAACTCAGTGAATATCCATCATATTTAACTTCTTAGCATTAGATAAATGTGCCAGAAATGCTGTTTCGCTGACATTTTGTTGTATGAGCACTTTGAATGTCTCTGGCTCATCCAGACCAAACACTCTGTCATAACCTTTCTCTTAAGTGCAAAGAGACCTTTTTTTGTATATCTAAAAAGCACTATGTTATCTCTACTTGGTTATTGCCAGCATCAAATGACTTGAAACCATTGCATAAGCTTTTGTCATTTCAGAATTAGTGGTGATCTCATCATTAGGCCTATCAGATACGTCCTTTAATATTTTGAAAACTGTCGAGTCATCTGGAATTGTTCTTCTAATAAATGGAAAGATTATTTGATTCAAGTAAAAACCTGATGGCTAACATCAGGGAGGTAATATTAGATCTCTTTAGGAGTAGTTAGATATCCATCCATGTTTCTGAATTGTCAATACAAGAAAAGCTGAAATCAAGTAAAAGTACCCTTGAAGATGGATAGCAAGATATTTAATCTATTTCAGGGACACCATTAATTGCAAGAGATGAATTAATGGCTATATGAGGCTTTTTAATGGGGGAGAGGGTCACACAGTTCCTGTCCAGGTTTTCAGATGATGGAGAGGAAGCCAACCAGCACACTGATCAGGTTTGGCTTTTGCTGCTCTAAGTAGTTCTGGCCAGATCAGGACAGAAGATTCAGTTCATTACAGTGAAAAGTATAAGAAAATGCCTTACTTAGCTGTTCTAACAGTTTGTGGTGGAATAGAGATCAAATTACTGTATTGGAATCTCAAGTGGGTTGTTCATAGTATTTCTTTCTTTCTGTCACTTAATTGAGTAATCACAATTTTTATGTGTTGTTTGGCGGTTTTTTGTATGTGCTACCTCCGATTTTTAGAAAGCAGCATCATGAGGACACCAGCTGCTTCAAACTTGCCATTCTGCAGGTAGGAGTCATATATAAAGGCAAGTTCAAAAGAGCAGCACTCCAGTGAATGGCTAATTCATACAGCTGTTCCAGCCATCAAGGGAGGCATCAATCTTTTCTGGTACACCACAGCTGTGCTGACATGCTCAGAATGCTTTGTATTTATCATCATTCCTTGTGATGATGGTGTTGCTGGTCCTGTTGTACCTGGGCTTTGGGTGTTGAGCTGTGAGGAAGGTGCTCTGAGCTCTGCCCTTCAAGCCTTAGTGCAGGGGCACATAAAGGGTAATCCTGCTGTTGAGAAATACAGGCAGAGAACGTGCAGTGCATGCATTGTCAGTATCTTTTATACTGATTGCAGCATCTTTATTAATTACTGTTATTTCAGAGTAATTTCTATCTGTGAATTTGCTTCTCTTTAAAAAATATCTTTTACAAGGCATATTGAGAATTTTTTGTTTGAAGTAGTAGATCAGTTAGAGATACCTTGCTGTCATCAGAAAGGGAGACTGTCAATTATACTCGGAAATGACAAATTCATTTCTGACCAAAGAAAATATATTCCACTCAGTACACAAATTAGTGTGTGAAATGTATTGCTACAGTACATCATTGAGGTTAAAAATGTGTAGGGTCAAAAGTAATCTGATATTTATGTGTCAGTTATATAGACAAATCCTGCAAATGAAAATATTTCTTAAGGTCTTCTGGACAGCTTCCTTGAGCTCAAGATCTCCATAAGTCTAAACAATAATGACTACTTTTCCTTATTCCTATTTTGTAAATTTGTCTTCAAGGCTTTCTTCTGCTAGTCTTTGAAATACCTGGAGCTGGACAGTACAGGTTGTAGGAACTGATTTGAATGAGTTTTAGGCCAAATTCAGAATGAGTTTATGTCCTGTATTTTGGAAGTGTTTTAAATAGCTATGATTCTTTTCAGATCACAGAGCAATTACAAATATCCCATTTAAAACAAGGTGTTAAATTCAGATTATTACACTGGTGATAAAGTATTTGGTAGAAATGTTTCTGCATTGCAGATTAACACTAAAAATAAATGCAGAGTTTTGACAGGATTGAGAAAAAATGTAGTTCACGGGGATGTGGTTTTCCTTTTTTTGTGATATGCTCAAGAATTATAACATAGAGTGCAACTATAACAGAGAGTAGACCTAGTTGTTATTTGGATGGAACAGGCAATGGCACATCTTCAACTTATTCTCCCACCATTTTCAATTTAAATCAAGTCCAGTGTTAGCTCATTTTACACAGAAGTCTATGTGCTGTTGTGTTTGTCTAAACCTTTGTCCTTGTTGAGAAACTGAGGAAAGGTTACAGGCCTGTGCCAGTGCTCAACCCTTGCTCCACAGGAGTGTGACTTGTAAGTGGGCAGTTTCTGTGCTGATCACAAACATGAAAGTATTTCCAAAGCTGTTGCTACCTCTCCTAAATGATTAGGCCTCTCTTTGTTTGTTTGTGTTTTTTTTTTTTTTTTGGGGGGGGGTGTGAAAAGGTAATATTCAGATCCCTACTGGTTTGTTAGTCACAGTTTAAAAAAAATCAGTGGTTTTGTGTATTTGGAAAGTACAGTTTATGAACAGAAGGTCACATCTGTAGTTGAAGGTCAAATTACTGGTACTGTGTATGGGAGTTGCTGTTTGCTGTCCATTCAATCATCAAGTGCCAATAATCAAGAATTAATGACACCAGCGTACCACCGTTAGAACATGTTATCTTTTGGCTATATAAAAACAGGAAGATGTTGCTTCTATTGTCAGCAATAGAAGATCTGAAAATAAGCTGTTTAAAACAATACATGCATTAGAGTTTGGGCATCTTTTTGCATTGTCTAGCTTATGCTTTTTCACCTTTATGCTGGAGTTTCTTGGCTTGAGCTCTGTGCCCTTTTTTATTGTGATGTCAGATACTAGCCTCTCTGACAGGCATGACTGACCTGATGTGCTATCACAGTTTATAATAGCCCTGGAAAATTAGGGCATATTCCCAGTAAGGGCTGAGCTCTGTATGCTGGAATTGCAGCACACCTTACTAGGACTTGGTAAGGTGTGCTGCTGCCAGAACTGAGGTGTGTTGGGAAGGGTTCATGGTCTCAGCCTTGGAATAGTAGGTAAGGGAATGGGAAAGCATAAAATGGGATGAGTGCATTTTAACTGATGTTTTCTAGTTTTTCGTTTTCCTTACTTAAAAATTCATTCTGTGTGTGTTGATTAGTTTAGATTCTTTCCTTGACTTTTATTATTTCAAAGTCCTAGTGGTTTGACATGTTAAAAAATTTTTGTATATAGACTGCTGGAAGTACACGGTGCAAACAGGGAAAAGAGAAGACTTTTTGTAGAAGGGTCCAAACAAAATACATTTAGATGTCAAAGGCACCTTTGTGTAACAGCTATTACTTAAGAATGATGTTTTTTGTTACAATCTACTGGAGAGAAACTAATGCTATTGAGGAGTTACTATTTTGTATATACATGTGATATTTTATTCTCCTCTTTTAGCATATTCTGCACAGTGCTTTATTGCCATCTATGTCTTCTTGTCCCACTATTTTCATTCATATCCTGTTTGGCATTCTCAGTGCCGAAGTCAAAATATATACTGCTAAAACTAGAGATTATCTTGTTTTATTTTATCTTGGAGAATAAATTTGTGGTTGGAATTCTTTTCATCCAAGCTTGAAATTCTTTCTGCTTTGCTGCAATTTCTTGGATACCACAGTTGAAAGGCTATTGGCCATGTATTAGTGCATATGTGGCTGGAAAGGATATGTGGAAGTGAAAGTCAAAAGCTGATATTTTATTTCCTTCTGTTTTTTAAGGCAGAAACCAAATATAGTGCATGTTAAACAGATGGCTATGCTGTCACATAATAAATATTTAAAGAAAATAAAATTATGTCCTGCCTGCTCGCTGACGACAGTTCCAGCCCCCATAGTAACAGCAGTAATAATAATGGGAGGATTTACAGTGTATTTATTTTTTAATTCTCAAAGTGAGCTACCTAGTAAGGTCATTTAAGGAGATGTTTTTTAATGTGGGAAAGATAAGTGATGTACTTGAGGTCATCCAACATGTCAGAGAGTCTCTTGAAAGAGCATGCAGTGTCCCCTTGACTTGCAGACAGTATGTTTCCATTTTAAACCATGCTGAATTTCAGATACTCGAGTACTTGCTACAGAACTTTGGGTTTTGATGTGGTTTTTTTCCTTAATTCCAACCTAATTGTTCATAAATGTTAAGTTGGCAAGCGGAGATAAAACCTGGCTTGCATTCCTGTCCAATATACTTGAGAAAAAAATCCCTGCACTGTGGGTCCTCCCGAGAGTTTTGTTGTGAAGAGACAGTGGTGGATGCCAGAGAGATGACGAAGACTTAGCTGAAATGAGGGGTTTTATTTATACAGCTGAGTTTCATCTTGTGGTATTAATAGCATACAGGCATTTCTTTTGGAGAGAGGGGATGGATACTGTATTTAGCAGAGGTCGGTGTGCTACTCTTTCTGCCATGAGCCGGAAAATCCCATTGCCTTTAACTGTGGCATGCATTACCTATCTTTATTGGGAGGAGTCCTCTGTAAATCATTCTGATGCTGCAAGTTTGAAAGCTCTGTAAAAGATACAGGATGAGGACAAGAACTGTAATTCTCTCACTTAAAGGTGAGAAAGCTGGACAGCAGATCATGTTCATGGCAGCAACAAAGTTCATCTGGCTCATGGTCCTCCTTTTCCTTAGGATTCTGCAGATGTACTGGAGAGCAGGTTGAGGAGTTCATGAATTGTCTCAATTACCTATTTCTTGCTAACTTTTACTGATACTTTTCCATCCTCTGCAAGTAATTATACCACATAATAGAAGTGGAACTGCTTATCACATGATAATTCATATGATGAGAGTAGTTTGCTGCTGTGTTGCAGCAGAGTGTATTATCTGGGGGGTGAGTAGGTTGGTTTTTGGATTTGAGGGCAAGTTTTTTCTAGTTGGTGGGGAAATGAGGCTTGGAATTCTTCATTGCCTCTGTAAAAATTTGTCATCTGCCCCAGATATATTAATAGTATCATGATCTCTTACATGCATGGTTGGTCCTGTTGCCTGGATACAAACATAAAGTGATTAGGAAGATATCATTAATATAAAGTGAACAAAATAGGTCATAGAACTACCCAGTTACATGTTTTTCCTATGTGCCCACCATGCATATTGGTACTTGATTCTTTTGCTTGCTTGTTGCAGATTGTGCTTTGCTCTAAGGCTGCATTAGGCTTTTCACTAAGCTGCAGGCGTGATCTGTGTGATATTTTCTGCCAGCCCTTTCTCTGTGGGTTCTTCCCTGTTCTTTGAAATATACCCTTATCAGTTTTTCTCACATAATTTTTACCCTTTTGTGGTCTGTTACCTTTGTGTGTCTGATCAAATGCTATTGTATCTTCTGAATTTTTTTCAGAATGTAATTGTATTTTTAGTTTCTGCATACTGCATTACTCTTCTTGGTAATTACATGCACTGTGTCACATAACGGAGTATTAAAAATGCTACAAAAGTCCCTTGTTTTTTAACATCTCCCTAGGGTTTTGTGATGGATTTGGTAAGGCTCTGGGGAGATGTCCCTTTCTAATCTAGCTTCTGGTTTAGCTCTTTGCTTTTCCATCATTTCCTGCAGCATTTCTGATTTTCTTCATAAAAACATATACTTATTTCTGATTCACTCTTAGCTGTTACTGCAAGTTTTTTTCAAGTGTAGATGAAAATGCCTCTGGCTGGCTTGCTTTTTTTTCAGTTACTCCTTTATTTCTTTAAGTCTGCACTCTAACTTAAGGTGTGATTTTTCTCTTTCCAGGTGTTCTAGTGTAGCAATCCATCATACTGTAGTTTTAAGAGTGAAGAAACTAAAACAATTTTTTACTTCTCCTGATTTAACAACCAGCTGCTGGAGGTGGACTGTAGTGACAGAGTTTCTTCTTTCCTTCAGTTGTGAGAAGAGCTCTTTGCTTAAACCCTGCTGATGTAGGCCTTTAGCATGAACCGGTCTGAGTTTAGGAGAAGAGGGAAGAATGAAAATAGTGATGTTGGCTTCCTGGATGGTAATGCAGGATGGTAAAGAAAGAAAATATTTCTGCTTCCTTTTGGAGAATCATTGCATGTTGTTCGACCACCACTGTTTCTGTGAACGAGCGTTAGGCACCCACATTGTGCGTGTGTGGTGTTTGGTGATAAGGGAGAGGAGTGGAGGATTGTTTTGTGGTTAATGGGCTTGTAACTGTGATTAGAAAATTTGATCTAGGCCTCTTGCTCTGCTTTTCATGTGAACTTTGGTAGTTCACATCATTGTTGTCTCAGTTCTGTTTGTTTAAAATTTGGATAATACTTATGTTCTGCTTGTGTGCTGTATCTATTTCTTTTGAAAAAGATGTGGGGCAGCATCTGTCTTTTGTTAGGCATACAGAAATCTGATTGCATATACAGATATTGTTAGAATATGTTTGGTTGGAAGACACCTTACTAGCCCTCCTGCCATGACCGGGGACCTTTCCACTAGCCCAGGCTGCTCAAAGCCATCCAACCTGACTTGAACACTTCCAGGATGGGGCATCTGCAGCTTCTCTGGATGATGTATTGCTGTTTCCCACCACTCTCATAGTAATCTTTCTTCCTAAATGAAACCTGCCCTCTTTCAGTGTAAAGCCATTCCTCCAAGTCCTATTACTACACACCCGTGTAAAAAGGGCATCTGTGTGTTTGAGTAGATACATAATATGCAATGAACCTAACCTTGGCTGAAGCCTTTTGGTGTGTGCTGTAATGTAAATAGAAGTGAGAATATAGTTGAAACAAATGATACAAAGTTTTCACAACAATTTGGTCACAAAATGCTGTTTTCTGTTTTTTACAGTAGGTGACATTTTGAAGTCATAATTACTGTGTGATGGCTTTCAGGTGTCATATATCCATGGACAAATACATTACAGAAAGATTGCTGACATTTCATTAGTTTGTGTCTTTGATATCATTGTTGTTTTATTTTAACAGTCAGTCTCCTTTCTGGCTTACTTTGAGGCATAGAATGCACTGATGAGAAATAAAAAAGGAGAAGAGAATTCTGTATCCAGTCATAGAAGTGATATGTGTAGTTCAGTGTTTTGTTCTTAGTACCTAATCTGTTGTTTTGGAGGAAGTGATAGAATCTTTATTTTTTGTATTATGGAAAATTGATCAGTGGAGGAAACTGACCTGGATTGCTCCAGTCTGAACTCGGATCATGTAGGACTGTTGTAGTCTTTCTCTTTACTGTGTTCTGGAACAATGGACTGCTGCAGATATTTTTGCACACCATATTTGAGGAAAGATGAGGGCCAGCTGAAAGTAGCTCAGGAGAAAGCAATAGCAAAAAAACCATGACCTACCAGGAAAGAATGGAACACTCAGAATTTTTCAGGCTGGAAGAGTTACAATAATGTAAAAATTTTAAAGTGTGCTGCAAAGAGAAAAAAAAAATTCTCTCCTATGTTCACACAGCCCAGAAGTCAAGGGTGTAAATTGTACAATTAGAATTCAGGAAAAGCTTTCCTACAGTGCCAGCAGTTGAGCAGTAGACTGGATTGCCTAGAAACCAGGCATACTCTGTCCTGGAGGATATTAGCAGAGATAACAGGCAAATGTGGAAATGTCTCTGATTCTAGGCCTGTTGTGATTTCAAGAGTACTGAAATGGTTTCTATGGAGTTTCCCTTCAATTTTAGGTGTATTCTTTGCCCTGATCATTTTCATAGAAAAATCCTCAAGAAAATTCATTCTGCTAAATATTGCTTTAGTCAAGCTGGACTTTAATACATTAAAGGTGAGGGTATAGGTTTAGAAAGTGTATGCTAGAAAATACTAATATATATAACAGGGTTTTTTTTCCTAAACATATTTTTTACTTTTTTTACATGATCACATGACTGTTTTCACTTTCTTAGAGGGTAACAGCAGGAAATTTATAGCTCATAATTAAAAACCTCTCTTTCTGGTGTTTATTTCTTTCTCATTTTCTTTGTTGCTATGGTCCCAGACTGCCCAAGAGTTCCCTCTGTTAGAATTTCCTTAAATAATACACATTATTCTGTGTATTCAAGCTGCCTCACTCAAGGTTGTGTCCAGAGGACATGTTATTTGTTTTTGCTTTCTTTTGCAATTATTTAATAACAACCTGAAAAAAATAGGCACTGATCTTTGAGAACTCCACAAATACCCTTCTTCCATGGTCAAAACTGATCAGTGATTCTTGTTTTGTTTCTTTTTGCCAGTTTCCTGCTTGTGACAGTACTTTGTTCTTCTTGCCTGCACACTGATTTGAGAAGCCCTTTGTGAAGGACTTGACCAAATCTTTTGAGAAAGTTCCAATAAACAATGTGTTTTTGTATTCCTTTGCTCCATCAAGTTTTTTTCCTAATCCTTGAAAGAATTCAACTCCTTAACAGATCTACCTTGTGTTCAATTCATCTTGTCCCCTCAACTATGCAGAAATTGTCTGTGTTTGTTCACGTGGTCTTAAGGATTCTCCTTCTCTTTCTGAGAAGTCTTTGGGTTTTTGCAGACTTCCAGGATGTCAGGCTTACATTCTGATGCTGAGGTGATGCTCACAAGTGGGAACTCGGTACAGGACCCGCTGGACATTTTCCATGGTGTAAGTTCTCACACAGTCCCACTCTCCTGTCCCTGTGTAATCTGTGCAGAGTGCCATTACAAGTTTTGTGCAGATGCACAATGCACTGAATCTAAAATAGAAAAATAACCTGGCTCACCACAGGGCAGTGGTGACACGACAAAGGCAACGTTCAGCTGGTTAATGTGTGGGTAAAGAAAGGGAGACAGCTGCTGCCTTCTAACAGCTCTGCTGGCATAACTGTGTCTTGTAACCAGCTTAAGAGACATCAGATTGTGTTTTGGTCTTTTGCATTAGATAATTTAGGCCGAGAGTAGAAAATTCTCAACAGGAAGTCACAGAAATGTAGAAGTGGTAGTGCTGAAAAATACTCTAGCCATATGGAGTCCTTGTATTGTTGCATCTTACTGAAAAATGTATGGTTTTATACCTTCATTAGAGGCCGGGGTCTTTCTAAACTTTTAAGGTGCCAGATGGTAGAAGTGAATTAACTATGAAGACCCTAACAGAGGAACTAGAGATAGTAGAAATAATTTGAGAATATCAAAATAAAGTACTTCCCACTTGTGGGGAGGCACTGGGAAGAATTCAGTCAAAAAGATTTAACAAGAAATGTGTTTGTGTGTGCTTCAGGGAAGGAGTGAAACTGGAAAACCACTAGTTTTTCAAGCACCAGAAACATTTGGAGTGAATAGCTGCGTAGCAGATAAATCAGTTTACAGATGTGTCATGGTAGCAAGTGGTAAATTAATACAGTTTTGAGTTACGAAAATTAAAGAGAAGTTCCTTCTTGAACTGAGAGAGTTAACTTGCAAATTGTACCAGGCCCAAACTTCTTGTTTTCAGATAGATATAAATGAACTGAAGAGATTGGAGGGACAAATGGCAAAGGAGTAGAGACCAAGGGACCCACAGGCCACACATGCCTTTTTGGGCTATATGATAATTAGAAGTGTAGTTGAGAGATGTGATAAGAGTCTACAAATATTTGAAAGGTGCATACTTGAAAGATAGAGAAACTAATTAAATGAGTAAAGTGAGAAGGAGTGTAATTAGAAACAAGGGAATGAGGTTATAAAATATATTGAAGTATGGAATAGTCTGCCCAAAGGAAAGACTGGAAGAACAAATATATAAAAACAAATATATAATACAGAAGACTGATAGAAATAGGAAATAATCTAACATCAAAGACTCAATTTTCTAATGAAAATATATTAAATAATTTGGAAATCTTTTACCCATTTAATTTATGTTTGCTTTTGAGGTATTAGGAGAAGTTGGCAGACTCTCTTAACTCTCTAATATTGCCTCCCTAATGCTTCCTGCCGATTCAAATACATTATTGCATACCAGTCTTAGGTACTGTCTTTATTCAGGAAAAAAGTGTTTTAAAAAGGAACAGTTGGATAAACAGTATGAAAAGGTATAAGGGGAAAAGAAAGGTAAGTAAGTTTCAGGACTGATTTTTTAAGAATGGTGTGTTGCTACATTCTGCTTAAAAGCTGTAGCTGTAGATAAACTAATACCAGATATAGAGGTCTAGTTGCACTGGTTTGTTCCTGTTTGCATCTAGTGGGGGAAGATTAAGGGAGCTCCCAGACTGTGAATTGCTGTTTGTATTATGTGTGGTCACCTGCACATGATGGGATCGTATGAACAGGACTGAAACATTTTTAATGTAGAGGAAGGCAGCAGAGAATTTTTCATTAATGAAGTAAATGCATCTTAAAATTCCACTTGGAAAGTCAGTTTGACTGCCTTTGATTGGATAGGGAGCAGCCCTCTGTTTGGCTGGTGCCATAGGGTTAACAGTATAATGTAATCAGGTTCACTGCTTCCCTCAGTAACTTCTCTGGGTAGGTGCCAGGTGCCTCCTGGGCTCTGATGTGGTGGAAATGGACAATGAGGAGTCATCACATGGAGCTGTTGCCCCAGACCACAACTTGTGGGAGAAAGGACTTGCCTGTGCTTGGCATTTACTGGGTGATTCCTGTAGGCTGGAAGGCAGCCCTGGAATTAATTTGAGGAGAATATTTAAAGAATTTAGTCTGGGGATGTCCCTTTGCAAAGCAAAAAATGTTGTATCTTTGTTTTCAAACACAACTATGAGACAGCAATTTAAATTGCTCTGTTTAATTTCTATACATGGTCTCTACATATCCCCAAGATCAGCTCAGTTGGTGCTAATCACACCAAGGCTGTGGGTTTGATCCTTCTACGGGCCATTCCCTTAAGAGCCAGACTCAGCCATCCCTGTGGATCTCTTCCAGCTCAGAATATTCTATGATTCTGCTGTTAAGCAGTCTGCACAAGAATTTCAGTTGCTGTTTGAGCTCCTGTGTTGAGGACTTCCTATGGAGGCATGTTTTAAGTTTCTCATTATGAAGAAATGTAGTTACGTGAAATTTAAGGCCAAGTTCTCTGGCAGTTACAGGTGGACTGTTAACTCTTAAAACAAACCAAGGGGTTCTTAGTCTGTTTTTTCTCTTCCTGCTTTTCCTTCTATATACTGGGGGTCGGTTTCTGTGATTGAGAAATACTGCATTTTCTTTCACTTGACATGTTTTTAGGGAGCCACCATAGTGTGTGCACTGTGTTGTTGAATATTTTCTATTTAGAACAAAGTGTTGGTTACACAGCCCGTGTGCAATGCTCTTCATATGTGTATAAAATAAAGTACTCTTTGATCTTTCTTTCCTGTGTATCTCTAATCTAGACCCATTCTGGGTTTTTTTTTTCCCAGCTGGAGGGTGTGCTTGTAAGCCAGGCATTGTTGACTTTGCTCTGTGTGTTGGCTTCTGAACAAAGGCACTGCTGAAAAGGTGAGTGCTTAACTTCCATGCTCTTTGATGCAGGTTTATGTTCAGAGGAACTGATAAATCCAGACTTGCCAAACCTGTCACTTTAAGCTGTATGTAGGTTTGCAGTGGAGAAAGTCTAATCTACCAGCTCATAAAATTGTGAGTGTCAGCCATCAAAACACTGTGAGACTCTGGTTTAGTGTAAATTGTGTGGCATTCCACAGCACTGGAGATCAAAGAAGGCATGTTTCATCTCTTGAATAGATCTGAATTTAGAGCTAGAGAAATCTGAGACCCTGAAAATAAATGATACAAATACAATACCCAGCCTGTAATCTACATGGGAAGGGATGGCTAAGGGGCATGCATGACTACCTGTTTCATATGTTGTTGTGTGAATTTCTGGTAAGATTCTCTGTTTACCACATCAGCTGTCTTCTGAAAGTAGCTGAGGTATCTGAGCATTAACTGAACAGACTTTTATCAAATTGACAAGATTGTTTATAAGATGGGGAATAAATTTAATGGCATTGCTCTGCTGTGAGTACTTATCAGGAGTTTTTTCAAAATCTTCCCCTTCAGTCAGTGAAATACTGAGTGTGCCAGGCATGTAGAAGTGCAGTGACTAGGGGAGCATCAAACTTAGTTTATAGGAAATAAACAAAACTTTGTTTATAGGAAGTTATTAGTACTCTAAAGAAGAGTAGGTGAAAGTAAATATGTGGTATTGTAATGTCTGTATTAGTCTGTTTTCCATGTGACTGCATTAACACTCAGCCCAATTTCAGGACGTATCTTTGAAACTATGAAAGGCAGGCAAGATTCTCCTCCTTGTTTTGTGTATAGATAAATCTGACTGGTTAAGCAAGATCTTGTTCTGTCATTATCTTGCTCTGTGATTTCATTGAGAAGAACCTGTCTGACCAAGGACTCTTACAGTCTCCTAACTGAAGGACATGAAAATCAGTAGTTTACTGCATACAGCTCCAGAAGCAGTTCTGTGTGTCAGAAATGTGTCCCTGACATTTGACATGACAGTATCCATTGAATTTAAAATTCCATTTGGCTTGCAATGTTTCCTCTGTCGGGAAGTGGTGAGATGCAATCACAAGGAATACAATATCAAGAAAGATTAGCAAGCAAGCAAGTAATAAGTTTAAGAGGTGACAGGTAGATGTAAGGATCTGTCCTGGAAGAAGTTACAGTTATGAAATTGTAATTTTATTAAATAATCATAAAGAATAATTCTCTGTACCTGGGGGCTTGTAGAGAATAATCGTTTCTAAAGAGGTTGAGTTCAGCAATTACGATGGTACTCTTGAGGCTAAGCATTTTTGGTCTTTCTACCATTAGTGGCTAAGTCATGTGAGACTTAGTGATACAACTGAACTGGGTTGGAAATAGCATTTTGGATTTTTTTCTTCTAAAGCTTGCTGTTGTAGACAAGGCCCTAAAAGCAAGTAAATCTTAAATGTTGAAAACTGTAAGGGCAGTTACTGATGAGTCATCTTTTTTTGTGCTTGTCCTCTAGAAAACATGGATTCCTTAAAAAGAGGCAAACTTTCCCCCATCCCAAACAAACTCTCTTAATATTATTTCCCAGTGTGATGCTTTTATAAAATATGTAGTTTAAGGAATCTCCATCAAGTTGCTTCTTTCCTCTTGTCATTTTTATCACCCTTCTAAACAAGTTACTCTTTGCCCTCTGCTATATCCATATAACTGGCTGAACTGTAGATGTGCAGTGACTTTGTGCAGCTACAAAAGCAATATGTAATGCACAAGCCAGTTTTTTTAGTCAGACAGCCTGATGAAAACAGAGATATCCATCACTGGATTTAGCAGTGTAGTTTTAGGTATCAAAAGAAGCTGATTGCTCATCCTTCTTGTTCCGTGGTATCTGTTTCTTTGTGCTTTCATTCGTGAGGCAGGAAGGCTTGAATATATTTTTTGATACATGTAGAATCCGTAGAGGGATCTTTGATTAGCATACTGCATTTTCACTTCCTTTTCCATACCAAGAGAACGGATGATTTGGAAGTGGTTGTAAGTACGTAGGTCTACTGCTGGGAAACTTTCTATGATCCCTTTTGAGATCCTCACTCTCACCAGAAATTCAGGTGCAGGACCAAGTTTTGGACCTCTATGTTGGAAACACCAGATTTGAACTTGGAGTTGTGTTCTGCTGAGAGCTCTGGGCATGTAGGGCTGTATTATCAGCAACTGCCTGAAGCAGGCCCTGCCTGCTGAGGAATCTTCTTCAACCAGACATCTCCCTCTCCACTAAGCTGTAGTATCCTTGTGATTCCTTTCAGATGTGCTGTCTGTTGTGGATTTGAGTGTATGAGGATGGATATTGCACTGAATTTGGGGTCACTCCCAAGCTGGCAGGATTGTTCCCAGCTGTCAGTGACTCACAGTAGCCGAGTTGCTGTCCCAGAGTTCAAGTTAATGGAATCTGCAGTTCAGTCTCCCTTGTTTTGTTTGGCAGAGATGAAATTTCCCATGAAATAGCAAGAGCAGGAGGGAGAGTATACAAAGTAGTAGCTTTGAATATGTGTTGGGTCTGAAAAATTGCTGAGAAATGCTGTCCTTACTTCCTTAGCTCTTCCTTGGGAATAATTCCTTGCCAACAGTCATGCCTTCAGGTGTTTTCTTTTATTTTGACTAGCTTCTTCCACTGTACTTAATGCCAACAATCTCCAATTTCCAGAACTGCATTAAATATGTGATAAATATATGCCACATGATTGTCATCTCATTCTTTCTCTGAATAGATGGCAAACTTAATTTGTATTTAGAGGTTCTGTTTTCTCAGCAGGGTAACTATTTATGCCTAAGAAAAAGGGCATAAATGTCATTGATGCAATCCATTCATAGAGTTAATTTATTTACTGAGTGAAAAGTTACATTTTATCCTGCTTTTTTTGCCACTTGACATTTTTACCAAGCAGGTTATCTTATGGTAGTATGGAAGGATATTTGAAATAACTGGAGTGTACCACATACAGTGAGGGCCTGGTTTTACATGTTGATATTGACAGTTGTTCTGATAGTGTGTGATTCCTCTAGAGTGCCTGCTGGACTTCTATAGAGCTGTGTTTGAATGTGGGCAGTATTAAGTGCTGGCCACTGAACAGCACTGATTCTTCCAGAATCAGTAGGAACCTTTGAATTTTGTTTATTTTCTTTGAAGCTGTTAGGTGACTGAGAATCACTGTCAGTTTCCAAAATAAATAGGTCTTCTGAAGCTTATTTGCCTTCTTGTTGCTCTGTTACAGTATCAGACTATTGGAAGCAGGTTCAGTCTGAACACTTGTACCTCGATTATAATGCATGTGAACCTTGGACATGTGTATGAAGAGTATTTTCTGGTTCAGGGTGCTGTTAGAAAATGCATGCGAGTCCAAGAAAATAGCAGATGTTTGGTATTCAATATTTGTGGCTTTTCTGTTGTCATTAATCTATTATAAGAAAGCTCCACGAACCCAGAGTAAGATGATGATGTTCAGTTCACTAATCAGTAAGTAAAGAAAGGAAGAGGTAATAGGTATGGTATTATTTTCTGGTTATACTAAGCAAGAACAGCCCAAGAAGATTAAATGTGCATATATTTCAGACTTCACGTGTATTTTTCCATTAAGCAGGATTGCTTTCTCTCCAGCTCTGTATTTGCTTCTGTTGTCTACCCTTTTATAAGCAATAATCCGGTCTTTTTCAATGGAATCACAGATAGTGAAACTCCTCTGTTTCTATGCAGCACAGGTTTGCCAAATCGAGTTTATAGGGCATGGTATTCATAGTGAGGTTAAGGACCCTTTCAGGGTACTTCTCCCTATTACTACAAAGTACTTGTTTTACTGCCTGGTAAAACAGGGTTTGTTTTTTTTTTTTGTTACATCCACCATCACAGGGAAATACTGAAATAGCTTTCCTGCCCAGAGTTATTCTCAAGGCATGTGGAGGGCAAGAGTTTAATGTGTTGACTGAAGACTTGTTTGCATGAATGCATTTTAGAAAAGGTAAAATCAATGTTTTACAGCCAGGAAGTCAGTATGTAGTAAACTCAAGTACCAATAAGTACCTTAAATCATGGTGCAGACTTCTTATTCAGAAAAAAAGTTTACCTGAGTTTGCTTTGTCTTTAGCTTTATTTCTAAATACCTGAAGAATAAAAGCTCCTGTATAGGACAAGGAATTTTGTAATGATCTCCCCTATTGATTTTGGTGACATACTCAATTCTGCAGAAGTCATACAGTACATACAAAAGTTCTTTGTTTATCACCTGGATTTTTTCATGTTGGTGTTGTGGCACTGACTTTGGTGGTTGTTCAGAGTCCTAAGAGCAGTCTTTGCTAGAGGACATGTTATAATTAATATCAGACTGATTGGAGTAAGCTATTTATGGTCTTAGAAATGTACTAGAAATTGTGCTTAGGAATGTACAGGAGGTGATAATACTGAAAATATTGTGTGGATACTGTTTTTTACCCAGACTTCAACATGCAGTGTTTTCTAGTCACTTTAAAGCCTTGAAAGGGATAAAAGAGAAGCTGGTGCAGAGATCTACATACACAAATGGGAAGTACCACAGTACCAGATAAATATGATTCAAACTTTTTTTAAGAATTGAATACTCCAGCACAGGGTATTTGGAATGCCTCAGGCATGCACGATTGATGGAAAAGAGGTAAAAAAGAGCAAGATAGAAAACAGATATAAACTTGTACTGTTGTCCAATATTTGAGCAATATAAACTCCAGCTCTGAATTGTCCTCTGTACTGTCTTACAGTTTCCTGATTTTTGTGAACTAATATAGTTAACTGCAGGGAAACTGCATCAAAATTTACTCTGCTTCTGAAAGCTTTTTGTTTAAGGAAATCTGCCACAAAAGACTTATTAAATTTCTCTTACTTTGTCCTCTGCTCTACCTTCTCACTTAGTTATGTAATTTATAACTTTTGTTCTTCCTTGCCCTCTTGATAGTTCAGAATTCCAAATTCTTCAGTCATTCTCCCCTTGCAGCTGCTATCTGAATTCATTCCATCTGACTTCTGCAGTCTAATAGAGGAAATCTTCAACAAAGCATGTAATCTCATGTTTTGGAAATTAGGAATCAAAAGCATATGTTTCAATCGAGGAAGGGACTATCTCCATCTCAGAGTACCTGAACAGCTGTCCTAAGTGACTTGTCCTGTAAGAGGCTCATCCTATGTCAAAAAGTGAATAATCTGATAAATTTCCATCTGTCATCAAGATAGCCAGTCAAAAACAGAGCTTTAAAGACAAGAATGCTGTATACAGTTTCCTTTTTTGAACCACTTGAGGGGCTCTGAATGTAAAGGACTTTGCTGTATGTGCATGTAGCATCAAAGGCAGTAAATGTGCAGAAGTCCTTCAGCCAAGTCCTAAAGGCAGCAAGCAGTCTCAGGGTCAGCTGTGCAGCACTGACTAGTTGGCAAATTGTCTTCCAACCTGAAATGGCACCTGGAACTTACAATTTGCTATGTCATTATTAAGAAAAGTACACATTTATTCTTTTGGCTCCACAGTGTTTTAAAAGCAGTTTACAGCTTCATGTTTGTTCTCTCTTCTCCTAGTGCTCTATGACTCTTAACTTGTGTTTGACATGTTTTCTTGTTCTTTTTTCTTGAGCTGGAATATTTTATCTTGTCATAAAAAGAGCTCCCTCTTGCTTTTGTTGTCTGTGTTGTAACTTCAGTAGCTGAGTTTGAAGTATGGTCGTTGCTTACTTTCCAAGACAGTAGAGGTGAGGAAATGCAGCAATGTGAAGCGGGTAGGTGCATCAGTGTAACATGTGAGAGAATAGCATGATGGTGAAAGGCAGTGAGCTTCTAAATTAACACAGGGAGAATGTGTGTGTGTGGTAGAGAGGGAGGTGTCTCAAAAAGCTGTGTTTAATCTCTTGAGGCTCCTGAGTGCTATAATTGAGTCAACATGTCAAAGTGAAGTATGTCCTGAGCTTTGGGAGCAGGAGAAGACTGCATCTTCTGCATGTACAAGTTTGGATGAGCCCCATCTTACAGCAATAATAAGCACTCTGCTTTTGCACTGCTGAAACTGCAACTCAACAGAATAGTTGTCCAGCCAAGCTCTATAACTGATGTTTCTCCAAGAACTGCTTTAAATCTTTGGTTGGGAAGCTGTGAGTAATTGGCTTTGCCTTTGCTTCTGATGCAGATGTGAACAAAGGGGATGAACAGAGGGGAATATGACTGAATGCACTATTGAGATACAGGCAAAACAAACTGAAAGGGTCTCCCTTAATTTGTTTCTAAGTCTCAGAGAAGCAAATATCTGTATGTCTTGCCATATTTCTTATGTTGGTGTAATGTTTTGGGGATATACAGACTTTACTGTAGGATTTTTGTGTTTTAAATGGATGGAAAAGGGTTGATTACAGTCCTTTGTCCTGGCGGTTTGTTGCAGCCTTTGGCTGTGTGACTTCATGCATGATGCTGCACTGGCAGCTCTCTCCTTGGCTGTAGTTCACTGCAGTATTGTTCTAGGAAATCATATGAAATTTAAAGCTCTTTAAAGCCCATGTTTCCTTGCTAACACACTAATTTTGTCTTGATTGGGTTTTAGGTATAATATCTACCTTTGGTGCTTTTGTATTTTATAAATTGTTCTTACTGACATATCTGATGTTCTGATTGTTTCCATAGTGACAGCAATGGCAAAAACCTGAAAAAGGAAGGTGACGGCACTGTATTTTTAAGATTAACTGTTTTACAGAGGAATGGTTTGGGGGGGGGGAACACTGTAGATTTTTTTCAAGCAGTAGTACTTACTTGGAGGTCAGAGAGGAAAGATTTGGCTTGCTTTTTTGGCATTTATTTGTGTGGGGAAGTAGTGAGCACAAGGTCAATCTAGGTAATATGAGATGTTTTCAGCAACGTCTCCTTTCTTGCTGCTTCAAAAGATGATAAAATCTTGAAATGCAGAAAACTGAAATGTGCAGATTATCTTCACAGGAAAGGTAGAAGTCAATATGCCTGTGAGAAAATGTGTTACATATTTTGTTTCAAAATTTCTCCCTTCCAAATTCATAAATTAAGCACAGGAATCTTTTAGTATTAAAAATCAGACACAAAGCCGTTAGTGAGAGCTTCAGTCTTCTTTTGTCCTTTGATAAATTCAGTCAGTTGTTTTATATTCTGGGAACAAGGCTTTATTTCTTTTCATTACACATAATATTATTTGCATTTAAAAGTAAGATACCTTGAGAGAATTTAGGCATTTGCTTAGAGTCCATGTTTTAACAGAGAGGGTTTTTTTTCAAAGCATTTGTAGGAAACACAAGCTTCCCTAACATTCCCTTTTGTCGTTGGTGTTGATGTTTCTTCCTGTGGTGCAGTCACTTGAAGCAGTTGCCTGACATAGAATATATGCCTGCTGTTCTTATATCAGCACAAACAAGTGAGAGGAGATAATGGGAGAGATGCTTGTAAATGATGTCAAATATTTTTCATTCAGGGGCTTTTTTCTGTGAATCAATGGTTAGCATTCTGGTTGAATACCATACCTGGAGGTATCTAAAAGATGTGTAGATATGGCACTTAGGGACTGCCAGGTCTACCACTTGATTTGATTTAGGTGTACCTGACAGTGCCAGCTTGATGGTTGGACTGCATCTTAAAGGTCTTTTCCAGCCAAATGATTCTGTGATTAAAGCATGCTTCTCCTGCCCATTGCTGTGCCTAGGATCTGTGGTCAGGCTGGGGACCTTGTGCCCAGGCAGTTCTAGAAAGAGCTTAGAAAGGATCAGTCAGGCTGTGCAGCCCATCTCCAGGTGGCAGACACATCCTCCAGCCCTGGGGAAATCAAAGAAGCTGGTAGTAAGACACAGGTGCTCCAATTTAACACATTGTTAAATTAATACCTCTTATGCCTTCCAGCCAAAATGCGGCATCATACTGTAAACTGAATATGTGTTACGTCTTATTACACTGGGGAAGAGAAGTTGACAGCTGAGAGTTTGTGTTGTTTTTTGAGTTGTACAGGTTGGTTGGTTGTCTGTGCCTGAGGCTACTTAGGTCACATCTGCATTAGTACCTCAGCTGGTTCATCTATCATTTTGGTGTCTTGGGAGTGGTGTGCATAAAAATATGTAATTCATGGTTCTTCTTTATATTTATCTGCAGTGTTCTGATCAGCTTGTTGAAAGTGTTTGATTCTGGTTTTCCATTGACCAGAAAAAAGGGGAAGTTTCCATGTTTTTTACAACTGGGAATCACTGTTTAAAACGGGGAAATGGTTTAGAAATCATGGGAGCAGTTAGTTGTTGCAGAAAGGCTGAAGAAAGTGTCCTCTGTTCTAAAAAATGTCCTCTTATTTTCAGAATGATACAAATGTAAATATTTTTTTAAGAGACTGGTTCATTTATAGATACTTGAGTTGTTGAAATGTTGATTTAGCAGAAAAAAGATTGGTTAGTTAGTGTTACCTCTATGTCCCCACTGCTCCCTACCCCAAAAAAAACCCCAACACACTATTTTTGTATTATTTTCTCTGATGGAGTTTTAAGGCGTTGCTTAGTGCTTTGTCTTAAGTAATGTCCTGTGTCCCAAGCATATGTTGGTCATCACTTGTATTTTAGTAGCATTATGAAATGTAGACAGAAGTAGACATTTAGACATGCCTCTGTCATGTGCAGCATATTTAGTTTCTTCATATTTAATTTCTTCAAACTTACAGGTTTAAATTTGCAGCTTCTTCTGGTCCCCCTTGGAATGAAGGGGTTGTGTTTTTCTTTCTTGCTAGTGGTAGCAGTTAGTACTGATTCATTGGTGTTGACCCCTCTGCTGCTTGTTAAAAGACAGCTTTATTTGCAGAGGTATCACAGTAAGCTTAATTTGGCTTGCTGCATCTTTGTAGCTGTTTTTATCTTATATGAAATAGATGAAATCTAAAAGGAAATTTTGAACAAAAAGGAGAAAAAAAACTAAACCAAAACTAACTATTCACATGTAAATGTACCTTATAAAGCCACAGACCTAGTAGATTTAGATAGTATCATATTAATTTATTGAAATAAAACTTTCCCTTAGATCTTGGGAAAGCATCTGCAAGGAAGAAAGCATCTCTTGCATGTCTTTTGCTCGTAGTTCCAATTACAGGCAGCTGTCTGATTTATACTCAGTGAAAACTGCTAATTGTGCCCTTGTAAACTCTTTTAGTTTAGAGGAAAATGTATTTATTTGCATGAAAATGTTTGCATGTGAAATACTGAAAACCTTTCCTGCAGATACAAAATTTTAGAATTCAAGACATATAAGCCTCTAATGCTTTCCTAAAAGCTGTTCTTTCCCTGGCTGATGGCTTTTACCTTGCTATGTGTCATTAACATTTACTGCTGTTGCAAGTTCTTGGATAACAGATTGAGGTGACTGTGTGCTAGTTTAGATGGCATTTGCCAAACAAATTGTTAGGAATCTTGCAATCATTTTCTCTTTGTCTCTTATGAAACATGAAACTCCTGTGATGGGAAGGATTTTGCATTTATTATTTTTGTTTCTAAAATAGTGGAGAGCTCCTATTTTATGAAAAGTTTTTAAAACACTGACTAATAAAAAAAATAAGCTCAAGTAGGTTAAAATTTCAGTCTTCACTTCTGTGGTGAATAATGCTGATTCTTTTGAAGAGCTTTTTGTTAAAGTCTTCTCTTTGGTTAATTTTCCTTGAAAATAGGAAATTATAACATTAGTATAATTTTGTATTTTAGAGAAATATGTTTTGATAAAATGGCATGCATGAAGTGCACCAGTCCTGTTTTGGGGGGAGGTGTGTCTGCAGTGGGAAATGTCTGGTAATTCAGTAATTCAGTGGCACAGTATGTTCTTTTACTGATGGCACGCACACTGTGTCACCAGGTCAGCCCTGTGTACTCTGTCCGTACTCACTCCTACCTTGAAATCACTTATGTTGAGAATAGCTCAGAGATATTTCAGCCATGGTTGTCAATTTAAACCAAGATGTTTTGGCTTTCCCAAGTGCTGTTCTCCAATATTCTTGGTGATTTTTGTGTGCTTTCCAATCATGTTTTTTAGCATTTTTTATTCCCAGAAACCATTTGTTACCTGGGCAGGTGCAGTTCAGGGTGCTGTGATGTGCTGCTGCCAATGCTGTCCCAGTGAGGTTCACCACTGGTTCACTTCTCTGGAAAATTGCTGTTAGTAGGGATGGCAGTTTTGTAATGCAAGAGTTGTGTGGAGAACACCAAATTTGATCAGAACTCAGGCACACGTGGTGAACAGTCCTTTGAATCCTGGCTGTACTGTACTGTTTATTCTTCTGTTTTGGAAGCTGGATAAGGCCTTGAATTCTGTGTGGGCATGCTTCATCCTTCACTTCAGTACCTCTTGGTAGAGTGCCTTTTGAGATATTAGTTTTAGCCAATTCATAGTAGATTTGTTTCCAGAATATGTGTCTCTGTGAATGCTGTTGGTGATACACATCAACATTTCTCGTCTGGTGGCTGAAAAGGAACGCAGAGTGGGCATTGTGGTGGGTACGACCCTATGCTCTTGGACTGGTTTTTGTCACATTTCGGAATATTGGCAACATTGTCAGCATCTTCTTTCTTGCCTTAAGCATGCTGCTAGCACAGATTTGGGAAAGCTCTTCATTTCTAAGGGTATAGTTTTTGAATCATAGGAAGACAAGTGGATAATGTTAATAGATGGCAACTCTTTGAAGTACATTAATATCAACTTTAGAGAGAAAGAAAATCCCTTTCCCTGAGCTCCAGATAAACAACAATGCTTTCAAACCTTTAGGACAATCAAGGTGAAATGCAGTGAACAGCAAGTGCAGGGAAGATGATTCTGCTTTTATGGCAATTGGCAAAAATACATTTTTTCTTTTTTATGCTCCTGTAATAAAGCAAAATAACAAAGTACTGAGTTTGTTCTATGAAAAGAACACAAAAAGCTTTCTGTGTTAAATACCCTCATCTTAATAGATACCAGCAGAATATATTTTAAATGGGCTGGAAATATCTCCTTGGAATTCTGAAGTATCTTCAAAACTAGCTGGAAAGAACCGAATTCATCTGATCATGCAAACGCATTCAACAGCATTTATTTGCTTATGTAGAGTTGTAGAAGGCTGACATCTTCCAACTGAGGTGTGTGTCACTCCCACTTTAGTTGGCTTTAGCTGGGAGAGAATGGAGCAGTCTCATTTCTCATTTTCTTGCTAAAGTCTTCAGGAAAAAAAAGAAAATAGTTCTAAGCCATGGACCTGAAATACATTTCAAAAGGTAAATGTGCCCTCCTTTGCCTAAGGAAAAGACTGTCTCGGGAAGATAAGTTGGAGAACAAGTAGCAAGTAGGATTGTTCCTGCTGAGGTTCTGTTTTGGTCAGTCACGGAAGACAAAGGAGAAAATAATTTTTTTCAGTGGAGGAAAGTCATTTTCAAAAGCACGAATGTATTCATGTGGCTTTGAAATAATTGGTGAGAATAAGGGCTGAAATTCAGTGGGCAGGATTGTGTATAGCCTTATGTGTTGCAATGTCACAAATGGTAAAGATCTATGTAAAAAATTGAATGCTGCCTATCCAAAATTCAATTAAGTACAATGAACAAAAATTGATAGTTTTAAAAAACTATGATCTGAGGCATATTTGTTTATACATAAGGACTACTGAGAGAACTCAAAACAATTTTGCAGGTCACCTTTAACAAAAAGCTCTCTGTATAGAAAATAATACAAACTACTAAAAAAGTATCACACCAACAGCATGTCCCATATGCAATATAAAAGTGAGAGCAAACTCCAAGTTGAGCGGCGGTGGGCTTGGATGGGGGAGGGAAATTTAAATATATTTTTCAGGAAAGAATCAGTGTACAAAACTGAGAAAAAATAAGATGGCAGCAGCCAGGATTTGCAGAGTTTTTCAGTCCTTTGTTGGGTTATCTTGCATAAGTGCTTTAGCCAGAGACTCTTTTCAGTAGCTGCATGGGGCCAGCTTGCAACACAAACGTGCATGAATCCAAATGTAATTTCCCTGTTGTGCACATTCTGGCTGTGACAGCTCAAGTTATGAATGTAAAATAGCAGGAAAAAAAGTTCAGAAGATGGCCAGGCCTGAAATGTTAATAAGAACTGACTTACCATGAGATCCCTTGAGGCTGGCAAAGGTGCTTCCCGAATTTTAAGTTTGTCTGCTTCCATGCTTCATTTTTGCATGCCTTAGAAAAGAATAAATAAATTCCTTGGTTTTATCTGTGCATTAAATTGTTTGGCATAACAGAAGTAACAAACGTTTTCTTCCACATAAGATGCAAAGCAGACAAGGAGAGTGATGTTAATCCTCCACTTCGGTTTGTGGTCAGTGCTGGCACACAGACTGAATCGGCATCAGTGGCTTTGATCTGTAGACAAGAAGTACTGTACATAAAATGACAGTATCTTTTCTCTTTCAAACAGTTCTTTTTTTCTGGGCGGCAATAATCTGCATTTTTTTCCGAATTTCCAATGTTCAGAAGTCATTTGCCTTTCCTCTGGGTAGGATTGGTGCAGGATAAGAGATTTCCTCCCCCTACATCAATACATTGCTTGGAGAAAAGACCCCTCATCAAGGCCATGGGACGGCTTGTCTCAGACTGTGCAGGCAAGGAAAGGGCTTTTCTCTCTTCTGTGTGCAACTTGCACAGCAAAGAGAAATTGCAAAGTTTGCAAGTTTCCCTGTGTCTTCAGCATCAGATTTTCCCGGGTCTGTACTCTCTCTTTTTTTTCCCCCAACCTCCTTCCATCTCTTGTTACCATGGAGAATGAAATGCCTGTTCCATTCAGGTTGTCGACTGAATAGGTTTTGAGGTTGATGGATGGTGAGAATCTCTTATCCCTCCTTCTCCAAACACCGCCCCTGCCTGTTTCTTGACATTTCACTTGCCAGAGACTGGCAATCAGTGAGTGGGAGCTGAAAAGGAGGCTGGCAGTGTCCTGCTGAGATGCTCTTTCAGTTTGTGGATGAAATCAGCAGCCGTGAGAAGGTCTTAAGGGCTTTGGTGCAGAGCCTTGTCCTGAAGCTGACTGAGGCATGAATGCTCACTTGAGTGAATGTTCTTGCTTCCCCAGAGCACCCAGGGAAAAAAGAATTCATATGTGAAACCTGTTGCTGCTTATGACTGTGTTTCCAGGAGTGAAGAAGTAACCTCTGTAATGTAAAGGGAAAGGTAAGGAATGAATGAATACAATAAATGCTCTGGCATAATCTGTTCCTCTCGTATATACTTCTTTATCTGTGTCCACATCACACCACAAGTGGAATTTCTTTGCTGCAGTCTGACTTGGGTGGTTTTCTGGCTGTAATGCTGAAGTTAGCAGGGGCCTCTGTTTCGTGGGAGTCCAGTAGTCCCTGTATGAACTGACTGTGTACGTATGGCATAGTAGTGCAGTGTCAAAACAGATTTCTGAATAATGTACCTTTTAATAACAACTACGTGGAATTGTGAATGTTGACAGGCCTAGGATTGAAATACGAGTTTGGGAATACTGTTGATATGCAAGAAATGGAGCTGTAAAGCAGAAAAATTAAAATGATGGCTCTGTAAAATTATACAGAAAACATTTGTTGTTATTTATTACTTTTCATACAAGCTAACTATTTTTTTAGAGGGTATCAGAAAAATTTTTAGTCTATGCTGAAAGGCTTAAGCATGTCCTTTTTAAAGAAAAGGTTGTTTTGACTGATGATCACTTAGTAGTGATGGCTTGGGAGAAATGTATGCATGGCATTGTTTAATAGGTGTGTGGATTTTGCATCTGTAAGTAAAAGTAAATGTTATGACTTTAAATTTTGACATTGTTTCCATGTATAAGCTTTTCACAAACATATCATTGTTGAGAGAAATATTTCTGTGAGTTTTCTGCTAAAACCTCTGTGTCAGGACTGTACCAGCATAAGACCTAATATTGGTGGTATACCTTAATGGGTGGCATTTCAATGTTTTTGAGATCATATGTGAAAGTTTGTCCTGGGTGATTTTGAACAACTGTGTTTGCTAAGTGACTGTGGACTTTGTTTCAGTACATCTTTTCAGCACCTTGCACTGATAAATATTTTCACGCCTTCTATGTGTTCCTAAAGTTACTAACCAATACTTCTCTCCCCACTATCACCAAAAGCTTTTGCATTTGTCTTAGCTCCTCAAGAGTTCACTTTCCATTTGATGCTTTATGTCCTGTTTGTTGTTGGATTGTTGTCTCCCTGCTGGAGTTTTCCTCCTGTGCAATTGATTTTCCTGTTGTGTAAGCTGCTTCCAAAATGCCTTATGTTAGCTGTTTGGCCACTGGTGTGTTAGAAGGGAATTTTTAACTCCTGCATCAGAAAGGCATGTGTGTATGTCAGTACATACAAAATAAATATATGTATATGAAATACATATGAATATATACCATCTAGTTCAAGTAGTTTATTCTAGAGATTGTAGTAGTATTTTTGTTCCCAGAGCTTGGGATTTCCTAGAGGGATGTGCACACAGAGGATTTGACTGCCTGTGACCTTCAGTCATACAAGATAATATATGATAATATGCAGGGCTTTGATTTCCTGGTTGGCTAGTCTACTGCAGAAAAAAACAGATTTTTTAAAAATACACCACAGAAGCAGCTTTTTTCTACCATAAATACATCCCACATATTGGGTGGAGTTGAGGTAAAATGTTAGAGAGGAAAAAAGGGGGAACTCCACTGGGACAGATAATGTAGTTTGGGATTAGCTTCCTGATAGGAACTCAGCTTCATGTTACCATTGTAAGGGATGTGGAAAGAGTGAGCATCTGTTTAATGTGGTGATTTTGAGTGAGCAGCAACAGCATCAGCATCAAAGCTTACATGTGTATTTCCATTTATTCTGTTAACATGCTGCAGTTTTTTGATTCAGTATTATCTTCTTTATGAAAAAAATAAACTCCTAGCAGCTTATGGGTTTGCATGAGATAAAATCCCAAATCTTTCTCTCGCACTCTGTGAGGATTGTTATGCTAATAATTTTAGAGATTGTCAAAATTTTTTCTGAGTATTACTGACAGGATTCAGTCTCTGAAAAAAGATCTTCCAGTTTTCAGTGTGGATGTGTTTAAATTTACTTTGCTGTCTGAAATTATTCCTCTTCCTGTCACCAAGATCGACCTTTACTTGATTGGGGTGTTTTGATTTTTATGTTTTCTCTGAGCAGAATTTGACTAACTTAATAAACTTGTAATTAGGACATATCGTTGCTTCATTCCATCTGGTTTTTGGTTAAATTATTCTTGGAAAAATTCTCATGTCCCACTCTTTTTAGATTCGGAGTTGTTTGATTCCTTATCTTAATGGTAGCCAGAGCTTGTAATTTTTTTATCTTGTCCTTGCTATTTAGATGTGTGCAGCTGGAGAACAATCAATCTCTAAACCTCTCTCTGCCTGCTAGATGTTTTATTTCACCTTTTCCTTAGTATTAGTGCCTGGTTTCCCTCCATTGCTTTCCCAGGCAGTGCAGCATGGAACTGACCTCATTTGCTTCAGCTCCACTCCTGTCCCTGCTGCCTGGTGCCCCAGTCAGTGAGTATGGGCAAAGCTTTGCTCAGGGCAGCTGGGGAGAAAAACCTGATCCAGCAGCAGACTGAAGCTATGGGTTACGTGATGTCCATGGGCTTACAAAGACTGGTCTTCGCTGATTTGTACTCTGCAAGTTACCTTTACAACCTTAAAATCTGGAAAATTAATTTTAGTTTAGCTTTTGCCAAGACTTCCTACCTATTCTGTTAGAGTGAATTTTTAAGCCCTTTATAATAGGCTGGTACATATGCAAAGAATGGACATTGTGCTCTCCAGTAAGTCATTCTCTTATCTCAAGTGTAATTTACTGGAATCTTGTTAGCTCCTGTAAAATGTAAACTGAATTAAAGGCATATAATTAAATCAGCATATTAAGAGTGTAAGGAATGAGAGTGGGAATTTTGATGGTTATATCCACAATAAGAACAATAAAATCTAAATCATCAGGTATCTAAACTCTTTTATAGCATACTGCTGAGAGCACTGCTTGTAAAAGAACAATTTCTGGGTGGATGAAACATGTTTTGGTGCTAGGTCAGCACAACAGGTTATTATTTCAACTCACCTGGCCAAGAGGTTGCTTCACAAACCTCGTGGCTGCTAGCTAAAAGACTCAGATGTGCAGTATTAGTGCTCATCAAGGAAGGGGACATTTGAATAATTACTAAATAGTTGTGAGGTTTTGACTGGGGAAAAAAGTGACAGTTTCAGGTACTGATGTATTTGCTTTTGCCTGTAATCCATGTACAAGTCACTTTGTTGCATATGGCATACCTCATACTTAAAACTACCATGGTCAGTGTTCGAGACTGATTTTAGTTTTTTTGTGCCTAAGCATCAGGCACGTAGTGTTGGTAGTGGCATTATCTAACAAGATCTAAGAGCATTTGCTTCTCAGACATGAGACTTTTAAATTTATTTTATTAACTTTATATACCACATAGCAATTCAAGTTCCTGTTGTCTTGGCCATAACCCAAATTTGGAACACAAAATTAAAATTAAAAACTGCAAAACAAAATAAAGCACAGAAGGCACGACAAGAAGCAGGATTGATCTCTATAATGTAAATATTATTTTCTCTAACCTTTTATTTCTGGTTAAGTGTTGATGTCAGTTTACTCTGAAGACCAGTAATAGCAAACTGTTGTGAGATGGAGTCAAATTCGGGTACAACATGAGAGATGCCCCTTGCATTTGAATGGATTTGTGTAGTGTGTGCCTCACAGCCAGTTGCTGGCTCTTTCAGATTTGTCCCTGTGAAATCCTCTCCTTTAGTCTTGTTCCAGAGCTGTAGCACTCATCTCCAATACATCCCTCTCAGCCAGTCTGGTTATCTTCTGTTGGCTCTGCAGTGCTCTTCCTTGGCTGTGATACTGGATTGTTATTCCGTCAGTAGGGCAAAAGGGTAGGAAAGAAGCAGGGGATGGGATATCTGAAACTAGTATTAGCTGCTGTTTTAAGAAACAGGAGGGCACACTAGGGAGAACTGTTGAAAATGCTGCTTGTGTTTCAGTCTTGTTCTAGGAGTCAAAACTCTGAACGTGTTCCAAGTTTGTTGCCAGTTAACAGTTTAGAAGTCTATATGGACATAACCAGTGTTTCAGTTCCATAGTGATTCTTGAGATACAGGACAAGACACACACATGAAAAATGATTGTCTGATGGACTAGGGCATTCTTTAGCCAGCCTTTTTAAACTCCTGCCTACCCCTTTAGACGTATAATAAAGATACTGTTTTGTGAAAGGTCATCTTCTCCTGGAAAGCTCAGTGTTGCTCTCACCTGCCAGTTAGAGCATTCCTGTCTTCAGCTCCTGCAATCAGGGAATTATAGGGTGCATTTGAATGAACTCGTATGTCTAACTGATTGATAATAAATCTTTGGTGGATTAGTTATTTGAATCAACGTGCTATGAATAGCTGGGGATGTGGGTCCACCTCTTTTGCAGGCAGCCACTAAAATTGCTTTATGCTCCTTGCAGAGCTGTACCCTGAGGATCTTAACCCTCCACTTTTGGATAACCTAGTACAGCCTAACCCTACCCCAGTATTATGTTGCGGATGAGTACAGACAAGCTGCAGTATATAAGCAGTATCTTGATGTGGTATAATAACTGTGTAAATTGAGTTGTGATGTGTGTTTTCAGACTCAGTTGGGCCAGGTATCATTGCAGGAGTCAGGTCAGCCCTGTGCCAAGCTGGCATGGCCATAGGTAGAAGCACACTGCTGTTCCATTCTCTTCTGTCTTCTCTCATTATTTGCTCTCTCTTAGGTTTTGTACCATAGGACTGACTACCTCTTTCGATTTCATGGAATCAGACTTGAGCTTCCATCTGTGTTTTGCAGCCCCACAAATCAGGCATTGCTTGAGGTTAATCACAAACACTAAATCACTAAACCCGCTGCCCTGTGACATCCTGTGATGCCTCTGCTTCTGTGCAACACGGAGCAGCAGAAGCTGCCTGTACACAAACCAGATGTTAGTGACCTCAGCCAGAAAACATTAACTGCATTGGCAGGGTTGCTGGCCCCACGTTCAGATGAGAAACAACAAGATGTCATCAGGAATTGCTCTCGTGCCCTAACTTGGAAATTGTTATTGAGGCACTCTACTTTGGTAGTTGATCTTCACAGACAGTATGGATCTTTTATTGCCTTCACTCAAAAGTGGTTTTTTCTTGATTTATGGTGAATAAGTCCCATTTTCCTATTTCCATATTTTATCCAAAAGTTGCTTCCGTTGTTTAGAGTAGATGGGTTTGTTACTCTGGATCATGGATATAAATATATGCCAGAAGCATAAGGCCTTATCAGCTGTGAGCAGCTGTATTTGCCTTTTCATTTTAAATCTAGACACCTAAAGTGCAGATAAACAACAAAACTCATTTTTCTGGATGGTGGAACTTAAACATTTCTTGGAGTTTGTTGAAGGCTGTTGCACCTCTACTTAAAGAAAACTAGCATTAGCATTTTTGGGGAAGGCTCTAACCTCCTTGTTAGAGCTTGGAGTTACAGTTCAGGGTACTGAGTATTAATGTCTGTAGTGGTTTGGTTTTGAAATACTGTCTATGCATGGACAGTCATGCTTAACCTAGTACATTGTTTGCATATATGGGACAGCCTTGAGAACTAAGTCGGATTTCCTTGAGGGTATAATCTTTATGTACCCTTTGCAGAAGTGGGTCTTGGGGAATGCCTGAATGTGAGTTTGTGGGCCCCAAGTTGGGCAACTCCCTGAGGGCTCCCCTGGCTGGGGAGACCCTCCTGGAGCAGTTCTGTGTCAGGAATGAAAGACACATTGGACTTTTTCGAGCTTCAGCTTCTGTTTATTGTTATCTTATCAAAACTTTAGCACACTGTCTGCAGCAGATTTTGCATGCAGGAAAAACAGCACAAAAATGGCTAACAATCTCTTGTTGCAAGGCCTTTTAAGTTCAATAAAAAACTAACCTACCCAATTAAAAAGTGACACCTAAATTCTTTTCTTTTCTAACCCAATAAGTGACCCCTAAAGACCCGCAATGCAGATTGTTCTACCCAATTACAAGCTAACACCTAAACCCAAGAAGAAAGAGGAGAAAGAAGAAAGGAACTCAAGACAACACCCTGTATCCTCCATCTTGAACCTATCTATAACATACTAAAAATTCTAAAACCTAAATTTCTCACCCATGTGACATACTACCCTACTATCTACAATCTATTTCACACTTTTGTAGTTTCTAGTTTACCTTGAGGCTTTGGAAGTTTTCTATATGAATGAGGGTCAAAGTCAATGCTCCCCTGGGGGTCAGGACACCCCAGAGCAGACAGAGAAATATTCCCAGTGCCCTGGGTTTCCACACCTGAGGATGCTGGCAAGTGAAAAGGAATATACTCAGGCAAAGCTTTAGAGGACTGGATTTTAAACACTGTATGGGAAATGTTGCAAATAACCTTTGTTAGCTTGATAGGTTAATTTCTGGCCTTAATTATTTTGTAGATGCAGAGATTTGCTTTCTTTCTGCACGGATACATTATTCAGGTAACAAGTTATCCATACTGAAATGCTGGGCTCAGACCTGGAAGCAGTACGTATATTATGTGTGGCTCAGACCCTGAACTAGTTCACCTGCTGAGCCCTCGCCAGGTTTGCTCAGAGCTACTGCTGATGTCTCTGTTTTGTGCTTCTGAAACATGGGCTGCTGGGAAGCTGGCTTTGGAGGTGCTGGAGGAGCATTCAGGAGCTATCTGGGCTCCATAACTCACAGATTTAGACCAAAGCTCTGGCTCTGCAAGACTTAGAGCCCTGGAGCTGATGATAGCAGCAGTTTCAGGAGGGATAACTGATGAAAGAGTACCATGTATGTACTGTGATCCCTCCTGCTTTGAGAGATTTGTCAGATAGGGTTTCTTATGGGGCTGCCTTTGTATCTCAGCTGAATTGTCCCAGAACCTGGAGTGCTGCAAAACAGGGTGCGAGGGCACCAGGCTTTGGGACAAAGGGTTTATGTGTTTGGGTTTTCTGGTTATCTGGCTGTTCCCATCCCCCACTATTCTTGAACAGTGGAAAGCCAAGTTAGTATGCTAGTGCTCTATGGAAGGCTCTATCAAGGGTGTCTGACCAAGATAAGAATAAAGTCTTTAGTTAGAATTTAATCTTTATACTTCATTGTATTACTTTTGAAACATCATGAAGTGCAAGTAATAAAGCTGAGTAGTGACTCTTTAGGTATTCAGGTCCGTATACTCTTAGAAATTACTTTTTTTTCCTGTTGGTACTGGCACTAAATTATAAAAGTGTTAGAATTTGTGATGGGTATCTAGCCTATGTACTGTATAATAGTACTGTAATGAAGTACATCAGCATTTACATACATCAGCATATCCATATACATACATATATATTTTCAGATGAAAATACTGAGATACAGATTGCAAATTAAGAGTTTATTACTCTGGCTCATGGGCAGAATCTCCTGGGTAGGAAAGTATATAACATCCTCATGTATGCTATAGCTATTAGTATATTAGGTATATAGGTGTATATATAGCTATTAGTATATAGGTATATTAGTATATATAAAGGGTTTTTCTTTTTAGCTTTTCTGGTTTGTCCAGTATGCTTTCAAAGATCAAATTTGTGTAGTACAATTATTCAAGGAGTACCTGAGTAGGATGATATTTAAAGCATATGAAGATGAAGCAGTAACCTTCTCCAGAGTGCTCCTCTAGTTATTTTTGGCACTAGCTTGCTGTACTTTCAAAACCAGAAGCATTCATTTTCCTCCAGAGCTCAGTGGGACGATTCTGCACAAGATAGGGAGCTGTCACAAGTTCAGTCCAATGGGTGCTTTGATGCTGGGAGCTGGAGCAAACTGCTGTTTCAGAGCAATATATTTATTTTCTCATCATCACCTTCTGGGAACACTGGTAATAAGAGATTATGACTTCTTGTCTCCCAGGTATTCCCTCAAACATGTATCCCTGCTAGCACTTTCCCAGCTACTCTGCAGGGCTCTCTCTGGCACCAGAAAGCACACATCTTCCAGCCCTTTGGCAAGTGCTCATTTCACATTTCCATGTGTCTCTCCAGTTAATAAAGTTGTTTGAAAGGGGGACTTTAGAAAGGAAGAGTGGGTCACACTTTCTGCGCTCGATTTTTTTGTGTTTAATGTGACAACCTGTTTCTGGTCTGGGGCTGGCCACTGAAATGTGCTCCTTGTAACAGGGGAGTGTTGTCACCTTGGGCAGGTATTGCAGAGCTCACTGCGGTTCAGCTGATGCAGTTTTACACAGCACGAGGGTACCTACGTTAAATTGCAAAGCTTTGTGTTAAACCTGATGTTACTTTTCAGCAGCAAAAGACTCTTTATTCTTGTTTCCGTGCCCCAGCGGAGTTGCAGGGATAGGAACATCTGTGCTTGCTGTATAAGGCTGACAGCTGTTTCAGAAGTCAGTTGGTCCTTTTATCCAGCATCTCTGAATAGCACAGGGAATATGGCACTGCACCTTCCTGCAGGAGGTTTTACCAGGATGGCAGTAAGTACTCGCATTGCAACATGCTGAACCATGGGGCTCCATCACTTGCCTTTGACTTCTGAATACTTCTGAGATCCAGAGGACTCCAGAAAAGTTAGGAGGTATGTTGGCTGCAAGTGCGAGAAAGTCAGTCAATAGTCAGGCAAACCCTGAGCTTGGTAGGTGACCACAGATGACTGAAGAGATTGAATCAGACTTTTAGTGACTGAATGGAATGGATAATCTGCTTTAGAGAGTATCCTGGAGATCCCTCAACCTTTCTACAGAATTACCATATTGAGACTAAGGGGGTATGATTTCCCTTGACTCTCTCTTTGTTTCTGTACTGCTTCCTTTTTGCTTACAATTATTTTCTAAAGAAATAACAAGAACCCCTTAAAATTTCCATGGTTAAGAAACTCTCCCAACAACAACAACAACAAAAACAACCCCAAAAAAATATAAAAGGGAGGTGTATAGTAGCCTCATTCATCACCTTTTGTCACCAGACTTGATTTGACATCTGAGACTACAGAGAAAGTTTGGCAAGTGCAATGATTTCCCGTGTGGGGGTAATAAGAGAGAAAAAAACCTGTCAGTTGAAAACAGCAGGAGCTGCATTAGCAAATATAAATTAAACAGATGGCTAAGATACTGCAGCTGTCACATAGAAGCTCCAGGAAGATTTTCAGCTCGGAGCTGCAGGAGGCTATTTTAAAAGGAAAGAGGAAAACAACAACAAAGCAAACTTTAGCGTGACAAAAGAGACAGTAGAACCATTCAGATTATTATATTAAATTTATCCAGGATTGTGGTGTTGGTTTGTTTTTGGGTTTTTCAAAATTTATGTTTTCAAATCTAAGGACTCTAAAATTAAGTTAGGATCAGCTGTTATTAGCTCATTTTCAGATGTTGGTATCATGGGTTTGCTTGTTTAAAATACTCTTCTGCATAATATACTGTCTCTGACATGCTCTGGAAAGCAGGGAGACATGAAACACTCATTGTGCTATTTTGTTCTTCAACTGTTTGTTTTTTAGCTATTTCAAAAACTTCTTATAAAAGAATTTTTAAGTAAAATATTTTGGAAAAATGGTGTGGAAAGTGTTAACATTTTGGGGGAGGAAGAACCTGCATTTTAGTCTTGCATGCTCGATCTTAAGATAACTTTTTTCAGACTCATTTTCAACTGAGAAGTGACTATTCCTTTGTGAAAGAAGCACTATAACAGCACACAAGTTCATTATGTTAAAGTACAGACATACACTGAAATGAGGACAAGTGGAAATGCTGTGCCGTTTCTTGGGCACCAAACGGCAATTAATTTTCTAAATGTAATGTCTTAAAGTATTTTTGTCAGTTGGGGCTGATGGTTTGTCATAGATTATTTGTGCATAAGCAGAGATTGTTATGCTGCCTTTATAGTTAAAGGATAATGTGAGTTATGAAATAAGTTCAGCTGCATTTGAAGCCTGTGTTTTACATTCAAAGAAATAGTGTGCACAAATGGATTCCTAGGCAGGCTGATTGACTACCCAGAGTTCTGCTTTTTCTTTGCTTTCTTTACTGCAAAAGAGTAAAGAAAGCATTTCTTTATGTATTTGTGGTTGACTTTTAGAGTCATACTTACTATGCAGAAATTTCTGGATTTTGATTGTACTTCAGCCCTTTGTGCAAAATTAGTATGTCTTCAGTTCTGCCTGTTGTTCTCCAACTTGTGTATTTCTTTACAACAAATATCTTTAGGTACTGTTACATCTAATTTTAAACTTGTTTATATGGATTATTCAAAAGCTACAAAATCTAAAATAAAAATATCAAAAAATAAAATCTTTTTTCTCTCTGTAGTTATCCTTCCTGCCAACATCCCCATAAAGTTTGAGTACAGCAGCCCCAGCATGGTCTGAAAGCTGGTGAACTTCCATTCTATTAAAAATAGGAAGTTTATCACTGAGATATGCATACTTTTACTGGCTAAATCTTTAACCTGTCCTAGACTTTTTCCCATTCTTAGTGGTTCAGGACACAAGTAATGAAGGACGTTAAAGGTCAAAAGCAACAGCTTTGGCTTGGGCTTGGACTTGATGAAGATGTATACCCTCAATCTTCCCATACTGTTCAGGGTGCATTAGCTCTCTCAATAGAAGTGAGCTCCTCATCATTTAACTGCATTTCTTTTGTGGTTGTGGCTTCATGCATTAGTGTAGGAAAGAACAGCTGATCATGCTGAGTAACTGTTGTTTTTAGCCTTCAGCTTTAATTTCTACCCCTGCAGAAACTTTGCAGCACTTATAAAGTCCAGAAAACTAGGAGGGGAAAAGCCTCAGCCTGAGTGTATTTATTTTCTTCCATTTTTGCTTAAGAGAAACTAAGCTGGCCTTGAAGTGTACTCAAACTTGAGAATTATAAATGTGGAATATCTTTGTCAGTGATAGAGGGATGTTTCAGAGTAGGTGACCTTTCAGTGGAAGCCTGGCCTCAGCCTCTACATATTTTCTCCTAGGCTTTAGCTTCCAATGTTGAGCAAACTGCTGCCAGGATGTACACAGCAAGGGAGCAGCTGTGTAGGCAGGAACCAAGGCATACAGGAAGATCACATGCTGCAACCTACAAGTTCCCCCTGACTTCTCCTCCTGGGAAGAAACACAGGGATCAGTCAGTGTGATCAAAGGCTCAAGAGAGCTGACAGTTAAGGATGGATGGGAAAGAGCTAAAACAGAGAAGTGAGTTGGATGGGAAGAAACAGAGGGGCAAGATAGCCTTGTCCTGAAGGATGGTTAACCTTAAATTTTCCTGCTGAGTATCCCAAATGCAAGAATGAACTTTTCCAGTTGGAAGTGTAATTACTGTCTAATGTCTGACGCATGTAAGGCTGCATGGTTGTTTTGCTGTAGATACAGCAAATTGAGTGCTGTCTGGCCTGTGGCAGAGAGCTGATGAGGAAAATGTCTTTACAGACATTTGTCTTAAACTAAATGTCATGTGTCTTTGAAACAAGTATGTGACAAAAATTTTTATATCATGTGAGGTGTTAATATCAAACTCTCATTGATTAGGATCAACTGCTTACATGCAAAATATAGGACAGTGGAAAAAGAAGACATGATCCAGCTTTTTTTAATACTCTTATGACATCTTTCTTAAGAAAGTCCATCTTAGGAAGCAGTGAGCCCAGCCTTTTGGAGCTGTAGCTTTGGTGTATAGCTTAGCCAATCTGCAAAATGATTGAACCTTGATCTTTTTCACCCAAGTCCAGAATTGCCAAGTCTGGTTTTTTAGGTCAGTGTTGTTCTTATGCTATAAAGGTAGCTGCATCAGTGACTGAAAGAATATATAGCAATTATAAATTGCTGCTTATTATTATGCTTATCATTTTGGAGGTCACATAAATGAATCCTAGGTGGAATTAAACAGCACATCAGGTAGTGCTGGTATGTGGGCTGTGTATTCTACAGTGCTATAACAGTAAATAACAGGTTACTGATTAATTTATAGTAGTTAGTATTTTCTAATTTCTAATGTCTCAATAGCAGAAAATTGTTCATTTTGCTTTAAAGTAGTTTTAGCTTTACTTTTCAGTGGAAAGAAGCTGAATACACCTGCTTAAATTTTGGTTATGAAACCATCCTTTATATACAAAATTAGTATTGTTAAATATGTCAGTTTCTGTCTTTGGATTTTGATCTTCATTCCAGATTCAAACAGGTCTGATCCAGATTAGTTTGTGGAATAATGTTTAGCCAGTTTGTAACCCACTACAGTTTTGAAATATGCCTGCGCCAAAGTTGTCTGTTGGATGTTGGAAAATTGTTTGCTACTGCACACGGATACAGTGACACCTTTCCAAAATGAACACAGGTATCTACCAGAGAGAACCTTCCAGAAATGTGAAACAGATGAGATTCCTTTCCCTTGTGTAAGCAAGCCCTTAGGTGATAAGATCTGCTACAGGCTTCTAGCAAGAAGAGGAAATGTTGAAAGTCAAAATGAAGATACACTACTGCTGGTAGCTTCAGGCTGCCACCCTGAGCAGCTCAGAATAAGGCCAAGCATGTCTAGAAAAATGGCAAGTAGTCATTTGGGAACCTGGCATAATGGTGCCTCTCCACCTTTGTTATGAAACAAATAAAAGTTTGATATTTAGTGTTGTTTTAAGCTTGAGTGAGAAAACGGAGGGTTTGAATAGCAAATAATAATTACAGCACAGTTCAAAAGGAGTATCACATGAATTTGTTTCTTGTACCGCAGTCTTTGTTCTTTGCAGTTGTCTATGTCGTTTCTAGCATTTGTTCTAGTGCTGCTAATACTCTGTTCTTTTCTGTTTGGCAGAATATATCTGACCAAGGTTTTTTCTTTATTCCTACTACTTTATACAAAATAATTGAAAAGTTATATGCATTTGCTGCTAACAGGACGTGTTTAGAGAGGACTTTGCTTCTAGCTTGTTCCCATGAATAAATGAACACAGATGCTTGGTAGTGTGAAAGTAGTAAATACACACCCTTCATTTGCACTCTCCAAAATATGTTGCCCTCAGGATTTTTCAGCGTAACTGTTTTGTTAAGATTGTGCAGAAATCATCTTTATTTGGCGTACAATATCCTATGCTAGATTCAGTTAGATACCACAAAAAGTGTGCTTCTGCTAGTTTAGCATGTTTTTTTCAGGGAACTGGTATTAGCTGTTCTGTCAAAATAAATTTTTTGCCTGTGTAAACCATATTTTGACTAGGCAGATTTGCTAGTATAGCTATTTTAGCAAAGCTCTTCTACTGTAGGAATGACCTTATTGATAATACTGTGAGGTTCCCACAGTAGATGAAAGGCACAATACAAAGGGCTTTACAAACATGAATTAAGCTTCACAACACCCTTGTGAAATAAATCATTATTCTAGCTTGCCAATGGTCTAGTTTCTTTTAACGTGAGATGTTTTGCACGGATGAGAAGGGAAGGTAGAAGATACAGTTGTGGGGATTAATGTCTGGTAGCATTGCAGTGTTTTTAAAGAAATTTATAACCTGTTCCAGTCCCCTGTTCTCTTTGTCTGGTGTTTAAAATGTCTTCACAAAATCAATGGTTTAGACTATCAAATTGCTTCTGATTGCTGGTTGCACTAATCTTTAGTAATACCCGGAGTTTGGATACTGACACCTGGCAATTTCTCACTTCTTGAAAACCTGGAGGGCTTTTGTGTCTATGATCTTCTCATTAACACTGTTTTTAACTACATTGCTCTCTCTGATTTGCATTAGACTCTTGCAGTCTTGCTGTTCATGTAGTAGTTCAGTTAAGGGATCTCAAAGGGCATGGAGAGAGGAATAAAACTATAGCTTTGTACATGAGTGATTCTAAATTCAAGTCAGATTACAATAGTCTGATATTGTGTACACCCACATGGTCTTAGTTTAGACATTTTTGAGTGTTAATTATCATATAATGGATAATAACATGATCCCATTCTCTTTATTCCCTTTCATTTCTTAGGGAACAAGGAATAGAAGAGTTCTGCTGGAGTACAGGTTTATTTTCTTCTGTCCATTCATCAGCATTGCATTTGAATTCAGCCTGTAAACCTTTGGATCAGGCCCAGGCATTTCTGCAGTTCTCTGTTAAACACCATGTCTTATATTCTGTGTTAATATATCTCTCAAGAATTTAAGAAGGCTGTGCAATTTATCCACTTCCCAGTCTAGGGCCTTCAGACAGTGGTAGTTGTTTTCACCAAGAATAGCAAGGAAGTCACGTTTGAAAAGCTATTCCAGATCTGAAATCTGGGTGGTGGTGGGGACATCCAGCCTGACTGGGTTCCCCTGTTCTTAACCCTTCATGCATGCTGGGGGAAGTTCCAGTGAGTGTTCAGTGGTGTGCCTGGTCCTCCAAGAGGTACTTGATCTAGTAGGAGTATTTCTGTGCTCTCATACTGTTTCCACAGCAACAGCACACTTTTTTTTTTTTTTTTTTTTTTTCTCCTCTCAAGGTGACTGTTGCCTTGAGAATTAGACACGTGGAAAAGCTTTGCCCTCTGGTTCTCTACTGAGATTTTGGTTTACACAGGTGAAGAGTGGAAGGAGTAGGATGAGGAGAGTGTGACTCTTGGCAGAAACAGTGTAATTATGAAGTGATGGTGGAAGTAATGAGTCTTCCGTGGCTTTAGTGCTGATAATACGATTGTTTCAAAAGTCACAGCCTTTTCTAAGCTCTGCAGATGAAAGGTCTGGGCCATTAGTGACTGTCATCATAGCCCTGTGCATGTTCTCTTGTAATCAATTAGAAGCCATATCCACTTCATGCATGTGTTCATGTGGACTACAAAACCAAGTGCTCCTTCTCCTGTCCCTTGCCCATAGATGCTTTATGTGTGCATGTCGCATGAGAAATGCTGCTCTTCTGTCACAGCGTTTGTCCTAGCACTGTGGGGAAGAGATTCACTTGCTCCACTGAAGCAGGATGTAGATGTTATGTCAACTCTTGGATATGGTACTTGCTGTGGGTATTGAGACATTTCCTTTCAAACAAGTACTTGTGCCTGTCTCAACATCTGCTGCAGTGTGGAGGACTAGGAAGCTTTCAATTTTTTGAAAGAGTTCCATAGATCTGCCCCTTTTCTTACCATTTAAAAGTTGGTGAGAACAGAAGCATGTGGCTTGATACCAATCTGTTGCTGGTGTTGTTTTTTTTACCAGTTTAGAAAGCAGTCTCCTCTTACATGGGTGGCTAACACAATCCTAAAAATAATTGCGTTATTTTTTTCAACTGTTTTATTTTACCTCTTTGCCAGTGTCCTTGTTCCTAAAAAATAGTGTGTCATCATTTCATCCAGAACATAGAATTTGTGGTACTGAGCTGTTCCCTGTGATTTTTAAAAATTTTTTTTTCTTCCTTTACTCCTCTTCCCTTTCTTAGGAGCTGCATGTTCTAGGGAGCATTGTTGTAAGTGTTTTTCTCACTAACCCACTATATAGTGTAATAATTTAAAATTCAGACAACTCATTTACATCAATGATACTGAATTTGGGAATCTTCATTCCTTTAAGAGTGAATATCTTAAGCAATGTCTGTCATTATGTTATGGCTTTTGCAGTAGAGACTTCTGCTTGATATGTGTTGTGGTTCTTTACCATCAGTATTTTAGGGCCTAACAGTTTTGAGTCAGGATGCCAGAAGTTCTTGTTATTTTTCTCTGACAAACAGTAAGTGCATGTGGTGACTGGGAAAACAAACAGCTAATATATGAAACCACATGATCTTGGGGTTATCTTGGAAAGGCACATTGTTTATAGCTGTCTTTACAGTTCTAAGGCCAGAAATGCACTTATCCATATAATGCTTATCCATCTAAAATGTTAAAAGCTGTTCAGGATTAAGTGTCGAAATCAGAAATGTCATAGACACATAAAAGCCAGAAATTAATAAAAATACCTTTTATTACATTTTCATTGTAAGCACATCTGGATGTACTTCTCCTGGTAAAAATCTTACATTTAGTTGAAAGATGAAGAGCATTCCAGTACTGAACCTTTTTAAAGTTGAAAATAAGTTTATGATTGCAGGTCTTGCATTGCTTCACTTCAATTCTTTTGGGTTGTATCTAGATCTTTTTGACTGCATGCTGAAGAAAGTTTACATTTTAGTTTACTCAGGAATTTGCTTATTAAAGGACCAGAGTAAAAAATTCCGTGTCTGTTTAACATTCAGTAATTTGCTATTAAGCTACTTGACACAAGTTAAAATTTATGTTAATACTGTCTTGATTAAACAGCACTCATTATCACACACTTTGATTTGGCTAAATTGGTTTCCTAGCAGATGTCTCAATAAAGGAACTCACTCTAACATGAGCTCACTCTTGACATGAGATGCTGGAGCATGTCCAAATTAAGTTAGTGTATTGCAGTAATGTTTGGCACTTGCATAGCATCTTTCATTTCAAAGCATTTCACACAGTCATGTACGATATTGGGAAAATGTGTTAGATAATACAATGGCCAAAGAAAATCTATAGATTTTAAAGAGCTAGAGGACATTTTACAATTCCTGCAGATGTCTGGTATTACAATATTTAGTGTTGAGCACAATGTAGTTGTCTCGTGGTTTCTAACAGAAAACTTCGTTTCCATAGCTTGCAGAAGAAGGTTTGAGTTAACCCTCTGGAGGTCTCTCTATATAAAAGGACTTCGAATCACAGCTTCAAACTACTTTTAAAGTAATGCTTTTCATCCAGTCTTAGAATCATCAGTGCTCTTCAATCCTCTTTTCTTTCATTTTCTTTTGAAATTATAACCACAGAAAATACTTGTGATTTCTCATCTTTACCTTCAGTTATTCTTTGCTGACTACTTGCAGCACCACTTAAATCTCTTGTCATATATGCTTAACCAAACACTGAAGACCAGAGGATGTTTTTTTCCGTGTGTGGTGTTACTTCATAGCTGAGTTAAGGCACTCCTCCTTTATTCCTCACAGGATTTTTGTGTATTTGTTACTTCAGTTTACGTGTGCAGGAAGAGCTAATACACATCATAATTGTGCATATGCAAATCTAAGGATTTTTTTGTGTCCAAATTGTTTGCCTATAATGTGCTTTTCCAATTCCCATTTTCCAGCCTTTTCAGCATTTGGAAATTTGATTATAGTTGCAGTGTAGTACAAAGCAGATATCTGACACATGAGACCTAACAAGTACCTCCCTAATTTTTTCTGCTTAAGAATTAGACTTACTATGTTTTGCATTTCCTTAATGGTTATGTTTATCGATTGTATTTAACTGAGTGCAGACACTGAAAGCAATTTGCCTAAGATTCCCAGTATTTCCTGTAATTCTGGTTCTGTTTTCCTGATTTGATTTGGAATGATTCAATTATGAACTATATGTAATTTCATAGATGTGTGATGTATCAAGTTTGTGGCTCATCAGATAACATTCAGACTCGCCTTTCTCCCCTGCGTGCACCTGTCTGGGTTTTCTTGTAACCACAACTCATTTTATTGTCAAGTTTTCCCAAGTTTAATGTTACATGGGCCATCTTGTAAGGTTGATGTCCATGTTATGTTACAAAGTGAACACTTCTGTATTTCAGCCATCCTCAAAAGCAAAGAGTACGTTTTCTAAATATGAAAATGATTTCTTGACTTTGTTAGGTTTCTCTATAACTCAAAGGCGGATGAAGTGGTTTTGCTTAAACGAAGGATTAATATTCCAGCGCTGAAGGCAAAAGTTAAACCTGAGGAGCAATTAACAGCCGGCTGAGAGGGTGGAGGAGCTAGGTGGCATAGCCAGGAGGCTGCCTAGCCCAGCCCTCCTGGCCCCTCCTTTGATCCTGGAGCCTCTGTAATCTGCTGGCTGCCTGCTGCTGGGGAGGTGCTAAATGATGGAACTCTGAGTTGATTTAACGCTGGTGCTGTAGCATTTAAAGGAAATGAAGGATATGGCAAGTTAGAACTGAACTGTGAGATCTAGTGAAGCTTTCTGAGGCATTAGGGGCCCTCCCAGTGGAGTTCTCTTAAATTATTCATGGCCTTTAAGCTTTTGGCCAAACTGAGTACTCTGCACTCAAGTGTAGTAGTAGAAGGTAAAAGGAAATTAACCCTTTAGTGATACATTGTGATACTTGCCAAGGCAGTAATTTTTACTGTTTGTTGAGGGGATACAAGCATGTCTGAGAGAGGGGAAAAACTGATTTCAGCTCTGAATGGATCTCAGAAAGTGCTCAAGCAGGAGTACTCTGCAATAAACAAGTAGGAAGACCACTTGAACCTATATGCAAGGCCTGGGGTCCCTTCCTGCCTTAGCTTTCCTAATCAAAGTACCTCTTCTAAGTTTCAAAAGAAGGTAAAACTCCAAGCTGCAAGATAAACTAGTACTCAGATATTTCCAGTGATATTATGGAAAGATTTGCTGTAACAGGTTTCTCTGTGTTAAGGCTGACAGAAGTAGCCAAGGCTTCACATTGATTCTATGATCAGGTACTAGAGACCTGTATCTGATTTCCTGCTTGAGTCTGTAGATTTTACTGTGCTTGTGATTGTTCATTTGAATACATTTACCTTTTCTTAGGTAACCTCCTTATGCTTAGGATTTTTTTTCTTCTTCGTCTCCTTCCTACCATTTTTTATCCCATCATTATATACATTATGACTTCATGCTCAAGGGGGCTTTTAGAAAGGGTTCAGAAACAGGAGATTTTTAATGCAGTGGATCTGTATTGGTAATTGATCTGGGGTATTAGTGCTGGAGTGGTCTCTTATATCCAGGTTTTAATCCCTGTCTATTCCCTAGCTCTTCTGAGGTTTCACTACAAGCCTCCAGAATGTAGAACAGATTGTTACAGACTAGTGGAGAATGACCTCACTCAGAGACTTAAGAGTTACACTGGGGGTAGAGTAGAGAAGGTGACAGTGTACAGAAGTTCTTTGCTGGTGTGTAAACTTAAAGACATGTAATTTCAACCTGCTGTATGTACCTTTTGTTAATAGGACTAAAATATATTCCTTTAGAGGCAGGGAAGATAACACATGGAAAAATGCAATACTTGTGCCAAGCACTGGTTAATTTATGAGCACAGAATACCTATTTCCCCATGTGCTCACACAATCTTTAAATCTAGATTCCTCCTTTTTCTTTCATCCTTAAAGAAAACTGTGTTCAAGGGTAATATCTTTGAGAGCAGATTATTACTTAGAAGCACAAGGTATGAGGCTTCTAGTTAAAAGTCAGTTCTGAAAATTTCACCTTGGAATGTATGTGTCTTCTAGGCTGGCGAGAGTAGTTTGGTTTTGTTGAAGATAAGAATTTCATACATTTTTGACTTGACATAAGTCTTAAAAATAATTTGATTCGAAGACTGTGTGTTGGAGTCCAGCAGTCTGGAACCAGAGATCTCTGAACAGTGTATGTTTCTATGCTCTGGTTCTCAGGAGAAGCTAAAAATGTTTGAGCCACAGCGGTAAGGACCAAGGGGAAAATGATACAGGGTACACAGTGATTAGTCCTAGTTTGAATATCATAACTGCACCCAGGACCATTAAAAGATAGAAAGGAGAAGAGTTTAAAAAACAAAACAACATTCTTGTGAAGATTGCTGCTCGGGGATTGTGCTCTTGGTTTTGCAGCCTCATAGCTGCATTTGAAATGAGCTGTTGTGATTTTAGCCCTTGGACAATTTTCAGGCTACTAAACATTTCTTTTGCCAGCAGATATCAGCAGAATGTTCCAGAGATCCAAATGTTACTAATGGCAGCCTTCAAAGTATGTTGAGCATTTATTTGATAGTTAAGCAGTTTAACTCTTTTTGACATTGGTTCAACTATGGCATTTCCTTATAATCACTGCTGATGGCAGATAATTTCCTTGATGTGGTGTTTTTGCTCCAGTGTCCTTCAAGACATAGAATCAGTAACAAATGCAGTGAAAAAGATGCTGGAAGTTCCAGAAAGTCTGTGTTGAAGGACTTTAGCAGTCCAGGCTTTCCTACTGCTTGGCCGTCAGCTTATGAGACACAAGCTTTTACAAGAGTTCTGTTCTTAGTTAATTTTGTGAATGATTGCAAAAATTCCAATGTTGTTTTGTCTTTCTGTAAGTAATACTATCAGATTCCTTGTATGTTTCTTATTTAAAGCAATCTCTGTAGTGTTACAGCCTCTATAATGGCACAAGCAGGTGGATTCCCCAGTGTCCTTCCTGCTTGATCCATTGTAGCAGGGGGTCTCTGTGCACCTGCCAGGTGTGCAGCAAGAGAGCCATGTTGGAATTTCAGTGCAGCCCCTGGTTCCTCCCCATCCACAATTGAAAGGGTACCACTGGGACAAGGTCCAGACTTCTCTCTTGAAACAAAGAAGCTCTGTGCTAGTCTCCACTGCATTTAGCAAAAAGGATATCTATTGGGTTTTCATGGCATGGTTTGGTAGTGGGAGGGCTACAGAACTGGCTTCTGTGAGAAGGCATTATAAGCTTTCCCTGTGTCTGATGCATCCAATGACAGCTGGTACTAAGGTGGACCTGCTACTGGCTAAGGCTGAGCCCATCAGAGATGTTGGTAACACCTCTGGGATAAAGGAATTAAAAAGAGGGAAAGGTTGCTCTGTGTGCAGCAGCAGTTGCAGCCAGTGAGAGGATTGAGGAGATGTAGACATCAGGGTCCTTGCACAAGGAAGGTCAGGAGGTGCTCTAGCTGCTGCCGTGGAGATTCCACTGCAACCCAGGTGAAAACAGTGGTGAGGCAGCTGTTCCCCCACAGCCCATGGAGGCCCATGGTGGAGCAGACATCCACCTGCAGCCCATGGAGAGCCCCACAGTGGAGCAGGTGGATGTGTCCAAAGGAGGCTGTGGCCCCGAGGGAAGCCTGTGCTGGAACAGGCTCCTGGCAGGACCTGAGACCCCATAGGGAACCCTTCTGTTCCTGAAGGACTGCACCCTCTGGAAGGGCCCCATGCTGCAACATTCTTGACCTGCAGCCTGTGGGGAGGACTCACCTTGGAGAAATTTGTACAGGACTGTCTCAAGTGAGGGAACCCTGTGCTGGAGCAGGGGAAGAGTGTGAGGAGTCCTCCCATCAGGAGGAAGGAGCAGCAGAGGTGATGAGTGATGCACTGACTGCAACCACCATTCCCTTTCACTGTGTCCTGCTGGGGGGGTGTAGAGAAAATCAGGAATAAAGGGAAGCCTGAAAAGAAGGAAGGTGTTTTTAAGATAAGGTTTTATTTCTTGTGATCCAACTCTGATTTAATTGGTAATAAATGAAACTAATTTTTTCCCCAAGTTGAGTCTGTTTTGCCTGTGACAGTAATTGGCGAGTGATTTCCCTGTCCTTATCTCAACCCATGGGCCTTTCATTATATTTGCTCTCCCAGTTCAGCTGAGGAGGGGAGTGATAGAGCAGTTTTGGTGAACACCTGGCATCCAGCCAGGGTCAGCCCATGGCAAGGAAATAAAAAACTGGCAGTAGTCCAAGGGTGATAGAGCAGAGAAACACCACTACTCTCAGTCAGAAATATAACAGGCAACTCCTGCTCTGGAGAACAGGTAAGCTTAGCCTGGGAAATAAGGGGGAGGAACTGTAGAAACTGGATTTCACATGCTGGCTCAGTTTGAGTGTGCAGCATATCTGCTATGCTTAAGAATGTTGGTATTTAAATAGTTCTAAGCAGGCTTTGAAGTTGGAGCCATGTTGAGTTAAGGTAGAGGTCAATGTGTTGTAACTGTTGGCTGAACATTGCTAACAACTTTGTGTGCTTTTACATTTTTAAGCTACTTGACCAAAAAAATTAGGTGTACGATTTTTAATTGTAAGTTTAATGTTTGTAGTTTTATGTGGCAGACCCCAACAAATCACAGAAAGCTATTGTTTTTCTGCATCCACAGTACATTTCTTCATGGCTTAACTGAATGTATCAAATGATACCCTTGGGCCTGGATTTTTCCTCCAACATGCAGAGAAGCGTGTTTTTATGGTTTTAAATTTTAAACCATGCTTGTCAAGTGTTTTAGAGCAAGGAAATCCCAGGAAAGAGAGGAATGGATATCTCCCATTTGAAGCAGCATAGAGGCATAATAATGGCTGTGCCTGGGAAACTGGTACAGAGCGGCGCTTCACGCGTCAGCCCCTGCAGGCACTGGCAGCACTGAAACAGAGGAAATTTTTAAAAACAGTATCGATGTAGACAAGCCCAGCACTACTCATATGGAAGGAATTAGTCCACAAGATTTTATCTTTTCTTTAGGTTTGCTATTTTCTACTCATGTCATACCTCCTCACTCTTCTCTTTCTAACTTGCAGGAGTGCCTTCTCTTTGCAGGTGAGGCTCCCCTTCCCTGAGCTGTGTTCGAGGAGGGTGTGAGAGGCACTAGCAGAGCCTTGAAGAAGGGTGTGCAGCTGTATCACCCGTATTGTCAAGAGCGTTTAGAACACTTGGGATGGTGATTGCTGGAGGCAAAATGCTGCTTCAGACCTTTTAGGATATAGTTGAGTGGAGACTGCACTGGTATAAAGAGGCCAGTATGGGTTGAATGAGCAATTACAGGAGAGCACTCCAGTGCAGGCGAAGTGGGAAAGAAGTATTTCCCAATTCCCCACACCTCCCATCCTCCCCCACCCTCTTCGGTGGGAATATAGTTACATAATTAGAAGAAAACTGCTCTCTAATATCTGTAATTTTATATATATTCCCAGTAGTAAACGAAAAACTCTCAGATATCTGTAATTTTCTGTATATTCCCATAGGGACAGTAGAATATGTGATATAAACCACCTTTGATCTTTGGCACATCATCTGTCTGTTCCTTCAGATGTTCCTAGTCCTTTCTTGCACTCAGAGGTTGCAGAAGGCACCAGTGTCCTGAAAAACTTCATTCTGGCCCTTTACCTGTGCCCTTGTTTCCCCAGGAGTCCAGGGAGTTCCTCCAGCTCAAGCCTCAGCCTTCAGTCGCAGCCTAAGTTTCATGGTAGGTGTGCCTGTCTCCTGGATGGACCCCATGGTCTTGTTCAGTCCTTGGCTCCATCTCCTTTTGCTATGAACTGAATGCTTGGGTGACCCTTAGACCTGTTCTGTCACTCTCCTTGCTTGGGATTGCCATGGACCTTGTCACCAACACCGTTCTGCCCACCATGTTCAGGTATGTGTGTGGGAGTGTGGCCCTTAAGGGTGGGCTTTCCACTCTTTCTCTGCTGGGGCAGCCAGCCCTTGAGGTATCCTGACACCATAAGACATGGTGCCAGCTTAGTCATTTTAGGTGAGAAAAGTAACCTCAAGTGATGGAACAAACTACCTTGAAAATCACTTCGTCTTTATGAAGTTGAAATAGTTGAAAATAGTTGAGAGCAGAGGGTTAGAATGCTTCTTTTCTTGCTGGTGGTATTTCAATGGCTTTTTTTTTTTTTCCCCAAGCTGTTCCTTCCTGACACCAGCCACCCACACTACTGGTAAACAGCATGTGGCACACAACAAAAATTCTGTTTTCTCTCTCCTCGTATTTGCTTCAGGACCAACAGTGGTCTGTCCTTCATATCCTTAAACCGTATTTAAACAATCTCTAGAAATGCTCAAAATGCTGACAAAACTCCCTTGATTTTAAAAAGATTAGCCCAGTATTGTTGATTACTGTTATCTTACCTTCTGTCACAGCTTTGACTGTATGTCCTTCTGTTGTCTCTTTTCTTAAGTTTAAGCTAGAAGCTCTTTGTTCTACCTTTCTGTGGCACATTTCATAAGACTTTTTATCACTCCAGCTAGAGAGCTGTAATTTATATGTTTTTTTCTGCAGATGAAACTGTTGCTGGTATGTCTTTTCCATTTTCCTTAGTGGATCAGAGCATCTGTCCACCAAGATTCCAAATCTTTCCTTTATCAACAATAGCTCTGTTTAAGAAACAACTTTATAGAAAATTATTGTATTACATTTCTCCTAGGTGTTTACTCTTACATTTTTTCCTTGAAATTGGCGTGTTTATTTTTTTTTCTGATTGGTGTTTATTGTTATAACTCAAATATGCTGCTTTTGAATATTAATATTTTATAATTTTCTTAATATAAGTGTAATGCTACAGTAAGCACTACAGAATAATTGTGTATGATGTGTAAGTATATAATCTCAAATTACCCACATTTTTTGCCCTGAGTAGCATTATGTATTCCCTTGTTCTTTTAATTAGGAAACCAAATTAATAGTTCTTAATCTGACCAGCCTCTCCTCTTGGCTGTTCAAGACTTTTTCATGTGCTTCTTAAACGTTGTTAGATTTTAGAAAACAAAAACAAATAAACAAAACAAAACAAAAAAAACAACAGACTTTAGATGGTTTTCTTTGTTTTCATCAATTAGCAATTTTAATCCATTACTTGAATGGTTTTTGCTGTTTTAGGATCAAATGGTGAGAACTGAACAGTGGAATGCACATGTTAGTTCTTTTACTACTCATATCTTAGTTTCTTATGCATCTTAATATAATTTAATGTGTATTTTTATTGTCTCTTTTTATTGAACACACAGTGGACCTTCATTAAGGCATCTAGTTTTTCCTCTTTTTTTGAGCTAGTAATTTATAACCCTGTTCAACAAGAAGTATGAGTGGTTAGAATTTTCACTGTTTAGTACTTTGCTTAAATATAATGTGTCCTCATGTTTCCTTGACATAATTAAATTTTTCTGATAGAAATACATGTACATATGAAATTACTGTTTGGATTACAGTTTGTTTGTATTTCCAAAGTGCATAGAGTCCTCCACAGGTCAGGTGTTAGCTGTTTTGGATGCTGCATGAATACAGCACAAAAGCCCAAATCCTTCATTTGAACTCATTTGTAAGCTACAGAAGCAGATTTATTAATCAAAAACTCATTGCACTACCATTTCTGTATCTTTAGAGTATATAATTTGTGACTTCAAATCTTTGAAATCTTTTTCTACTGTTACATTTGATTAGTTCAAATAGTTCTATTTGCTGTTCATCAGTATTACGATTTTATCAAACAGCTTGTTTTACATCAGTGTTACATGCCATTCTTTCTGAATTTCTGTTCTGTATTTTGTACTATGATCTGTATGATATAAAAGTTGTTTCCGTAAAAATTAGATTGTTTTTCTCCTAATAGAAAATATTTTTATTAGACTCTCTGTAATCCTCTGCATATGACAAATCTTTTCCTCCCTCATTAGTGTGATGTATTCTGATTTGTAGCCCACTGTGATTGCAGCCTGTTGGCTTCTGTCATTCTATTGCATTTCAGTTCTGCTTGCTAGATCGTTCTCTTCTTGCATGGCAGAGTAATTTTCTCTCTCTTTTATATCATTCTTCATCCTACATCAGCCTCTTGAGCCCCAGATGTTACTGGTCTAAAAATGGGACAGAAATTAACCCTGAACTCAGAAGACCGCAAACACTCACTTTTACTATTTTTGTAGTCTACCACTTATGAATGCATCTTGTGTCTCTCACAGGGACAACATTTTTAAAGGGGCCAGGGCTGTTTCTCAGATTGTGATTTCCACGTCCCTCAGCTGTGAGGGATACCTGGAGTAATGATGGGCTGCACAGATGAACCAGTTATCAAGATTCTCCAGCTGTGTTTCCCCCACCCTTTTCCTTTGCCCCCTACCTTGTGGGCACTATTCAGTGCTGTTTGTCCCTAGGCAGCCTGTACTAATAGCTGTCTGCCACATACTCAGGGCGTAGCATCCACTTGTCAGCAATTGCATGTTATTTCATACCACTGCTTCAAAATCTGTCCTCGTGTTCAGAGCTTCAGACAGACTTTGCTTTCTCACGTTGCCTTGGTTATAGAGCTGCCCTGTGCTACAGAGGCTACTGGTCAATGGGGGAAAGGAGGATCTGCTGGCAGAAGATGCTTGAAAGTAAAATACGGGGCAGAGTCCTTCCTTAGAGAGTGTGAAGTCTGCATTTTCTATTTCTACTAGCATTCTAAGCAGTCAAAATTAATGTGCAGTATGCTGGGGCATGTTCTGATGTTCTCTGTAGCAGGAAGATGTAGGATGGCTCCAGTGCTTGCAGCAGCGAAATGAGTGTGGAGACCCGATTCTGGTGGCGCTGGGTGGCCTCGTTTGTCAGCCCAGCAGCGAGTGCAGGCTCTCCACCGTCCTCTTCAGTTCGTCCGGCTCAGGGAGCTGTTCCTGTACCCCTGAGCTTTGCTGCCGTCAGGGGAAGTCTAGGCGATGGGACTTGTATTTTTTAATTTGTGTGGGGGATGGGGAAAGGGCTGGCTGTTTCGTAGGAGCTCCACTGTGATGGACGAACCTTCCTCTTGAATGGTTGCTTGTCCTTGGCACATCCCAAAGCGATTGCGGAGGCCCGGCCCGAGCAGGGCAGGGACGGCGGGGGCCGCGCTCTCGGGCCGGCCTCCCCCGGGCCGTGGGGCGCCAGGCTCCGCGTGCCCCCGTGCCCTCGCCTCCTGAGGGACACAGCCCTTCCCTCCCGCCTGCGACAGCTCCACTCGCTCCCTAACCTCAGCGGGAAAAGACGACATTCTGTTCATGAATGGCTTTACAGTCCCCTCTCTCCCGCCTACCCTGCTCTCTGTCCTGGGAATGTGCTGCCCACACAGTGACCAGAGAGGAATTTGGAGACATTTGCAAGATAATGCCATATCAAATGTTCCGTTCTCATACATTGTTCTTGAATTTTTCAAAACTGTTTACTACGTGTTTCCTTTCAGTTTCCATGAATAAGCACACTTCTCCCAGACTAAAAATGGAGAGATGCATTTCCAAATGTGTGAAGCCATGTAACTGTAATAAATTGCTTTAATTATGTATGGTGTGGTTAGTTTCGGTTAGTTTCTGGAAGCCTATTGTGCATTTCTGCCTGCAACAAGTAGCTTTTCCTGTTTGCTTGCTGCTATTTATCAGACTGGCTATCCTCCCAAAGTAATCCTCATCCAAATTCTTCACTTAAGAAATGCTCACCAAGAGCCTTTTTGATCTTCGAATGCTCAGTGTCACCTTGGTTGTTGCTCTGACAGACAGCAGAAGGTAGAGTGTAGATTTCTTCATTAGAAATTTGGTGTCTTACTATGTTTTTAAGATAAATGTTTTTCATCTGGTTTTTGAAGTTGTTAGAAAGAGATAAAGTTACAACTCAAGGGAGTGTGAATACAGTTTCAGACATCTAGTAAGCACAGGTAGAGGTCATTTATATTGTCTTCCTCAGCTCCTGAGGTGTTTGCTCCTGGAAACTTCAGCAGTGCTCTTGCATGCTTTTCTGTAGTTACTGGTTTTTCTGGTAAGTGTCAAATTCTTTACTTTTTTCCTTTCCTTTAGTGTTTGGGAAGACTGGGGAAATGTGCTGTCGGAAGTGTTTTGGCTTCCTTATTTTTTGAATGACAATAGATACAGAAACATAATTATCTTATTTTTACTCCTGGCTAATGAATATTTCTTACTGTTTTTTTCTTGTCTACTGTTGCCTGCATTAGACCTATTTGGTTTTGTTTCACTTGAAAATGAACAAGCTTTTTAATTTTTTCACCTTTTGTAAGGTAGATAGTTTGGAGTTACCAAGCTGAAGTTATTCCATATGACAATCAGTGACTTGAGGTGTTAGGAGTTATGGGAAAAGGTCTTACTTTGAAGACTTTCAACTTGAAGTTGAGAAAGAGGCAGCAAAGATTAAAGGGAAGCTTTTCTACTTTTTGTTAGGGATTTTTCCCTGTCTGCAGTGTGGAAAAGTTATTCAGTATTGCTGGGATTAAATGCAAAGAAGAACTGACAATAAAAATTTTCTCTTCCCCTGTAAAGAAATGTTGCTTCAGAAGATTTAGAGTCAATTTTGAGAGCTAAAACAACCCTTCATATTATGGTGACCTGTCTGTTCCCATCATATCCCTCATCTTCTCTGAGGTGCTCCAGCGGAGCCAGCCACAGTGATCCAAAGTATCTGGAAATATCCTTTGTGCAGCCCTTCCCACAGCTGGGAAACAGATAGCATTCTTTTGTTCCTCTGCACGAAGCTATCTTTTGTGTGTGCAAAAGGGAGATATTTGCTCTTCCTTCCTGAAGCTTTCTCTGTAGAAGTTGCTCTGCTCTCAGGATGCAATGACCATATTAATGAATTCATCAATCACAATAATCTGATTAAATTGATGGGGGAAAGGGAGCCAGCAGATGAAACAAACAGATTATTTTAAGATATATGAGATACCTAATTAGTAACTGACTCAGCATTTAAGTGAAAGTGTTGCTCAAGAGATTTCCTGGTAACCAATGTAATAAATTACCCCTTATGGCTTTTTGTCTTTGAGAAAGGCTTGTGCACTGTTATTAGGAACCTGTAAGTAAAGCGGTAACAAAGTGTTGCTCAAAAGAAATATCAGCTATATATTACTTAAAAAAAAAAAACAAACTATGGATTTGTGTATGTGCATTTCACTTAGAAATGGACTAGGCTATGTGCAGTATCATGGAGAGATTAATATGGATTTTAAGCCTTGTACAGGTACTTCAGCCATGACCTCCTGAATGTGTATTCAGGCATATAGGAAACTGAGGCTTGAGTAGGAAGGGAGTTGCTTTATGTCACTGAGGTTTCAGGGGCAATCCCCTGGAGTACAAAGATAATGGGAGGGAAGCTCTCTGTCAGGGAGCATATGTTTTTGTGGCGATTACACTGTGTATAGATTAGGACTTCTGGGAGGGAGGGAATGCGAAGATGTGCTTGGAACGTAGGACCATCTGCCAGTACCTTGGCATAGTCATTTCATTAATGGCAAGCTTATTAGCTTGAGTCCTGCAGAGATAGACAAGAAAGGCAGAGAAAGAGAAAACTCTCATCCAGCTGCCACTGAAAATGAGAAAAGATGGCTCTGATAACCTCTAAAATCTGATTTTATTAGAACTACATGTGCTCTTCTAGGTAAGAAGGTTTTTCTTCTTGTGTTGCAGAAAAATTTTTTTCTAAGTTTTGTGATGCAGTGTGGGGTGTTCTTTGGTAGGGAAACTATTAAAACTGAGGGTGAGCTGGAATAGGAGAGAAGGTGCTAGGAAGAAAAGGGAAGGAATTTTTATTTTTAGTGGGAAGTGATTTTTTTAAATCAAAATCTGCCTTTCCCTTTGGTAAACACTTGAGTTGACTTGTATTTAGTGTTGGATATTTAATGTTTGTGGTGATATAGGATAACACCTGGGAGATACAACTCTGAGAGCATCACAGTCCCAGCCCTGGCCTATGTCAGGAATCTCAGAGAACATGGCCTGTGTTCCATGGGAGGCAGAAAATTAGGGGAATGCTCTGACTGGACACAAAATAGTGTTCCAGAGGCAAAAAGGCAATGGTTAGAGCCTGTGAACTTTGTTCCTGTGTCTTCACATACCCAGTTCTTTTGCTGACATGGTAAGTGTCCAAGCTTGTGTTCTTTTCCTCAGTTTTGCTGCCCTGTAGATCAGAAAAACTATACTTAGCTTGTTTTAGGGAGAGCTCTGCTATTCTCTTGACATAAAGCTTAAATGCTGTTGTATTTGAACAGCTCTGTTGTTCTTTTGACAGTTGAGTTAGACTTGAGTCTGGGTGAGGGTAAGATGGCAGAGCCTTTGCCTGGTGAAAATGGTGGTTGGAAGTACAAAATGGTTTAAGTGCTGGCATTTTGGAAATTATTTTCCTTTGGTTTACACAATTCAGGTTAGACTGGTAGTTAAGATGAAGGGAAGGAATGAGAAAAGAACGGTTTCCCATGAAAAGCCTTATAATCTACAGGTGCCTTAGTTCATGAGAGTGTGGGTGTGTTCAGGACAGTGTGAGGGTTATGCAGTTCACCAGCAAGATGGTTTGTTATCTAAGGCTGGACAAGTTTCTGTTTGCACTGCTAGGATGGAAAAGGCAGTTTCCCCTTATGTTTTTACTGATTCATGAGGTAACTCAAATGGAGCATTGCCTCTGAGTTTGTGTGTTGTACATCTAGGGAAACAAAAGGAACATGCGTTTTCAAAAAAATGAGTAGAAAAATATAGCTTAGGAGTGTCAAAACACCTAAGCAGAGTGATGCTTAACTGAAAGGGGGTTGGTTAGTCATCCACTTTGCAAATTCTCTTTTTGTATTGAGGATGGAAGAAGATTAGTGAGATGAAAATCTATGTTATTACAGAGATAAGAATAGGTTATGGCTGGGTCCCAGAGGAGAAGGAATTTTTTAACATTATTTAAAAAACCCAACCCTTTGCTGTGATTCATGTGTAATGCTTAGACAATTACATGCAAAAAAAATATGATAGCAGTGTACAGTATGGTGTTTATATCTGTAAATGTGTGTACAAATACTGACATAACATAAATTTAGATCCTGACCCAGGCTTGTTGAATTCAGTGGAAATACTTCTGATGGTTTGAAAAAGCATTTGATCAGATTCTCACACTGACACTTGAATGTCTTCTGAAACTCAAACCAATCTTCTGCTTTCAAATATTTTTTGTGCCTTAAAATGGAGCAGAGTTGATTCAAAGTCTTTAAAAATATTTGCCCTGTACATGGGACCTTTCTTTGTTTTTTTTACTGAAACAGTGATAGTGTCATACAGTGATAATACTCGCTTGCCATGTTGCATGATTTTTATATAGAGTAAAATAAAATAGCAGAATATGCTGACTTAGAGGGGACCCATCAGGATCAACAAGTCCAACTCCTGTCTCTGTGCAGGATACCCCAAGAATCCCACCATGTGCCTGAGTGCATTGTCCAAACTGACAGTTCATGTACTTTCTCTCTCAAGTAGTGAAAGAATGTTGTTGGCCCCACAAGGGCATGGTAGGTCAAGGTTTTGGCTCAGTCTGCAAGTCTAAAAGGCTTTTCACTTAGGGAAGCCATAAAGAAACCTCCAGCTGGCTGGATGCCTCTCTTAAAAACACAAGTGTGGCCTTATTCTGAAATGATGCTCAGGGAAAGTTGTGCATGCTTCCATGTCTTGGGATGAGAGGAGTGGGAGGGGGGCCTTTGCTGCGATTCCATTGAAGCCAGGAAAGTCAGATGTTTGCATGAAAACACAAGGAATTTCATTTGATTGACTCAGAATTACTGTGAAAGGATAGAATAAGACAGGGGAAGAGAAAGAAGGATGGCAGCAGAGAGCTTTTACTTGAGATATGAAAGGAAATTAAGACAGTGAGCAGAAATGTTCATTTCATTGCAAGCACAAAAGCTTCTTTAGCTGTTTATGTGAACTATGAAGTTGTGGAGCTTCATGCAGTGTTTCCCTGCCAGCAAACGAGCACAGAGCTGAGTGCTGCCTGCATTGGGAGTGTTACGTACAGCTTTACTTTAGTGCCTTTCTGGGTCAGTGGCTCTCAGACAATGCCACTCAGAGCTGCTCTAGTTGTGCTTCCATGAGTCAATCTGTAAGTACTGACACTTCTCCCTGATCATAACCCAGTGTCCTAGAGAATCTGCAGGCTTTTCTGACTGCTAATCTCAAAAGCATTTCTGGTGTTCCTTGAACTCAGGTTGGTTGATCATATATACCTTTTTTCAGATGTCATTCTTCCTTACAATTCAACCACATTCAGATTGATTACTTCAAAAAATCAAGTAAAATGATGCAGCCAAGTCCTTGTACCTTTAGCATTGAGAGAATTGATAATGCTCTTCTCAGATTGTTCTGTCACCGCTCTCTCAGTAGCCAAAATCTGTATTATTGTCTCATGATTACTGATTTATGCAAAGATTCTTTTTTCCAGGCATAACGTACAGTAGGATCAAGCAACTGCATCATTTGTAGTCTTTCAAAATAGGTTTGTGCAGCAGATTGTTTTACCTCTGCATGCCAGAAAACATAAAGGAACAGGAATGATAGGGTAAAATAGTGTCTTTAAATATACTTCCAAACAAACATATATGGTAACGGAGACTTCTCTTGGTGGATCATGTATCTATTTCCAAATGTGGGAAGGTTTGGTGATGGTTTGAGCATTTACACAGTCAACCTCAGTGACAATTGGGAGCCCCGAGGGAGGAGGGAACAGTCTGTTCAACATTTGTGTATCAACTGACTGCACCTGCAGTCTTAATCATCAGCAATCAGGTATTTGGGCATTTTGGAAAGTAGTAGCAGTAAGGAGCCAATCCTGAGAAGACTCTGTGGAAAGAGAAAAAAGGCCATGGTTCCTGAAGTGTGAGGAAAATCTGAAGATACGTCTATTTTTGAGCATTCTAAGCTGATTTTAGGGCTGAACATTAAGCAAGTATGTAAAAAGTAATTGGGTAGGAAGTTTTAATTTCTTCTTTCCCTTCATTCCCCTAAAAGCATGATTTTTTTTAACCTGTTTTATCTGTTCCATGTATGGAAATAAAACAGGTGTGAATACAGGCAATCTGGAACAAGTCTTGCCCAATTTGGTTTCAAGATATTATACTTACTCTTCCAGATTTGGATTTCATTCAGCTCTGTGTGTTTGTACCCAGGAAAACTATCTGTAATTTTTTACTTAGTTTATTGGATTCAGTATTTCTTTTCATTACACATTCTTTTCTGTACAGCCAATTGTGGTATGGCCACTTTTTGGGCATCTTGGAGGTTACTACTATGAACTTCAATGTGCATACAAAGAAAGTTGCTTAAACAGCAGATTTACATTGAATTATGGGCAAAACTCCATTTTCTTTATTGTGTGTTTTTACCATCATATCAAATGTATTTTATATGTTATATTTGTGTATAGATTTTTTGTTTTATTGGCTTCCTCCTTTATAAAAATGAACAATGTTAATTCTAGTTTTAATTCATTCCTAAGTGGGGGTGTCATAATTTAGAATTGCAGATTCATATAATTATAGGCCCATGGGTGAGGTGTTAAGCAAGGAACTGTTTATACTTCTTTTCCCAACAGCATCTGACATATTGAAGGAATTTTCTCTGCAATATAGAGTGCACATTATTTATGTTAAAAGACAGAGATGAAAGTAAGTGTAAGGAGCCTGAAGAGGCAACACTGTCCAGATCAAATATTGACAGTGATAAAGCAAAAACATAAAGTTTACAGGCTATGACTTAGTTTTCTTTATTTAATAGAAGAATAACATGAGAGAAGCAAATTATCCTTTTCAAATTCTCCATAGTGGCTGTCAGCTTCACTGGAGGTCACCATTTAGGTACAAAACTTTTACATAGCTTTTGGTTGATATTAAGTTCATCCCTGTGGGATTTGGGCACCTAGGTGTTTTCAGGCTGTCAGGAAACATAACACATGATTGTCTTTCATGAATGTGGTTATTTATTTGCTGATTTTTTTAATGCTATTTTTCTTAAGATAGTGATGGCTTTGTGACAGGTGCAGAGGGATAAAGCATTGCTTTGACTGTGTGAGCCATGGTTTACTAGGACCAGAGAAAGACAAGTACCAAACTAGGTGCCTTCAGTCCTTTCGGGTGCTCTTAATTTGGAATGCTTTGAGGAGGATTAGCCTAAACAAGCCATTAGCAGAATTGTTTAAATTATCAGAATGGGGTGAAAGGTTTAAATACAGTGCTGTGCGACTTTAACCCAGTAATTCAGAGAATACTCAATGCTATCAACTTAATTACATCATTGCTGCCAGGAGGCAGTGGCTCTGTGGCAGGATGGAAACTGACAGTCATTCAAGATTTATCTATCTAATACAAAAATCATAGTTGTTCCTTCTTCAGGACTCTGCTCATTAAGAAACAGTCACAAAGAAAGGGTGGGAGTGGAGAGTAAGAGAGAATAGTAGCAATGGAGCTTAATCAGCTGAGAAGGCTGCTTCCTTCTTACCACCTGATGAGAGCAAAAACAAGAACTAGGAGAGGTCTTCTTGTAATATTTTAGTCTTTCCCCCTTTCTTTACAAATTTCTTCTCACAAAGGTGGCATGATTTTAGCTGCTACGTTGTAGCACTGGGAAGAAGGCTACTGATAGCTTTTTCCCCATTGACCTTGACTGCAGTTAGTTTGCTTTTTTGCTTGTCTAGTGGCATACAGCTATGCTGATAGCAGGAGAGAAAAGGGCAGAAGTAAAGACAGCATTACTCTTTTAACACTTCACTGCTTGCATTGGCCTTTCTGAAAATCAGACTGCTGGAGCAGTCAGGATCATGGGCATTTCAGAGCAGCGTGGTTGCAAGCAAGCACAATCATGCTGATGTCAGACAGGGCCTGGGCCTTCTGCCCTTCATGCCATGAATAGGCTTATAGGGAGGAATCCTTTCCTTTGTGCAAGGCCATGCCCCATAAGGACATGCGAGATCTGAAGCAGGGCTTTGGATGAATGTTGAACTGTACTAAGCCGTTTGCTTTAGATTATCAAAGTGATCATAAAATCTTGGAATATTCTGAGTTGGAAGAGACCCACAAGTACAATCAAAGTCCAACTCCTGACTCTGCACAGGAGAGCCCTAAGAATCACATCATAGGGCCTGAGAATGTTAGCCAGACACTTCTTGAATTCTGGCAGGCTGAGTGCTGTGACCTTGATGCTTCTCTTTCATCAGATGGTTCTGCTTTTTTCTTCTATTGTGAAAAAATTTGCTGGTGAATTACATTAAAGACAACTCCTCATACAAGAGGAAGAGGAGAAATTTAAGAGATCAGATCTAGAATTTTGAAAATTAGACTGCTTTCTCTTGTGAAAAGTACAAGTTCACTTGAGAGCTTCAGTGTGTCTCAGAGAACATTTCCCTTCCTAAAACAATTTTGCTGGATGTACGTGAATGAGTAATAAAGGAACTATCATGGAATCACAGAATGGAAGGGGCCTCAAAGATCATCTCATTCCAACCCTTCTGCCATGGACAGGGACACCTTCTACCTAGATCAGGTTGCTCAGAGCCCCATCCAACCTGGCCTTGAACACTTCCAAGGATGGAACATCCTCAGCTTCTCTGAGCCGCACTGTTCCAGTGCCTTGCCACTCTCACAGTAAAGAATCTCCTCCTACTACTTCCTCCTACTACTCTACTCCTTCAAACCTAATCTGTTTGAAGCCATTCCCCTATGTCTTGTCACTGTATGACCTTGTAAGTAGTCTCTCTCCATGTTTCTTTATAGACTGCTTTCAGGTACAGGAAGGCCACAGTTAGGTCACCCCAAATTTTCAGTTTTCCAGGCTGAACAGTCACAATTCTCTTAGTTTTTCCTCACAGCAAAGTGCTCCATCCCTCTAATCATCTTGGTGGTCCCCCAACTTTTGAAATTGCTCTAACAGGTCGATGTCCTTCCTGTACTGGATATTCCAGAGCTGGATGCAATATTTCAGGTGTAGTCTCAAATAAATGTCAATGCAACACATCATATGTTTTGATGTCTGATGTCCTTAATTAACTATTTCAAGTACATCCTTGCTACCTCGTTTCCATTTCCTTCACTTGTTTGGAGATTCTGGCAGTGAATGCAGTTTTCTGCATGGTCCTTTTTCTTAAGCATATTTTTATGTAATATTTTCTGATAATTGTTCCTTGGTTTCACTCATTCCCAGATAGCTTTGTCTTTCCTCTTCTCCTTCTCTATGTATCTTTTCCTTTTTTCCAGTTTGATTACTGCACTCCATCCATCCTTGCTTCCTGTAACCACTAGAAAGCTAACCCTGTCTTTGCTCATCTTTTTGCAGCTTCAAACTGTAAAACTGCACAAGAAATACAGACGTTAGGTGGTTGTGGTTTTTATTCTGAATTATATTTTTTTTTGCAGCAATTAACTAAAATTTCCACCATTTGGTAAATGTGTCCTACTCTCTATTTCTGTATTTCTTTCTCTTCTTGTATTCCTGTAAATATTTGCATATTTTGACTATATCAAGCTATGTTCTCTTTTCCCCATGTATGCTTTATCATTATATATTTTCACTGTGCTTTGAGCTGTTAAAATAATTAATACTGTCCTTTAAGCTAAGGACAGTAATTTTTCTTTGGTGTAATTACTACAGAGACATACAGGGTAGAACTGTTGTCTGTCTAGTGTGACTTGGATTGTTTGCCCAGACTGAGGATAAGATCTTCATGGGAAAATAGTTCTGCCTGGTTGGGCTCCCGTGTGAATACTATTCTTCTGACTAAGAGGACCCTGTTATATTTTATTAGTGTAAATATTAAGGTTCTTATGCTTAAAACCAAGCACTCTTCTCATTTTCCTGAAAGATGTTTAATCTCGTAATGGTGAAGGGGGACCACACACATGCTCTCATATGTGTCATGGGATTTCCAAACAGCATCTTTTATACTGAGATTTGGTCTTTATTTTGGAGTGAAAAAGTAAAGTGAAACTTCCAGTGTGACTGGTGTTTGAAGAAATAAGACAGTCAGGAATACAAATGTCACTGCTTATTGAGTCTCTATATGGTGCACACCCTGACTAACAGGAGCTCCTGCAGGAGCCTGCCTGACTGGCACACAAGCTCCTGAGCTTTCCCACTCCACTGTTATGGGTGGTACATTTGCAAGTAAATACAAACATGGGAAAAGATGAGATGCTTCTAGAGTTAATGACATCCTTCCAAAATCATTTAATTGTGTGCTAGGCGGAGTTTCATTTCCATTAGTAAATGCTTTGATGCCTAGAGATGAAATGTGGGGTTGCCTCTTCTGTTCAGCATTTGGGAGCTGGTATTAAGCAGCTGTTGATAATGGTGGTAATGTACACTTGGTGCTGACAGCTTTGCAAACTTACAGATCTGTTTGCTTCTCAGGGATGACATAGGCACAAGAGTATGTATGGAGGGAAATGGGAAATTGTTAGGTAAGTTTTTTGCCACCTCACTTGGCTTTCTGTGGAAATGACAACAGTGTAATCCCTTTCATGTTGCTTTAAACCACTCCTTTAATTTGAGATTCTGTAAAATAAATCTTATAGTGAAATCAGATTTGGCCAGTCTCAGTCTCATTCTACTGATATATTTTTCTATCTGGTTGATAATATTGCTCTGTTTTTTGTGTTTAATCACTTATCAATTATTACATTCAGTTTAAATTCCCTGTATGCCATTCAGCTGGCATTCAATTCTGCTCCCTTCTTACCAGGCTCTGTTGCATTTCTACTTGTATCTGTTTTGACATGCCTTAGTGGAAAATTGGCACAAAGAGCAGTTTCTTCACCTCCTTGCTATAACAGTTTTCTGAGTTTCTGTAAGCAGGAGTAAGTTGTATTTTTAAAAGCTGAAGACAAAATTATTTTAAACTTCTATTCCTCTCTGAGTGTCTCCCCTGCATTTGCAATCTGCTAATCCTTTTGGGTTTTTTAAAGTTTTCTGTATTCTGAAAAGTAAAATCAAGTAGATCAGAATGATAGTATATCTTGTTCCAAATCAGCACTTTGGTAATAGTTTACACCAGAGAGTGCAAGATATATTGCAGTGAAACAGAGAGCCAACCCCTATAGGAAACTTTTATTAAATGCTAGTAGTTGGATGTTGGTGTGGGTCTTACTGACTACCATGAGGGTAGAATTTTATACATTCTGCTAATAATTAACTTTTTCTCAATGACTTTCATGGGATTGTTCTGTGAAAAAAACAATTTCTTTAGTTGTCTGTTATTTTTACAGTGAAATCAAACATTCACATCTTCTGTAGTTGTTTTGTGGTTTCATCTGGCTGTTCTGATGTTTACCCTGGTGTTTTGGGATCTGTGGAGGCCAGGCATGCAGGGCTTCTTATTCTGCCTTCTCAAACTATTTAGTGAAGGAAGATAAGAATTATGGATCAAAATAAAAGAGAAAAATTGTGTCCTGCAGAAGTATAGGGTTGTTTTTACTAAACTAATCTTTATCTAACCAGGAAAAAGGAGAAACTTTTACTCTTGTAATTATGTGAGGAAGGCAGAGAGCTGGGTGTGCTTCATTATATTTACAAGCAGAGCAAGTGTGGTTCTTGTTTAGTAATTGGCTGTAGAGGTATTGAAGATTATTGGAAACTCAAAGGTCAGTATCTTTGCTGAATCAGGGACTGTGGAAGTCTGAAGAGGTACCTGATGTGAAAGATCTGACTTCAGAGGCTGTCCAACAGGTATAGTAAAATTATAGCAGTCTAGTCTGTGCCCTCCCTCAGGGTGTTGGTGAATCTTGAGGCACCCTCCCTGGCCAGCTGCTCTGTGTGCCTGTCTGTGTGTTTACACACACACGTTTCCTGAGCTATAGTTGGTTTCACAAAGTACTTCCATCCCTGTGATCACCAGCCAGGCAGAGGCGTGGAGGAGGGTGTGACTCCCTCCTTGGGGTAGCTTGTTTTTGTTTCACAGTATACCTCATTGTGAAGGCTTTGGGAATAGACTACACAGACTTTGTCACACCATTGAAGTTTTACTGAAGTGATTTAGCTGTGGCTAAGACTAAAGAAGGTAACATCTAATAGTTTGCTTTGTTGGTTGTTTCAAAGACAACAATATTAATGAAAGTGTGAGAGAAATCCCATTCAGATTGTGCTGGCATTTCCAGTTCTTTCAGCTCATACTGAATTTGCTTGTTCTGTAAACTTCTTTTTCCTTTGTGGTTCTAAATCCAGGTTCCTGGTTTGTTGATTGGGGGGATTTTTACCCCCCTGCATTTGTCATTTCTCATCTTGCCCCACTCTTTCTCACTCTTGCCCAGTTGATCCTGCTGCAGTGCAGCCCTGTATCATTGTCTAGTCATTGCCAGCATGGCTGTTGTCATGGCCTCAGTCTGTCCTCCTGCCCTGTTTAGTGTAACGTAATCATTACCTTGGTTGTGGAGAGCGAAGGTGCTCCTGCTAAGTAAATGTTTACCAACACTGCTGAAGGCTAATGTTAGAGAACAGAGAGAGGGAAAGATTGTTCTAAGTTTTGTTTTGTCTCTTTATTTATTTTAAAACAGAACCTTGTTCCTGAGTGAAGCAACGGATGAGTCTTTTCCTTTACCAGACTGTGACCAAAGGTAGGTGCAAAATCTTTTGCATTTTTAAGGACTGACATATCCAGATTTGGTGAGGAGAAGGCCTCAAGTCCTCCTGAGCAGTCTCGTGTCAGAAAAGAGACAGATTAGGAAGAGGCTAGACTATTTTGCTATAGTGTGAAGTTGTACTTCTCTTTCATCCCTCTATAAAGAGATGGAGAGGAAACAATTTCATGTCTCTGGTCTTCAGTTGTACAGTTGTCAGCATAAAGTGGCAGGTGAGTTAATTTAGATCAGGAAGGAATTTCTGATGCAGTTCTGGGACTCCGATACTGTGATAGGACTGGGTGGTCGCTTATTGCCATATATTACTTTATTTAGATGGAGTTACTACTTCCATACCTTCTGGGCAAAACTTGGGGCAGTGTCATTCATTATCCATTAACTCTGCCTTTGAAAAGAAAAGGGAAGGATGTGGGCTAAAAAGCTTTTAAAGTTTCAGATTTTGCGTTTCACAGACTCTCTGACCCGTGCATAACAGCTGTAAGATCCCTTTGGGAATAACTATTTATGTTGCTGCCAGCATACTGGAACTGCATTCATGACTTAAACCCACAGGAAATATCATAAATGTAATTAAAAATTAAAAATAGAAATACTGGATTGATCAAAATTCTGTGCTGAAGGAAAGGAGTCCTACTTTTTTTTCCTTCTCATTTCTGTCTGGATGAATAGTGAGGGAAGGTTATTCTTGTGGAGTTTATTTAGTATATATGTTTGAATATTGCACTCTAATGTAGCAAGAATAAACACTGTTCTGCCAAGTTGTCTGATGGAAAACTTGCAGAGATTCAGCCTCCTGTAATATTTATAATTTTTAGGTGCTAATATACTTACAGAAGATTTAATCCTGTCTTAGGAGTGGAAGCTTCTACAATCAGTGCAGTAGAAGGATGAATGATGTGGTCCAGTGAAAGTTTCTTAGATATTTTTTCTTGGAAAGAACAGAGATTATTTAGTTTTGTATGTGTGCTGAACAAATCTGATTAAAATACTTTTGCATGCCTTAAAGAATTCTGTATGTATCTCTCAGATTGCTTTATATGAGTAGACCACTACGGCTTTAACTGTGCAGAAAATCAGGGTGCAGAGAAGGGAGGATGAAGCAGCTCATGACTTAGGCAAGTCACCTGGGTTTATAGAAAGGAGATGGCAGAACTGGTGCTTAGTGCCGAGTTCCAGTGTACAGTAGCTGAGGTGGTGGGGAAAGGCGGATATGGTGAAACAAGGACTTTGGGCTCTTTGAGCCCTACACATGCTACAATTCTGAATTCCATTGTATGTCAACCAGAAGCTGAACTTTACCTTTATTTTCCTGTCATGGCTCTGATACTGTTACTCAAATGAAAGATTTCTTCCCGGGCTGATTTCCTTGCAGGTTCCACTTTCTTTTGGCAGCCGCTCATGCTGCAACTTTATGCTTTTTCACAACCCTAACTCTGAGTTTTCTAGAGACACATAGATGAGTCCTTAGGCCTTGGATAGATAAAAGGATTTTGGAAGAGAGGTATGACCTATGTAGTTGGTGTGGCCCTGTTATCATAACTCATTCCACTGTGATTTCAATACTAAATCTTGTCTCCTGTAAACTTTTTATCAGTTTTGCAGAGAGACTAGTAAAGGAACAAAAATAACTTGAAATGTGTGATACATATTTGTATACTTGCAGTGCATTCTTGTGAAGAGTAAACTGGTAGAAGAAGCTGCAGCTAAGTTTGCAAACTCAAGATTTTAAAAATAAACAAAAATTTGAGATGGAGTAGAATGAGTGTAGTGACCACATTAGCATTCTACTCAGCTTGAATAGTGGTGTACTTCCAGAGACATTTGCTGTAATTTTCATGTGTGAAATTAGTAGATATTTATAGTAAGTGAAAGAGTCAAAATATTAATGGAATGCTTCATGTGTTCTACTAGTGCCAGTGTATATGTGACATCATGGCTAGAAGAGCAAAGGGAGAGCAATGTTTGACTTAAGGTACAGCTGCAGTAAATTGCTACTGCACCAATGATTTCATTGACACAAAGAGTAGAAAATGGGAAAGACAGCAGAAATGTAGAAATTATAGGAGATGGAAAGGGGACCATGCAGTTAGAATATACAGCCAGGTAGTCCATGCAGTTCATTATTAATTTAAAAGTGGAATTTAGGCTTTTCTTGTGCTCCTATGTAGTTAGTTCATCATTAGCAATACTTACTTACTGTTTAAGACTAATGTCTTAATGTTTCCTGCCTATGCCAACAATATCCCATAGTTAAATTACAGAAAGTGAGTACCAAAATGCCTGTAGCTTACTTTTCAAAAAAACTTTATTTTCCCAAAAGTCTTTCTTTTCCTATGAGATATCTTAGCTCTGTTCAGTTGTAGCAGAAATAGAGGGGCAAATAACTTATTTTCTCTTCTATTATTTTTTAACTTTCTCTGGTGCCTAACTGTGTCTGTTTTGTTAGTTGGTTCTAATAAGAATTTATCTGCCAGGTATTCCTTTGCAGTCACCAGTTCTTCATCTCCATGTCTGGAGCAGGTTACAGTAAAACAGTTCCTCTGAAATTCTATGGAACTGACGTAATATTATCAAAGAGGTGCTGTCATTGAAACATCTCCAGAGATGTGCCAGTTTTGTTTAATGCTGTGTCTTCATGACATTGTGCCAAATTTATTCAATAGGGATGAATTCTAGTGCTTGGACAGGATTTGGTTTTAAACATTTTAATTAGCTTATTGGTCTGAAGTTTGAGAACTGGCACATTCATGGTGGATTTTTGCCAGTTACAGTTTACATCATTTTAAGGACTGGCTGTTGCTGAAGATGAGTCTGTCAAGTATTAAAGATTAATACAAAAATTAATTAACTATCTGAAATTGTAAGCACTATGCAGTGTAAAGACCATGTAAGACTAGCAACCTGCATAGCCATATCCACTAACTAACCTCATTATCCTTTCCTCTATATAGGCATACTTTGTCCCCAAGTGGGCCTTGGAGATATGTAAGACAAGAAATGTGAGCACAGCTGAACAGAAACAAAAAATTAATTACAAAGCAGGAGGGCATGACTTAGGGTGCTTTGTGAGGGCATGTTCCTGCCTCCTGGATGTATCATCTGTTTGTCAATTGAATGGCTTAGCTCTGACCCTTTTCACCCTTTTCATCATGCATTTTAAATGCATATCATGGTTGAGGAATGCTGCATTCATTAAGAGCTTTTCCCCTCCCTTAACATAGAAAAGTAACACATTATTGTTAGGTTTTCTTCTATAAATGCAGATTCATATTCTTCCTTTCTTTCACCTTCTTCCACAAAATGATTCATGTGCTTAATACATTACAAAACTCTGTTAGTCTCTCAGATGATATTTACTGTATTTGGTATTAAAGTTGTTGGTCCAAGGCCCACACCAAACTGCCAAGGTCTGTCTGAAGGCCATGCTTAAAGGCTTCAGAAATCCACTTAGGTTTTGATTATGGACAACTTGGAGGGCTTCCCAGAAAAGACCTGGGCAGTTGACAGCTAAGAGATGAATATTGTTTCCATTGATTTTTAATATTTGTTCCTGCAACCACTATGCACCAGCCTCTTGTGAGGGTACAGCACAAGCTAGGAGCTTGTCAAGCAGAAGGCAATGGTGACCCCAGTGCAGCAGTGCCACCACTGATGGGGCACAGTTCCACAGGGTCTGAGCATGGCAGGCAGAGATGACTCCTGGTGACAGGGTTTGTTGGCACTCCCAGGTAAGATGGAGGTTCCGTCCAGGAGTTTAAGACGTGGCTGGAGACAAAGCAGCAGCAAAGGCCACCCAGGAGACAGGGCCAAAGACAGAACTAGGTTCAAGTTACACCATATGTATGAGGGATCTTTCCAGAAGAAGAGCTTCCTACAGCCTCAGTCAATCCAGGAGATAAAGGTGGAGGCAAGGCTGAAGACAGGTATACCTGCAGCAAAGTCCAGGCAGAGAGCAGGGGGCCAGGCCAAGCCTTAAGTCAGGGTGCAGGCGGAGTGTGTGGAGGTCCACTTGGGAGAGTAGTCCATATCATCAAAGGCTGATGGTGCCCTCAGGTTTAGCTCCTTAATGGGATGAAAGGTTGCTTGTTCCCTGTACTGCCATCTCACATGAATTTTAATTATATAACTGGTACCAATAACAAAGCCTCTTTGTTTTGCTGAAGAAAAAGGAAAGAGTTTTCACTGACATGTTTATTCTGGCTTCAGAAATTGTTGTCTTGTTGGATAGGCACTCATTCCAAATGGAGTGGATAGTGGTTCACTTGTCTCTTGCTGTTAGAGGTGTGTTTTTAGGATACAAACCTTTTACTGTTTGTTTTGCTTTGTTTTGTTTCCCCTCTTAATTCCAACATCAACTACAACCAGAGTGGCAAGAAGGACCTTTTCAAGAACCACTCTTGTTTTCTATTTCAGTGCCAGGACGAAAAAAAATGGCTAATATGACATAGCTGTCTTTGACTGAATTTCAGGTAGGGTAGATTTCACCAGTGATGGCATGAACATTCAAGCTAACTAGAAATTTACCAAAATATGTACAAATAAAATTAGTTGATTGAAGCTGAAGATATTCTACCTACCCAAGTCTGCAAAGTCAATGTCCTTTCTCAGCCTAATCCCAGCCTCCATTCTGGCAATGTTCACATGGCTTGTTAAGGCAATAAGCTCTTGTTGGATTTAATTCTAGACTTCGTTGTGTTTTGGGGTGCTCTGTTATCCTTAAAGAGGAAATTCAGGAGAGGAAACTGTTCTTCTGTTAACAAGTAGATATTGGCTGGGTTAAGTGCATCCTTGAATCTTCTGTCCCTTCTACAGCTGCTAAGCTGCATGAGAAGTTTTACCTTCTTCCTTGGTGATCCCTAGAAAATCTGAGTTGTGCCCAAGTATCTTTTATAAAAGAGGTAAGGTAATATATATTCTATATCAATATTTGGGTGAGGAAGAATGGAGAAGCTCAAAGGAAATAAACTTTTTTTTCAGCTAATAAGTGCACTATTTAAGTACCTAAATAGTAATCTATTTTTGCTGGTATTTTTTTCAGGGAAATTTACACACATATATGTTTGCTCTTTGCTGACTTCAGTGAAAGTTTCAAGATTTTATGGGACTGGCTACATTATATCCTGTGTATTGTCTCTAGCTGTAAATATGTTAAATTGAGTTGGTGAGATGGACAGAGCCCTGGGGGACAAGATCTGTGAACTGGGTAGACTGGGCATGAGGAGGGGTAGTGTATGTGACTGAAGAACATGTGTGAGAAATTCTTACTTGGGACATTACCATAAACCATTCTAAATTTGTTATGTGTTTCTGTCTGGAGTTTAAGAATTGTTCCTGGATAGAACTATCAGTGCTGTTGTGTCATGATGACTTACAAATGAAGTTTGATCAAGAAAAAATTTACAAAGAATGTGAACTAAACAAGCACATGTCTTACTATGTTTTGGTAGCCAGAACTATTTAGGCCTTAACTGTTTCTCAGGTGTAATCAGTGTTAAAAGCATCATAAACCTGCGGTATTTTGAAAAACATGTAACAGAAAAACATATCCTTTGATCATGGCAGGGCATGAAGATTTGTTTTGTCCAGCTGTTTAAAGTCTTCATGAAAATTCAAGTCAACACTGTAGTATACCTCAATAAATGAGAGGCATCAGGATTATCAAGTGTCCTGCTTTATGAAGTTAGGATTTCAGTATGTCTGCTAGCAGATTTGCTAGGACAGTCAGATTTTGCTGGGGTTTTTTTTTATGTTTCAAGATTGGGTTATTCACAAACTAAGGCTACTTAGTTGCAACATACTTACCTTGGTATCATGTACTTTTTTATGCTATTGATACAAAACACAGCAAGAGGTTTGGGTCTTATCAATATCTTAGAAATCATTCTATTACACAGTATGACCCCGATGAGGTGGAAATACTGCAAATACTGTTATCATTTTTGTAAAAACTATTATCTTTTCTTAAGGTGCAGGGACTCTAAAAGACATCGTTCTTGCTCTGAGTTGTTAGTTCTGATTTTTAGATTATGAGTATTAGAAGTAGAGGAAAGATAATGGCTGCATGCACTATTTCAGCCAGTGACATAAGAGAGACTTTCATCTGAATCATGACTAGATATTTTGAGTTTGTTTTCATTTTTATGGGCATTACCCTCACAAAAATTACTTTTAAAATATGTTTTAATTCATAGATCTAAAAAAAATACCAATAAAGATACTTTTATAAAAAAATAAAGACACCTTTACAGGGAATTAAAACTTCTGAGAATTGGCTTGATTTTCTTGGTAAACTGTTCTTGGACCCCTCAGAAGTAGTCTGCTGATTCTGGTGGAGACCCTCTGCTCTGGTGTTGTATGATTCTGCAGTTGTGCCTCTGCTGTCTCTGTAATTAAAATCCATTGAGTAGCAAATATAAAGATCATGCAGTTGTGTCAGAAAGGCATTGTTGTATATCACTGTCAGCATAGGGCATGTTATTAAGACCTACAGGGTTATCCCAATGACTGGGAAGCTGCCTGTGAGGGGAGCCTGTCCTTAAATTGAGCAGCAGTAGAGACTTTAGTTAACTGGTAAAATATCCATGATTTCCCCCTTTATTTCCAGGGCTCTTTTGAAACAATCACCACAAACTGACACTGTGCAGAGCTACATTGTTGTGTTATGGCAGGGTAATAGGACTGAACTGTGTAGAAAAATACCATTGAAATCTCACCATAATTACCTGCTAGCATGAAGACACAGTCCATGTACTTGCCCCTAAACAGTGCTTGACCTCAGTTGGGCTAAATTATTCCTGTGCTTGCCATTGATCTAGGGGACACTGTGGAATAGTTGTGGGAGTTGGTAGAGCATGGGAACAGGCAGGAGGTTTGGTTAAGGAAGATGAAGAAAAGAAAATCTAGCCTTTGAGAGAAATACTGCATGCAGTAGCAAAAGTTAATTGTGACTTTAGGCAGTGAGCAAAAGTTAATTGTCTTCATGTATATGGAGCAGTAGTAATTCTTCTTTCTAATATTTTCTAAACTAATAGATTTGAAAAAAATACCAGCAAGTGTCCAATAAGCCTGAATGTCTATAAAACACTGGAGACTGGAGAAAGGTGGAAACCCATCATGAAAATCTTGGTTATTCTAAAAATTGGTTCTCTGTTGTGTGGAGTCAGAATTTTCTGTCATCTTTCTGATTAGTGGAGTATCAAGAGATTTCTAACATCTGCTGTTTACATACTGAAGCTTGAATGGAAAGGGTTTGTTTACTGGCATAGATGAGAGCTAAAAAATTTAATGGTTTTAGGTTATTATTCTATGAAAATTTTTGTCAGCATTATCCATCTGCAGTTCACAAACAGGTTTGCAGTGCTGCATTGTAGTATGACATGTATGTGAAATGATTTTTTTTTTAAATGAGGCAAAATAGAGAATTGTCTCCTCTCTTAGATGTGGAAACAACATTTTTCAAAGGTGCTTAACTTCCATTTATCTTTCATTGATTGATTAGAATAGCAGGTCTAGTTTTATGTGTGTAATCCTTATCCCTCAGCACCTCGTCTTTTATTCACCGCTTACCAATGAATATCTTTGTGGCTATGTGCTTTTCCTTCTGAAAGACTTCAGTGCTTTTTCACTTTTCTTATTAAATAAATGAATGAAGAATTTGTGCTCTTTTTTTTTGTAATATAAGGTAATGTAATGTTTTTGTAATATATCTTCTAGGATTAAAAAACAGAACATATCCTTGTGCCATTGTAGGACAGAAAGAATACATATTGTATGCCTATTTGGAATGAGCTTTATTGTTAATTCCAAAGGAGAGTAATTTACTCTTAATAAACATTTTAGAACATTTTCTACCTTAGCTTCCAGTGGTTTTATTTTGGTCCTGCCAAAAGAATGAGACAGTAGGAAATATCTTTGAGGCAGACCTTAAAGCTGGACATTGTACAAAAGCAGGTTAAATCATAGTAGGTCAACCCAAGAGCCTGGTACTTGACCCTTGTTTTTGATTTTAGCTTTTAGTTAGTTATTGTCAGGATAAAATTTTAAGGAGGTGCTTTTTTCACTTTATAACAGAGATGGCACTTGATGAATCAGTGACATTCAGGCCTCTTCCAGAGTGCTCTCTACTACCCTGTAGAATTCCATTGTATTAAGGTCTCCCCATCTTACTACAGAAGTGTTTGCTGTGCACTGTCAGCTCCTGTTAAAGGAACTCCTCTAGAGATGTGTGCTAGTATGTCATCCTGTCTGAAAACCCTCTACTCCCAAACCCTGACTGGGAAAAGACACAACTTTGAGCATACCTGGGGCATTGCATCTTTGAAGAGCAGAGTATGCTGCTGTGGTAGGAAGTCCTCCTTTCCTGCCTGTCTCTCTGCTTCTCTACACCGCAGTTTCCTGTTATCTTTTGAAGTAGAGAGCCCCTCTTGTGCCAGGCTTTCAGGAGTTTAGCTCCTGCCCCACCCCGCAACCATTGCTACAAAAAGTGCTTACCTAGGGACAGAGCATAATCTGAGATTTATGTATTTGTTCTTTTAGCATGTTAATTTTTATTAGTGGTGCACAAGAAGGTGATTTTTCTTTGTCCCTCTGTAGATTTATTCCAGTCTCCAAATTCCAATAATAGTGTCTAAATATACATAGTTGATTTGCTCCCTGCACTGCCCCAGATGAGATCAGTTCCCTGAGATCAGTCCCCTGCAAACCATATTAGGGCAAGAGAAGCAATTTACTGCTGCTGAATACATTTTCTGAGTGTAGTTTCTCTCATCTTGTCAGCTTGTCAGTCTAGAGGCATCCATAAACTCGTGACAGCTTCAGAAGATGAACTCTGGCAGCAGGCTGTCAGGGTGCCAGGCACTGCTATCTGTGAGCTCCCTTTTCTTGCTCTCCCCCTTTACCTGCCTGCTTGCTCTCCCTCTGCTTGCCAGCCCCTCTTTTCTATGTCTCTCTCTCCCTCCTCTTCCCCCACTCACTCCCCACCTCCCTCTACCTTATTGATGTGGGTTTAGGTGCTGCTGTTCTTGGTGGTGGTACCTTTTCAGTTTCCTCCTTGATCCTCTTGCCACTGGAACAAAAGGAGAGCTGGCTGCCCATGGTGCAGCACCTGCCTTTGCAGCCCGAGTAGTGAAAGGGAGGAAAGTGGGGCGCTCTGCATCCTCGCCTGCCTGTGCCAGCAGTGAGCTTGTTCAGTCACTTCGCTATAAATGCCTTTGAACTGCTGCCAGCTCCCATTGTCTGCCGTGCAAATGGAGTTCAACGCCCCACCGTGATGAGATGCACAGTGTGTAAGAGGAGGAAGGAATGGAGCTGTTCCCACCCTGACGGAGCATCTCGAATCTGCCGTGTGCCATGAGAAGCTGAGCACTGGATCATGCTTTCCTTTGCACTGGACCATGCCTTCATTTGCACACCATCTTCCTTACTTTCCTCTCATTGTTCCTGAGATTTCAGGGAGTGACATGGAAGCTTTTCTGAGAGGATCTGCAAGGCAAAATAGTTTCTGGCGGGAAAGGAGCTGTGCTTTTGGACTGTTTATGTGGGACTGTGTTTTGCTCACCATCTACCTGTAGCTGCAGCATGGTATAGCTAGTCTTTAATGGTGCTTATGCTCAGCACTAATGTACTCTTTTTAATAGCAAATTTATTTACACTTTCCCATTTGCCTATGCTTAAAATTACAGCATCCTTGGGTTCACACAATGTGAGAGATTTTGGCAATACTGAGTAAAGGGAAGGCAGCCACTGGTACTAATGGTTTATCCATCTACCAACTGTGCAGCCCAGCTGCCCTTCTCCAGAAAGGCCAGCTCACTGTATGATTTTTGTGAAGACCAGCTCTCATGCTTTCTTGCTTTCCATTTGGCTCTGTGTCTTTCCTTTGGTTTCTGACTGTCTGACCCCTTTGGATAGAGTAACTGCATGTAAGGATTTCACTATTAAAGGTAGGAATTTGAATCTTTGTGCCTATCTTCGCTATTCCTTGTCTAAGTGCTACCTAGGTTGTTACGAGAAAACACTGTTTTCTTTCATGCCTTGCTGTTTGACTGCTTGTTTAACCAGTCATTATCTGCAAGGACAATGCTTTGAGAGGAGGATGGAGGAGCTGCTATTCAGTGACTGTATTAGGCAGTGCACTAAGTGGAGTTGGCAGGGCTTGTATCTCATACTGATATGCCTGCTATAGTTCCTTGCTCATTAAGCTCTTTGTTAGTTCTTTCGCCTCTGCCTCCCCCTGCTCTCTTTTTCCCTCCCCGCAGAATGTCTCTGCATCTAACTTTGCTGCTAGGTTAAATTCAGGTTCTGAAATATGCTGGAGGAGGATGAAATCTGGCCTGTGGTGAACTGGTGACTCATTAATGCATTTGAGTAGCACAGGGAAGGAGGTTGTAGCTGCACACGCCTTTGCCCAGGTTACTGCTCACAATGCACTATGAATAGATACGCTCTTGAACCTTCATTGTCATTTTATGTTTTGCTACCAGACTGGTAGATGAAGAGATATCAGCAATATTGGTAACTGATGAAATCGCTGTAAAGATCAGACCCATTACAGAGAACATTTTTAAATCAGATGATGCCTTATATATTTCCTGAGCACTAAACCACAATTGCTAGTGTTTTGTCACACAGTAATCTAAATTCTCATTTGCATCTCAAGAACAAAGCTAGTTTTGCTTAGTTAATATTTAGCAAGATGGAAGCTTAGAAATGGAAATTTTTATACATATTATTTTTCCTTTAATGATGATCTTTTGGTTAACAGTGTGTTTGATTTCCATTATTTTTTTAGTTTCTTGGGAGAAGAGATTCAGTTGGAACGTTGAGGGTTTTTCTGGTCATTAAGAAACTTCTTGATCCTCGAGCTGACATGTAACTGCCATTCTCCTGGTCAAAGCACATTAAACAGAATTTGGGTCTTTGAAAATATTCTTTTATTAACGAGTCACGTTCATGTCGACAGTACAGATGCTTCTGAAATATGGCCAGACACTGCAGATGTAGAAAGCAAGAGCATAGACTTGAGACTTTTCACAAGGCCTCTTTTCTTAATGGTCTTTGGTTTTTCATTTTAAAGTAACAAATGTAAGTTAGGCAGCTAGTCTGCATTGTAAGCAACAGTGTAGATGTAGCTCTTGCTAAAACCTTCCCTCTGAAATGTGGCTATATGAAAGAGGAGATACAGTTTTCAATTACCTTCTCTACCCTTCCCCTTCACTCCCTAAGTTCAGCTCATAAAGGATGAGGAAGGGTGATGATCTCGGTTTAAGTGATGTCATATGTTTCAGGTTAGCTAAAATTGCAGTGGATTTTTTTCCAACTGTTTTAGGATATGGCCTTTCCATAAGCCATCCAGTTCAAGAATCCCAAAGATATAAAGAAAAAGTATATTTTGATAGGAGCACTTAACCAAAAGAGAGCCAAAGAACCATGTTGAAGGTTGACTTGCTGCTAACTCAAAAAATCTTGGATCTTACTTCACTGCTGGAATTGTTAGACAACTTCCCATGTGGCTTTTCGGCTTTGATGATTAGAAGGAAATTACTAAAAAATACAAATTATCTTTCAATATAAACTTTCTCTATTTTTCCAAACCATTTGAAATGCTGTATTAGCTGTTCACCTTAGATGAAATATAACAGAAATTTGTTAAGCCTGCTGCTGTCCTTCCTGTGGAATAACCATGTTAGGCACAGTAAGATGCTGCAGTATGTCAGAGGTGTTTCAGGAATACAGCAGCAGCTGTTTGCCCCAAGGGACAGTTCACATCGCAAGGCCCCTGTTCAGCCTGGTGTTACCAGCTGCGTATATATAGACATGTCCCTATTGTTGTACCTCCTTTCACACCTGGACCTTGCTGGTTTTTTAATTCCAGCAAGGTGAAGTACCACTTGTAGAGCAGAGCTGGACAGGAGCAGGTGTTAGAGTAGTTATCACTCCGTGGGGCACCTGGTTTCTGATGCTTCGTGATGGAGTCACCCGGTGCAGTAGTAAAAGTGTTCAGTTATGTTTGAAAGCTGGGACCTTGGTCTTATTCTCTGCAACACTCAGAAGAAGGTGATGATTTCAATAATCTTGTTTCAAAAGAGACACTTGATAGTGTTCATTTGTAAAAAATATTGGGTTGCTGGAAAATAGGAGGTAGAAGATGTAAAGACAGAAAATGTGCAGACTAAGCCTGCTTGCACACATTATGATGAGTCCAGGCATGAAGTGAAAGGAGAACTCTGAGCTCTTCATTGTCTAATGCTCCCTTAGGGCAATAACAAACTCACTATAGAGTCAGCAAGCCTGGCCCAGGGGCTTGTGGAGAGGGAGTGCACATTGTTCTTAGAATATGGCTGGTGCTGGAATATTTCACTGCAAGTATGAAGACATTCTTAATGCAAAATATTCCTCAAAGGAATTTGGTTTTGTAGCTTGTTGTTTGAAAAGCTGCTTTCAGTCAATGTGATGCCTTCTTCCAAACAAAAGGCTGTGAAGTTAGGTATCATATGAACATAGTATAGTCGATTGCTTTTTCATACCCCTTATATGAGCTGAGATTTTGTGGAGACCCTCCTTTTTGGAGCTGAAAAAAACCAAATGGAGATGCTTACCTCTCTCTGCTTTGGTGTGTTATAGCTTTTCAGCCTTTTTGTGGTGCGTAGTGACCACTCTATATTGTGTGCTTCATTTCAGAATAAGTAAATAATTTTTATACTGAAAATTCTAATGCAGAATATATTTCTGTAAAATATATTTGTGTGGGGAGAGGGATGGGGAATGTGGAAGAGCACATAATAGAAACCTCCAGAGTCTCCCAATGATAGATTGTTTGGTTTGTATTTTTATAAGGAGCAGGGGGTACAAGATAAGGTGTTGCTTCAGAGGTGGAAGCATTCATGGCATTGATTCAGCCTGCAGATGTTACATCAGTTGGTTGACTACTCTGTTTAGCATTGTGGAGGGAAGTGGAACTCTCCCAGAAAAATAGAGGACTCATATATGTCCTCTTTATTTGTATTCTTAGCAGAGTATTTTCAGAGTCCAAGGTGATTCTTCATATAAGCAGTTTGACCTAAAATAAACTCTCTGTCTTCCCCCTTTTCAATACATTAAATGTCACTGCCTGTAGTTTAACCCCTGAGGTGGCTCTTGTTGAATGAATTTGATTCCCATGCGATTCTGCAAATAACAGCAGTGAAAGAAAAGAAATATATGAGAGCCTGGAAAATGCAGTGGAGGGGAAGAGAATTTTCACCCCTTCCACGGGGCAGCCTTTATGTTGTCAGCAAACCAAGCTGAGTTACAGTCCTGCTAATTGAGAACTGATGGAGAGTTTTTGACTTTCTGTCTGTCTCAGATCTGGTTGTCTGGAGTGTTTGCAGTAGTGCAGCAAGTGGTGGCAATCTCACCCTTTCACTGTTTTGAATTTTGTGTTTTACCCAGGTATCACCAGAATACTAATTCATTCTGATACATTCACAAAGTGCTGTAGAGGCATTGACGTTCAGCATCTTTGTGTAATGCGATTCCCATTTTCCGGGTGGAGTTCCGGAAATGTGTAACCATATGAAGGTACAAATGGAGTAAAGGACTGAAGTCAGCCTTACCCTTGAATCCTCTAGTGTTTAGGATGTCTGGCTCCCTCCCAGAGAGTACATGGAGAGCTCTCACTGTCTCAAAAATTCTTTGAACCCATTTCTACTGTTTGTGGACCAGTGCAATGTGGACAAAGAAAAATTTAAGATTTTAATGTCCCACCCTGTCTCATCTCCTGTGCTAATGCTGCTTGTCATTTTGTTCTTCTAACCCTTCAAGAACAGACAGAAACCAAACAAGGCACTGAAGTTTCTCTGGCAGCTCCTAATGTTGGTCTCTTGAACACAGAATCTTCACCTGTAGCTCATCTGTGGAGTCTTCCTCTCTGAATGCTTTGGGAAGTTGGCATTTGAGTGAGAGGGCAGCATTGCATCCTTAGTTTATGTATGCAGGAATTAGAAAATAGTCACTCTGTCTTATCTCTGGAGGAGCAGGGCGAGGGTAGCAGAAAACTTGATAACCCTTCCCACACCCTGTGGCACTGCTGCCCAGGGACAGCCTGGCTGAGTGCAGGGACACCAGGGCTTGAAACCCCGGGTTTCCTGAGGCTGAAATGACCAATGCATTTGTCAAACTGTCACCTTGTGTGGCTGAGGAAGAGAATGATGTTCAGACCTGCTCTCCTGGGAGCAATGGGGCAATACTGGTGAACTTGCACACTTCTCCATGCCCCTCTCAGCTGAGAGGGAGGTCAGGCAGCAAAGCCAGCACCTGGCAAGCAGAGAGGAGGCTGGGTTGCATCCAGTGGCAGCCAGCTGCCTCATGATGCTGCCTGATTTTGTCAACTAAATTATTTGGAAAAAATTCAGGCAGGCAATGGGGAATATAGGCAAAAATAAACATGAAACCACTGGGGCAGGATTCTTGCTATAGGTACCAAGACGTTAGCAGGTCCTCTGAACGTGCTTTCTGTTAACACTTGAAATCACAGATATTCTGCAGTCACTTAACACTTCAGGGGAGAGTGGGGACAAGTCAAAGCATTTCAAATTAGTGCAGAAAGATTAACCCAGATTCATAATGAAGACTGAATTTTACAGGCTTCAGTTCTTTGTTCTACAAGAAAACAGAATGTCTTCCAGAAAAGTTTAACCTTTATATTTCAGCTACTAAATTAATTATGTAAGAGTTAGGTAGACCAAATAATTAGAGTTAAAATTAATTTCAGTATTTTACTTCTAAAATTAATGTCTAAAATTTTAAAATATGTTTATAATATATATTTTAGTAACTTTGGCTTTTCAAAGTTGCTGTCTAGCTAAAAATTATTTAATTCTTGTGCTTTGTCTGCAATGAAATTGGGATCCAGACTGCCTTTGGTCTCTCTTTTGCAACACTGTTGAGTAGAAAAAGAAGGAAAACATTATGTGTGGAAGTATAGTGTTAATCTAATCTGAGGCTATGAGAAAGCATTAATTATTTAGTTACAGTGTTGCTGCAAAGTCAAATTTGAATTACTTGAATGGTAAATGCAGTTGTTTCTCTCACATCAAATCCGTGCACAAGATACAGTGTCAAGTGATCTGAAAACTATAAAGTATCTGTTGCTTCAGTGAGATCAGTTAGCACATGTGAATTTGGGATTTCAACATTAATGATGAAATTTCAGCATTTATAATGTTTCTTGGAATTATTCATTAATGCAGGTAATCTAAACTGTCAGCAAGCTAATACCACTTTTGTCTCTGTGTGGGACACAGTTCACAACTGAAAGGGCAGAAAGCACTGCTGGAATGTAGTTGAGGCAACTTTCTGCTTTAATGTAGCTCTTGCCTTCCATTGCTCCAGAATGCTTTGTTCTGGACAAAGGAAAGGGATGAATACAGCAAGCGTGTTAGATTTTTCATAACCAAACCAGTAGTGCTTTTAGTCAGGCTATGTATGCAGTAATGTTGCAGTGTGTCTGGAATATTGTGTGACATGGTGAATTCCAGAGGTCCAGACTGTACGAGCCATCCTCTGTCAGCATTAAATGCATAAGCTGTAAGCATGCTGGCCTGTTTCTGGTGGAATTTGTCTTTGAAAATGAGTTGTTAAGCCTTTTAGACCATGCTTTTTTTTGGTTATTAGAGAACCTATATTTTTTTAAATGTAGGCAAGCTAGACCTAATGTCTTAGGAAAATTCTGTCTTTAGGCAGAAACGTTTCTGCCTTCTTTAGCAATGTGAGCTGTCATTTTCTCTTACTCCCCCTCTGATTCGCTGTATATTCCTCGGTTTATCTCTTCCTCCTACTCTCCACTTTGCATTTTGTTTCACACTGCTTCTTATTCCTGGAACAGTCTCCCAGTCTCTGCTGCCAAATCTTCCCTCCCTTTCTCTGCTCTTGGGAACCCATTTCTTCCAGCAATCATTCCCAAGTTGTTTACTTGACTAATTGTCTCTCTTTTGTAGCCTTCCTTTCTTATATCTACTCTTCTGGGTCATGTTCCTTAATGTGAGATAGTATATATGGCAAGATAAAGGAGTGTATTTGCCACTGTTTTGAGCATTGTTCGCATTAGATCTTCATACAATGGTTAGTAATAAATTCCCCTGCTCATTTTGAGTGCAGTATTTTCACATAGTTTGCTATTTTCTGTATGCTGTTAAGGAGCAGCCACATTTTAACTTAAAGTAGTTGCCAGGTTGTGGGCAGTAGTGTCTGTATTACAGCAAGTGCCATCAGCTAGCCCGTCTGTATAGGCAGGGGCAAACCTGGTGGTGCTCAGCTGTGCTCCTGTCACTGCACAGCTTCACTGCAGTGGTGATTGTGCTGCTGTGGCTGTTATTCCCTAGCATGGACAAGCTCACAGAGGCAGGCACGACTTGGATCTGCTTACTGTTTCTAAACCATTTTGTGTCTCCTTCTTTGTGGAACAAGTCTCTCCACAAAAACAAGCACAAGACCCACCATACTAGTAGAAATACGTTTTGGGAAGTGATTATGTTGTTGTATGCAAGTGGTGGATCAAGTTACTGTTCTTTTTGGCATGCATTTTACAGACTGAATAACCTGTACCAGACTAGACCAAAAGAAATGTGCTCACTATCCTACTGAAGACCTTACCAGACAGGTAGATACACATTTCTACTTGGAGAGAATTTTGCTTTTCTGGCAATTATCTTCTTTCTATTCCAACTGAGATAAGGCAATTGGATCACTGATTCTTTTAAAAAATATTGTGATTTCCTGTTTTGCTGTTCACCTATTTGAACTAAGCTGAAAATTTATTAAGCAAGCCAAAAAATCCCGAACACATTAATGTTGTGTTAGACTAAGTTTCGTAATCAACAGTGTTCTGAATACTTCTTTTTTCTCAAGTCCTGCTTCTGATATCATCTGTCTTTGTCTCTTACTGCTACATGTGAAACAAAAATAGTTTCATAATTGTTTTATCCTGTAAATACTTATAAAAACTTGTGAAAAGGCACAGACTAAGGCCATTATTTTGACTCAAAGGTCAAACATGTTTTCTCATTATCAGAAACTATAAGTAAACTTAATATTTAAATTCTCCATGGACAAAAATGTTCATGCTTCAACACATAAACATTTTCCATGCTAATAATAAAAAATTAATCCAGTTTTCAGTAATTGATTGCATTTCTTTGGGGGCGTTCTATTACTACCTGTAAATTTGGGGGAAGAGTCCCCAAGATAGCAAGTTATTCTCCAAAACCTATAATTGGGCACCTTGCAGTTTTCAATACCCAGATCAGTTTTACTTCAGCTGCAGTCCAAAACAGAGATGTATACTTTGCTCAAAACTATTGAGCTTTCCTGACAAAAGTTGAGTTTTATCAGAGGGTAGATTTGATTGCAAATATGGCAGCTTTTTCCTTGAGTTGTCCTGTGTACTGTTAATTAAGATGTTAATGAGGTCCTGGACTTAATTCTGCATGAATGAATATTTTAAGGATGTAGCACTTCATAGCAGAAAAAATCCTACTTGTAAACAGTTGACTAATTAAAAATGTAAGAATATAGCACCTACTCTAGTAATTAAGTCTAATGGGAGAAAGACTAAAAGCTAGTGGAATGAAATTGCTATCTTTCAGATGTATGTCTTTTCAAAAGAGTTTGCTTTCTGTGAGTTGATTATCTAAAAACAAGGTACAGACAAGGGGAAACAGAAGATACGGGGTGAAGTTATTGTTTGTGTAGTGAGCATGGCATAGTTTAAGGTATGGAAATAAGTGTGCATTGCCTACGATTTTGTAACAATTGCAAACACAGATGGTTTGAGAGAAAGTTAAATAATTCCACCCACATGAAGACAGGGAAGTCTAACAATAGTCACAACTTTTTATCACCCTGGTTATTTAGCAGTCTCTGTCCTCCTGTCACTTACACATCCTTTGTCTGTGGAAAGGTAACAGTGTGTGAAGCTGCTGTGGGGTCCCTCAAGGCCATAAGGACCACACTAGGCTGGAGCTGCCTCACCCCATCCACCCTCTGCTGGCACAGGCAGCATCCTCAGCACCAGCACCCAAAGAGCACAGCTACAGGGGCAGGCAGGGATGGGTGCCAGGTTCAGCCTGGAGTCCAATCACCAGGTGAGTGCACAATGATCAGTCAGGTCAGCCAGGCAGAGCATTCCTGGCCTAACCTCAGGAGCAGCTCACAGCTCAGGAAGTGGAGGCTGGTCAGGGCATTCAGAGGCTTGTTGGTGCATCCAGTGCCCCCATTGAGATCTATTTCTGCCATAATGCTTGTGAAAAAGCAGATAATGTCTTTTCATTGCACAGATGGCCATGAAGGCTTGGAGAGGGCAGTAGAGCACTTTGAATTTGCTCCTGTCTTGTAAAAACCAGGCCTCCAAACAGTTGTCTCACCCAGCCTGGGTAATCTTCAAAGACCTCAATTCATGCCTTTTTCACTAATTTTACTTTTCTTCCCATTGTTTGTTTTTGCTCTTTCTGCCTGGCCAAATTGATAGATTTATAATTTGCTTATATCACTTTTGGCTCTCTCTCTTTTTTTTTTTTTTTTTTTTAATAGGAGTTTGCATAAGGGTGTTAAGGGCTGTCTTGCAATAGATAAGCCAGCAAAAATGCAAATATTTTGTCTTCTGAGTCCAGGAGACTTACTTACTTCAATCACACTAAGATAATAGAGAACTGCAAAATTAGATACTGCAAAAGCTGGGAGATATGCCATGAGCATTACAATGGGTGGAGATCTTGTGAGTTGAACATCTCAGTTGAAGGCAGGTAGGAGGGAGCTGCTATACACAGCTGGGGAACATGTTCTTTTACGAGCCCAGCAAATTCTGACCCTGAATTTTAGTGCAAATACAGCAGAACAGGTGAGCACAAGAGTTTAAGAGCTTTCCTGAGGTTTTAATATTTGATAGAGCGTACTTACAGTTTTCTTCTGGTGTCACTTTGGGTAAACTTCAGTGTCATGGTATTAAACCTGTTCCCTACTGTCATACATTCCTAGATAAAACTGATTGTAAAATATTATCTCCTATGTGTTCTGTGACAGGAGGAAGCAAATGAATATAGATCATCCTCTTGTTAATTAAGGTGAAATTTTCTAAGTCTTTACAGGAAGAATGGTTAGGCTGCTTTCATAACAATTATAGAAAAAACTTTTCGTAATATACATTCTATATTAAGATACTTCAGCTCTGGCTGACACTGAATTTTCTTGGTTTTGCCAGTTTGGTTGTATTTCCCCACTTGTTACTTAGGAGAAATCACCAGATAAGATGTTTTGCTTTCTGCAGCAGAATAGTTGATCTGAATTGTGATAAGCAGGGAGCATGAGAGAATGGAAATGTGATTCTTGTCCATATCTAATGCGGAAGGAGCTGCATCTATTTCCTGTTCCCACAGCTAAGCTGGAGATTTCGGCTGTGATAGAGCGTATGTATGGACTCCTGATGAAAGCAGGAGGCTGAAGATGGTGTATTCCCTCCCTCTGGGGTGACTGAAGAATTTACTTTCCACCTGGGGAGGACTGTAGAGCAGCTTGGACTGTCTTTGTGTTGCAGGGCTCTAGCCTGCACTGTCTCTGGCTCTCTGTGCCACAGCTCTGCATGTCGGTGTGCAGAGAGGAGCTGCTGTCTCATTACCCCTGGGAAGAGGGTCAGAGTGGGCACGGTCCTATGTGTCAGGAAAGGCACAAAACAGGAGAGATATAGCCAGAATGCAACTGCTGTTCTTCTAGTGGCCTGATTCCTAGATTTTAAAGGCTCAGTACCACATGAAATGAAGCAATGGATACGTCCCTTCAGTTATCTCTGAGGAAAGTGTCTCCTTTCTCTCTGGTGAGCAGTTGCATTACAGAGACCTGTGCATTCCCAGAGCAGTTACATCCTCTTAGCTGATGGAAAGCTCTGACTTGTGTGAGCACTTCCACTGCAGTCTTTCCTTTTCAGTTCAGCAGAGGTGTGCTGCTGCCAAGCTACATATTATTTCTATCAAGCAGCATCAGTGACTGCTGAAGGCTGAAATTTTATTGTTTGGTTTTTTAACACTCTTCAGGTTCTTTATTTCCAGATCCACTTTTTAAGCAGGTTAAAAATACAAAACAAACTGTTTTCCTTTCCCAAATTTTTCCTATGCTGAGGCCATGAAACTTGTTGAGGCTTGTGGTTCTGACTTTTAACTTGAGGGAATACCTCAGTGTAGAAGTCTGAAATTCCCTTGCTTTGGAAAATTAGGTCAGTTGTAATGACCCTAAGCAGTGAGTGTATTATGATGGGGAGGAGGCAGGGAGCGGAAAACGAGATTTCGTGGCAGCTCTGATGAGGAGGACTGTTTTGTTTTCAGGGGAAGGGATTGGTTGCTAACAGGTAATGCTGGGCCATGCCTCTGTCATTGGCATATGAAGGAGTAAACCTATTGGGTTTTGTTGTGGGGTTTTTTGTTTGTTTGTGGGGTTTTTTGTAATAGAAAAGAGCAAGGGAACAAAGAAAAATCTGCTGCAAACAAAGGTACCTATTACGTACCCAAACACCAAGAACCTTGCAGGAGTCCTGGGATCTCAGTGCAGCCTGCCCGGAGCCGGCTTGCAGAAGGTGTGAAGTTACATACCTGTCTAGGGGTGATAATAAAAGAATTAAAATAATTATTACTTCATCACACAGGTCTTCTCCTCTTACATCAGACTGGTACATTTCTAGCCTGCTGGCCAGCTGGAAGCTTTCTGGCTCAGCACAGGTCTTTGCTGAGAGGCTTTTCCCTGCATGGGGACTTGCCCAAGCAAAACACAGAGCTGGCTGGAGGCTGCAGCCCTGTCTGTCAGAGCAGCATGGGCACCATTAGTGTTTCTTGCGTCTTTGATCTGAATTTTGTATTCCTTAGGCAGTCTCTCATGGCAGGATTCAACTGGCAGTGCATGTTAGCTGAAACACATGGCCAGAGCCCAAAAATGAGCATGGCAATTTCATTGCAATGTGGCTGTAATTTCCACAATATTTTTTTTACCCAATATGTGAAATACAAGCAGCATTCATTCTCCTGAGCTTTCTACTAATTCTTTTGCTGTGTGTCTTGCTGTGTTTTGCTGACACTACTTACCAGGTTCCCCATCTTTGTGAGAGAAGGGCTCTACTTGGAGGTCTGGCATACAGATACCACCACAGACAAAGAGAGGGGCTGTGGTGTCTCAGAATAGAGCAGACTAATGAGGAATTTTCTGTCTTGATGACACCATTAAAGTGGAATGGGTTGGAAAATCAATCAGATTCCTTCTTTGATTACTGTATAACTCAATTACTGCAATCTCCCTGGGGCAAAGCAACAACCATCTCATAGGAAGTGCAGAAGAAAGGCCTCTGAAATAGAGCTATTGTGGACAAAGGCAAGATCTTGCTGCTGTGCATTCCAGATGGAGAGATTATATTACGAATAATGAAAAGGGCTGGGGAAATGTCCTGGTGACACTGGGGTTTGGGTTGTAAGACCTTCTGTTGCTCAGCTAGGAATGCACTGACAGTTCATGTATAAAGATGTCAGATGATACCCAGTATCTTCCATGTGCCTTGGCATGAATGTACCAGAAGATCCAAATACTTATATTCTGGTCAGTGTTTTGGGTGAGTGCTGCTCCTGAGCGTTTGTACTGATCTCCCACAATCATTTCCAAGCACAGGAAATATCTGGAGATCAGATGTTAAAACCACAGGGTTGGGGTTGTTATCGTGCTTTCATATCACATCAGTTGCTATGTGGCTTAGCAGGTGATAATTCAAAAAGCAGTTTATGTTTCACATTAACACCGTGTATCATTAGGAAACAGAACATCTAAGTTTGATGAAGCCTTTGTCTTAATGCTGGTGATCTTTTGGATATCTGGCCTTACAGCTGATGTTCTCTGATCTAGAGATGCTTTTCTGGTAGGACAGGTGCCTGCTGAGCCTGAGTCCTTGGGCCTCTGAACACTTCATTCTTGCTGTGCATTCTGACTGCCACCTCCCTCAATTCACACTGAAGCAGTCCTGGCAGGAGTTCAGAGTGGACCTCAATTTGTCTAGAAACCTGGGGGTTTTTTGTGGTGTTAGATTCCCAGGAGTTTGATGTCAAAAGAGGACACAGGTGTTTTCTTTTCCTTTAAGAGGAAATAATTTTTACTGCAGTTCTTTTTTTCCTTTTCCTTTTCCTTTTCCTTTTCCTTTTCCTTTTCCTTTTCCTTTTCCTTTTCCTTTTCCTTTTCCTTTTCCTTTTCCTTTTCCTTTTCCTTTTCCTTTTCCTTTTCCTTTTCCTTTTCCTTTTCCTTTTCCTTTTCCTTTTCCTTTTCCTTTTCCTTTTCCTTTTCCTTTTCCTTTTCCTTTTCCTTTTCCTCTCCAGTGTAGATATTTCTCAAGCTTTTTGGGTATGACTGGTTTCTGACAGTTCTCTCACCTTGAAATATAAATTTTGTTTGGTGTATTTGTTTGTTGTTTTTTTTTTCTCTTTTAGTTTGAACCTCAACCAGCTGATGCAGTCCCCAAAGAAAGAAATGCATCCCATGCCAGCTGGCGTGCTCTCTGGCTGTGAAGCCTTGTTAAAGAGATCGGAGCTGACAGATTCTTGAGCAGCAATCTGATACTGGCCTTTTTTTCTTAAATTTGTGTTTTTGAGCTCACCCATGTAACAAATGGGGGTTTGTTTGGGAGCTTTGCTAGAGGCTTGAATGGAATCATTGTTATCCAAACACTGCTGTGATTCAGAAGTGCCCAGCAAAAGGGGTTCTTCTCCCTGGTGCCCCTCAGCTGGGCACTGCAGGTGTGGCAGCATAGCTCAAACTCTGGTTTCATTCTTATTCTACAGAATAATCCAGTTGTCCCGTGATTTTCATCTTTAAACTGATAACCAGGAAACTGAAGCTACAGTTCTTTAAAAAACAGAGTCAGTTCAAAAGTTAAAATTAAGTTGCAGAGATGAATGAGTCCAACCAGGGAAGTGTTTTCCACGTTGATGCTTTGGCAATGAAGGATTGTAAAAGTAGAACCTTGCCAGACTTTTGCATAAATCAACATATTCTTGATTTTCTTACCATTACCCTGGTGTTTAGATTACAAATTCTACCCCAGAAACAGTTGCTTGGAAATTTATAGAAGTAACACTTAGGCTCCTGAGTTCCTCTTTACATTATTATCTCCTGCAAAAACAACTTTGTGTCTAATACATGTTAAGATAGTGAATCTTTAAATCCAAAATAGTTCTTATTTTTCAATTTTATTCAATGGAATTGAAAAGCAAAAGGAAGTGAGTTATTTGGGTAGGCAATAACTTGGAATTCTCAAGTTTCTCCATCAAAATTGACCATTATTGGAATCTGAGTGAAGTGTTCAGCATGAATTTGTTGCACAGGAGTAGAATGAAGACACTTCTCACACATGCAGCATTGCGTTATGCATAGAGCCATGTATTACTGTGTCTTACAAGGAATTCACCTCATAAAAAAGATACAGCATTCTTAGTAAGTTTCTATTTTACCTCTCTCTGCCTTGCTGAATTCTGCCTCTGCTGGCTTCTGCCTCTCTGCAGCTTTGAAGCTGTTACGGCAAGCAGGAAGGTGGTAACATTGGAGTCTTCCTGCAGTCAGGGAGATGGGAAGGGCTTGTTGTGGAAGTGGAAAGGTTATTTTTCTGTCTGTTTTTGGAAGGTGGCACATGTTTTTGGGTACTATGCTGATACACTTGAATTCCTGATGTATTACAGGGGCTGAACTTGACTTGAAAAGTCATGTTCTATGCTCTGTCCAGGTATTCAAAATCAGTAGCAAGGAAAAGAAACAACTATACAGGTTCTGGTTTTTACATCTTCACATAGTTATTTCTCACTTTCTCTCCCCTGTCTTTTTTCCAGTAAAATGTTAACAGTATGTAGAGACAAAACTGAAAGATGATCAGTTGTCTGTGATGAAGAAAACTTGTTGCTGACTGAGCTGCATTTCCAAAGCCATCTCTGTCATTACAGAGGGCCATTTGAGAATGGAGACCCCAATCCATTTGGAATCTTGGGAACAGGGATAATTCTACCAAAAATCCTGATCCATCTGCCGTGTTGCAGTGAACATTCAATAAGTTTTGCTGTGTCTCAGTTTTTCCAGTGGAAAATTATTTGTGTCATATACTTTATATTGACAGTCTACAGCTATTCTGAAAACCTCATCAGGGCTAAGGTTTCACTGTGCAGTACACAGAAAAGTCCCTGCTCTGCTGAGCTTATAGCAGAGGCATTGTTTGAGATAATACTTAATGATCATCTTAAGGCTTGTGTAAAGAGCACTCTGACTCTCTTCCATCTGCTGTCATAAAGTTAGCAGTATTATATCTCTTCATATAAAATCTGTTTGTGGTTTTTTGCTCTGGTTCAAGCTGCACCAACAGTTTGGAAAACAGCCTGGTGGGAGTCTTTAGAATGGGACTTCTGGACTCATCTATGAACTATTTTCCCTGACTCAGAAGGATTTTTTTTCTGTCTTGTAATACACATTACAAAATAAGCATCTATCTCACACATAGTCCATTTTCTGGTGGAGTTGGTTGTTAGAAACCCCTGGCTTTACTATATAAGAAACTTATGTATGCCTTGAATTCATAGACAAACTAGTCTTATCATATTCTTTGTTTTGTCAGAATGGTAGTAACAGAAAAGCGCAAAAATGGGTGGAATGAAGAAAGTATGAAGATCTCTTTTAGTAATATTATTTGCTATTGCTTTCTTGTGCCTCCTGGTGTTGCAAGCTGTGCCAGTTGAGCAGGTGGTTAGAGGGTCTGTATGTGATGGAGCATGTCTGAAGGAGTTGGGGGGGTGACTAAAAAAACTTTTTAAAGAAAAAAAGTTTTTACAGAGAGGTCATCATGAGCATGACTGATTTGGTGAGCAACATCTGGTATTGAAGGTGTTCTTGCATTGTTCTGGGAGAGGCAGCAGGTATGCTTCAAAAATGTGCTCATATTCCCAGAAAGGCACCAGGGTATTGCTGTGGGTAAGTTACACTGCTGGTAAGGGAGAGCAGACTCCACTGTGAGTTTTACTTTATTTTTAAACAAAGGAGAAAATTAGTTGTTTCAGATTATTTGTTATTTGCTGCCTTTGTTGGGCATTTTTTCCTGGAAAAAATCACAACATATGGTGAAATAGTCTGCTGCCATGAAGACAAAGCAGAGGTAAGAGAGCTTCATAACAGGAGGTTTTCATGTATTTGAGACCAACCCAGACTTATGTTGTGATGTTGGTGATATAAAACTGACTTCATGTTCTTCAGTGGCATATGAGAGAAGGCGATGAAGGTTTCAGGAGATGTTTCATCTCCAGCTGCCACTGAATCAGTTGTCAACCTTTAAGTGTGCAATGCGTGGGAGCCTGTGTCCCCTGCCCTCTGTGCTGCCTGAGGGATGGTGCCTCTCCAGAGCTGTATTTTGTGACCTCTGGAAGAAAATGAGTTCCCAGGACAAATGGGACAGCCTTGGCTTGTTAGCTGTGAAAAATAGGCTAGAATAAAAGGGTTTCGTGCTTTCTGTTTGGTGGCTTTCAGAGGGCTGGGGGAAGGCCAGATACTTGGCTCTGTTTGCTGAAGTGTGTGACAATCTCACCCAAGGTGAATATTGAGTTGCTGTGCACTGTCAGGACCTTTCTTCCAAAGGCCATTTGGTTGTTCTGTGAAGCTTCCACACAAATGGGGTGTGACACTTCCCAGGGACCAGACCTGCTGATGGGCAAGTGATGCTGCCACCCTATCACCCTCTAGTCCTGCCATTTCATCTCAAGCCTCGTAAATGCTGGAATCATACTGAGAATTGACTTTTTCTTTTTAAATTGCAGGATGCAAAGAGAAGGTGCCATCATGTGAATGTGAAACACCTAAATGAGAAACAGGACACATGGGAAGGCTGAGCTGAAACTGCTTGTGCACAGAATGACAGTCTGATTTGCTACTGGAGGGGAGATTCTGGAAACCTTGCTCTTCCAGAGACTTGTGAGTGAGAGGAGAGGAGCCCGAGGAAGCACACAAAAGAGCGATGGGAATTGAGGGCCATGGTTACCTGAAATAAATGGCAGATCTCTGGGAGTCTCGCCTTGTAGCTGTTTGCTTTAGCATTTTCTCTCTCTGCAGCTGCACTTTCTTTTTTGTGAGCTGCTGCCAGGTACTGCCACGGTGCCACTGGAGATTCCAAGCACAACGTGGGCCCGGAGCGTGAGGAGGGGGTGAGCCGCCCGCCTCACCATGATTCAGCTGTGGAAAGTGGTGCGGCACGTGCGACAGCTGGAGCTCCACAGATTGATCCTGCTGCTCATTGCCTTCAGCCTGATCTCCATGTGCATCCTGGCTTATTACGTCACTAACAGTCCCAAAATCAAGGAGCCACCACCCCTGCCCTTCAGTGACTGCAGCAACCAGCACCGCATCTTGATCCCACCTCAAGCCAGCTGGAGGCTCACGAAATCTGTGGACACCTCACGCACAGATCCTGTGGTGCTTGTCTTTGTGGAAAGCATTTACTCCCAGCTTGGGCAGGAAATAGTGGCCATCCTGGAATCCAGCCGGTTCAAATACAGGACAGAGATTGCCCCTGGCAAAGGGGATATGCCCACCCTGACAGACAAAGATAGAGGACGTTATGCTCTAATTATCTATGAGAACATCCTTAAATATGTGAATCTAGATGCTTGGAACCGAGAGCTTCTGGACAAATACTGTGTAGAGTATGGAGTGGGAATTATTGGCTTTTTCAAAGCTAATGAGAACAGCCTGCTCAGTGCACAGCTCAAGGGTTTCCCCCTTTTCCTACATTCCAACTTGGGGCTGCGGGACTATCACATCAATCCTAGTGCTCCCCTGCTCTACGTCACCCGGGCTAATGAGGTGGAGCAGGGTCCTCTGCCGGGTGATGACTGGACTGTGTTTCAGTCAAACCACAGCACCTACGAGCCAGTGCTGTTGGCCAGCACCAAATCATCGGAGTCCATTCCTCACCTGGCCACTCACAAAGCATTGCATGCCACAGTGATGCAGGACCTGGGTCTGCATGATGGGATCCAGCGGGTTCTCTTTGGCAATAACCTCAATTTTTGGCTGCACAAACTCATTTTCGTGGATGCCATTGCCTACTTGACTGGCAAACGCCTCTGTCTGACACTTGATCGCTACATCCTTGTTGACATCGATGATATATTTGTGGGAAAAGAGGGCACTCGCATGAAAGTGTCTGATGTAGAGGTAAAATCCTAGAGCAGATAGTTCCAGAGGTTCTAGATGGACTTCTGATGTGTGTGGTGTACTGGGAAAGTCAAGATGGCATTTAATTTGAGGGGAAAGCATTTATTGCTGCAGTTTTACTCATCTTATGCAGAGAATTAGCCTGCAAGATGCTGAGGCACCATGTGTGATGCTCTCAACAGTTTTGCAGGTTGAAAAGGAGCACTTTAGGAGCTGGCCTCTCTCAGTTTAAGAGGAAGATGGCTGTGGTTGTCTATTCTGCCTCCTCTTTGATGTAAAAACAAGTATATGCAGGTTTCCTATGCCAACCTATTTGTAGCTGTAAACACTGCTGTTCAAAAGGAAAAGACAAGCTGTGTTAGAACAGAACAGAAGAATGTATTTATTATTATTTGTGATATGTATAAGCTGTATATATTATATTGCAAAACTGTAGGTCAGTTCATGCAGTGTAAACTGATACAGTCTGTATTTTAGCCATCTAGCTTTTCAACACACAACTAAATTGAGAAAGGAAGGGTTTTCTCTTACCCTTTGCACCCTCCTCATATCTGCCACAAGCAGCCCTCATCCCTGAGGGAATATCAACAAATTCATCAGAAAAACATGGTCAGACCAAGCCTTCATGAGAACCATCTCTGTGGCCTCACAATTGGAAGAGAGACATGCCAGCTTTGTGGTTTGCTTTCCTTGGCAGTTCCTGGAATAATACAATGACCTATTGGGAAAGGTTATGGGAGAGACAGATTTTGTGGAGGAGAGGGAACTGAGACAGGCAAACATAAAAATAAGTAGAAAAAAGGTAACAAACTTAAGTGCTCCTTCTGATTCTCTGTGTCCTTCAAAGTAATGATAAGTGTTCTGTTAAGTCTGTGATCCATGTGCATGTGATGCTTTATGGAGACAAGGACTTCTCTTTGTGTCTTCTCCATCAGTTGTGGTTTGTAGCCATTGAGGGAGGTGCACTGCCTGTTTCTCAGGTGTGCTGAGGTTGTCCATAGGTACAAACTCTGGATTCCCATTCACCACTTGCCCTCAGGTGACTCCTGGATGGTACCAGGCATGATGGTGATAAGCTTGTGACAGCAACTGTTTTAGCACATTTCCAAAATAACTTCAAGGTGAAGCACCCTTTAAACTTCCATTCAAGGCGCAAAATATTTGAGGCAAAGGTGTAAGAAGAATACTGTTGTACAGGTTTGGCCCCTTACCTGAACCTTGTCTGTTGCATGTTCCCAAGAGCCCTCTTCCATCTCCCTAGGATTCTTACCACCTTTTCTACATGTTTTATGCATCCATGCAGCTTATGTCTTAGTTCATCTCCAAGGCTTTAGGACTTCAAGATTTTATGTTTTGTATGTAATATTTATTTAAGGAAAATGCTGAAATTTTCTTCATTTCACTTCAGTGTCCCTGTGCTTTGAAGTGCTGAAATGTTCTGAAAGAGATTTTATTTTTCTTTTTTTCCTTTTGTGAAGGATCACAATGTTATCTTAGTCCTAAGAAGGCCCTACACCCACTAGTCCAAACCAGCAGAGATTCAGAGATTCTCACCTCTGTAGTGTTTGTGCAGGTTACAGACCCATGTGGGAAGGCAGGATAGGTGGCCAGAGCTCTTGGGAACAAAGGCTGCTCTAGTGATGTTAAAAACAAACCCAGACAAGATTATTCCAAAAGATGCTTTGTTTGGGTTTTAACAGGGTGAAATGGAGGAATAATCTGTGATCAGTAAGCAGAGAATCTCAGGCAAAGCAGATAAAACCCAGATTTATCCATTTAAAAGAAGCTCTCTGATTGCAAAGCCACGTGAGGTTAATGAATTTTTATTTTTTAAAAGCGAGAAATAACTACATGGATTTGTTGATAGTCTCTCACCATGGGGAGCGAGGGGGATATAATAGTAACAGAACAGCTGGCATTTTCTTTGGCCTTTTATATGAAAGCTCTGTTTCAGGGCTGATATCTCAATGCACAGCTCCTTATCTCAAAGCTTAGATTACAGTGGTCAGGGTAGTGGTTTGAAGACTGGATGTTGTATGAAGGTATAAAATTGACTCTGCTGTCCCAGTGAGCCTCTTTGCCATATGCAGGTCTACATTCAGAGACCTTCCTAGACAAAACGACTATTAAAAGAAAGCACTGAATATAATTCGATCAAATGCATGCCCATAGTACATGTCTTAAACAAGAGAAATGTTTTTATTTGTGATGCTTAAAGGAGAGCTGAATAGCTTTATTCTTTAACAAGAAAAAAAGGAATTGTGCTTGCTTTTCCTTTAAAGATGATAACCCTTGAGTTCCTGTTTCTGCTGAAAGGCTGCAGCAAGAGCTTGCAGTCCTCAATAGAAGTGGAACAGTTGGAAGTTGCACAAGGAAAATGTTTTTCCTTTGTAGCGTTTACCAGAGATTTGAGCTGCACATAATTAACAAAACAAAATCTCAGAGAATCCCTTCTCTTGTCAATTTTTTCCACATTCAGTCTCTTCTAAAATCATAATCCTTGGAATTTACCAAACCTACATGAAACTGGCCAGCAATGACAAGCCGTTTCTAATGCAAAAGGATCTGGCTTTTGTGGTCCTTTCTAGGTGTGAGGAAAGAAGATTAAGTAGATGAGTTCTTGCCTCTTTTACTGGTAATCTCTGCAAGGGCATAAATAGTGAACAATCATTGCAAGTGAGTCTGAGAGAAACCTAAGTGAAAATCAAGGACAGTAATTTCATTTGGGATTATGAATGGTGAGGGTGCAGAAGAGAAAACCTAGTGAGGGTGACTGTCAGACAGCTCTTGTCTTTCTAAATTGTAGAGGATGATTTTACCTGCAATTTTTAACTCCCTGATTCTAAGACTGCAGAGGAGGTAGACATCCCAGTGCCATGATAAGTTTCTTTTTTGTCAGTGTTGTTTTGAGCTCTGCCAGTGCTACTGCTGGGTGGTAAGAAAACTGCAGGAACTCCTCTCAAAAATGTGCTGCCTGGTGCAGTATCTGCCAGGACAGTGTTTCTGCCACGTGTTCCTAGTATGGTTTGCATGAGCATTGAGAAGAGGCTGCAAAAGCACTCAGCTTTCTTCCTCTGTTTTTTTTATCATCTCTTTCTCTTCATTTGCCCATGTACTGTTTTCTTAGAGTCATGTTTTTCTCTTTTCCAAGCATCTGACTCTCAGCCTTATTTACACCTTTTTCTTTTGCCTCTTGTTAGAGGGAGCTGAGATAGATGATTTAGGTTTTGTGTAGAACAGCTCTATTCTCTGCAAACATTTCTGGAAGTTAAAAATTTCTTAGCTTAAGAAGCAGAGTTGCCTTAAGATTTAGCCCTATATTACTCCAATGCCAAGGACACCCTGTTATCTTAGAAAAAGATTAGGTCCTAAGGAAGCTCCCAATACAGTCAGAGTGATGTGACTTTCCCTGATTTCTTCCTCACTCCTAGAATGAGGAGAGTTTTTCTTTTCCCTGGATGGCATCAAGAGCTTGTAAGTGACTGTTGAGGAAATCTTTGCAGATCTGTCAGTGAGATACAGATATTTAATGTACTGCAACAAAAGGCACAACTCTAAATTGTTTTCCCCTAACATTTGCTTAAAATTAAATATTTATTGTAATTTAATATTATTAAAAAGCCTTTTTTAAAATGATGGCGGTTGAACACCAGAGTGAAGCTTAGACATTTTTACCATTGTGTCCAGAAATATGCCTTGGAATGTGGTTTTCTGTCATTTGGGCCTGCAGCATGGCTGCCAGAGTTAAGTACTGAAGACCTCCAGAAATACAGGTTGTGCATGGCAGTGAATGCTCTGATAGATTGTGACAAGTGTGAAGCAGGTCTGGCCTTGACGTGGCTTAAGAATTCCTGTGGCAGTGCTGGGAATCTCTTTGGGAACCCCATCGGTGCTGGGGTGAGCCTTACAGAGCTTTAGCAGGAAGCATAGCTGGGGCAGGGGCCTTTCTGGCTAGTTAGTGGGCAGGCTTGTATCTTGGAAGGCTTTTTGAAAGAAAAGATAACAATAAAATATAAAAACAGATAAAAAGGGATGGATGGATGGGCAGGCAGTTTTCTAGGGGAATAAAGTCTGGCTTTTAGAGGTGGGGGATAGCTAAAATGCTAGCCCTCTCTCATACCATCTGAGCAACTGAACTGCTTAAATATGCAAATGAAGGTCTGTTCACATCTGGCTGGCTGTTTTCTCTCTTAAGGGGTAGCCTACTCCACAACTCTTGATTGCCTTTTGTTTGAGTCTTAAAGCATATTATGGATACAAAAGAAATACCACTTGAATCACCTCTTAGATATGGTTAGTACTGTCGTATTCGTCTTTATGAAAGAGTGCAGAGAGAAGTGCCATCTTCAGCCTGTTCCCACACCTGCATTATTGCACCTTACTGCAGCTTACAGACCTCGTGGAACCAGGGAACACAGAATGCAAAATGTGTTGTAACAAATGTTCAAATATTGGCACCTTAGTCTCCTTTATCCTGTTCAGGGGAAAGACATTTCTTCAAACCTGTGCCACCTTACAGCTGTGACTGTGACAAGGACCCAGCATCAGCAGAGGGATGGCACAGGATTAACAAGAAACTTGCCAGAAAGCAGGACTCCATAGGACTCCATAGTCTCTGAGTTCCTGGGGCCCCCATAGTTCCTCCGTGTTCCCTCCCTGGACACAAAGGATTGCAGCCTGCTGGAGCAGGGCTTTTTAGGATTTATTCTCAGACAGATGTGTTGTCATGGTAACCCCAGCCAGGCTTTAAATCTCTTTCTGTGCAGAGGAATGCTAAGCCTCTTAACTGCTGTCTTTCCTCCCACCACTTTCCTACCAAGCTTGGGGAACTGGATGTGCCTTTCAGGGTAGCAGAGGGATATGTTGGGTCTTGGGACAGCTCAGGAGAAAGAAAAGAAAGTGGCACTTTCCTCTCTGAATTACTGGGTGATGTGTTCAAGGTGCTGGTCCCAGATTTGAAGTGATCTTGTAAACCATCATCTGGACAGACAGATGTTTCTCTGAGGAGACATGCACAGCTCTTAGTCTGTGCTCCCTGATGTGTGGGGTGAGTCTCAGTGTCTTGCTGGGCTACATAAGGGGAACCTGACCTCTCATTGCCTGTTCTGGGTCTTGTGCTGCAAAGTAGGATTCAGCCATCAGTGTTCCTGGCATGTCACTTTTTAAAAGCACTGCCTGTATTTTTGATAGGTTCTGGAGATGTCACATGCCTTGCATTTATCAAATTACTGTTCTTGGGTGGGGACTGAGGTAAAGATGTGGTAGGCAAATGGTCATGGAAAGGTGAAATCTTTGAAATTTGTCCCAGGCTGCATTTGGTGTCAGTGCTGTGTGGATGTGGGAATGAGGAACAGGCAATGAAGTGTGTCTGTAGGGGAAAGTCCGAAAGCTTAGTTCCCTCATAGAGAAGCATTGAGAGTGTCTTGTAGCACTTTCAAGGGAAGTCAAAGTCAGGGAAACCTCTCTGCTGTGGAGGACTCGTTGCATGGGTAGTTCTGAGAATCCACCTTTCCTCTCCAAATAAAAGCCCCCTCCCTTATTATCACTTAGTTAAGTGATATTATTGACTTCTTTTCCTTCATCTGTGCACCATAGGCTGCCCCATCCTTCTTTTCGCTAGCACATAGAGTGAGAAGGAGCAGAGTTTCATTAGCAAAGGCCCAGCCAACATGGGTGAGGAAGGGAGCATTGAGGCTGAACCTGTAAAATTTAAAGAATCTATTGCTTTCAAGTGAGATTTATTGTCCCTTTGCCTTAGCACAGACACTCTGGGTCCCTCACATTGAAGTGGAGAGCATGATCTGACAGTGGTTTTAAAGAGGCATCATTTAGTACAGCAGAACTAGTTCAAGTCAAGGCTGTGTATGAGGAGCACTTACCTGCTCTGCTCCACTCCAAGGGAAACAATGCCTAAGCCCCATCTCCTGTGATACCTCTTCAGACTCAACTGGGCACCAGTGGAGCACAAAGTCATGTTATAGAGGAAAAAAAAATATGAATATGAACATTTCTTTTTCCTTTTGTTCAAACAGGCTTTACTGAGCACTCAGAATAAGCTGAGAACTTTAGTCCCAAATTTCACCTTCAACCTGGGCTTCTCAGGGAAATTCTACCACACAGGTAAGCCCCTGACACTCCTTTGTCTCAGCAGCTGCATGCAGCCCCCATCTTGGGGTGTGTGTCATGTGTAATGCAGTAGAGGGAGCATGATTTGGAAGGGGATTAGCCACTGCTTTTAAACACTGAGCTCCTCTTCTGCCTTTTGATTTTGCACTTCCTTTTCTGCTTTCTGTAGGTACAGATGAGGAAGATGAAGGGGATGACATGCTGCTCAAGCACAGGAAAGAGTTCTGGTGGTTCCCTCACATGTGGAGTCACATGCAGCCTCATCTTTTCCACAATGTCACAGTGTTGGCTGAGCAGATGAAGCTGAACAAGCAGTTTGCTGTGGTAGGGAACATTGCAGTTTATTTACTTTATGTTGCTAATCCTTAAACATTTTTCTCCTAGAATAGCTGTTTGGACTGCACTGAACCCAAATACTAGTCTAGTATTTCAGCTGCATTTAAGCAAGGCAGTTCTGGAAGTTCAAATTGATATGTGCCTTCTGCTGTCTTGAGGCAAGAAACACCATTCACATGTTTGCCTGTTCCATGGGAAATGTTTCCCAGCACCTGCATGGCCCCAGGCAGCTCTGCTACATTCCAGGGTGAAAATCCCAAGGCTCTTGTTTCCTGAGGTGTGAACTTGTAGAATTACCATCCAAATGCAATTAATTTACAAACTCTGGCAGTGAGCAAGCATTTCCTTTTCCATCCTTATTTAGTGTGGTTCTGTAAGGAAGTCACCTGGTGGTAGTATAAAATACTCTGTCTGCTAACAGCCCTTCTTCTGGCCTTCCACACAATGTCGAAGGAAGTTACTTATCTAGGAAGCACAGAGGAAGTTGCCTGGATTTTGGCAGAGGAGGGGGAAGCCTTGAACATCCTGCATTGATGGAACAATGTCTGTTTAGTTCTTACAGCTCAGAGTTGAATATAGCATACATGTTTCACTGAAAAGAAATGTCCTCTTCACCTCTAGTTTGGTTTTTTTGATGGTAATCCCCTTGGGAATAACAGGCTTGTGTTCCTGTGACACACAGATTAGGAATGATCTTGAATGCAGAGCACAGTCACAGCATTATAGAAACAATTTAGGCTCCTCCTTTTCCTGGTTAAATAACAATGCAGTCTTCTGCAAAGAGAGACAAAGCACAGAACACAATTATACATACTTAACATAAAACAGGCTAGCAGTCAGAAAAGGTTATTGCTTCATTTAGGGGTTCTGGTTTTATCATATACCACCAGGGCAGAACTGTCATCATCGAAATTGTTACCAGAACCATTTAGTGGAATTAAAACCCAAAAAATTCAGAAATTTCCTGTAATTTTAATGGAGCTCCAGGCCCCATATCTTCACTTGCAATAGTCTCTTGCTCCTTGTCTGCTTTTCTTTGAATTGCTAGAGACAATAAAGATCTGAGTCATCTTCCTTTCCTCTATATCAGTTAAGGAAATTTTGTTCTCCTTCTCTAGTGACTCACATCTAGGCATTGTGGGAATGGGATGTGCACTTAACAGCATTGATTAGTTTGTAGTAACCAGGGAGCCCGACCTGAAGGTTCTGAATTAATCTGACCTATCACAGCTGCAAGCTACAAGACCATTCTTACAGCAGCTGTTACCAGTGCTGAATGTCCTTGTTGGTACAGAATTGCCCCTATATTTCTACAGATGCATAAAGCAAGAAGTATGAGCAGTATTTCAGGTTTCCCAATCCAGAGAGTTTCCATGTTCCTCTGTCATCTTGCTCCAGCTTGAATGCTGTTGGTAAATATTGTTCCTCATTAAGGCTATTAGTTAAATACCGAATTATCAGGCTGTGTATTCTGCTTCCAGGAGCATGGGATTCCCACAGACATGGGCTATGCTGTAGCCCCCCATCATTCTGGGGTTTATCCTGTCCACACACAGCTCTATGAAGCATGGAAATCTGTTTGGAGCATCCAAGTAACGAGCACAGAGGAATACCCACACCTACGGCCTGCCCGGTACCGCCGTGGATTCATCCATAATGGAATCATGGTGAGCACAGCAGAGCCCACTTGACTGCCCAGGGAATGGTCTTCTCATGGCCTGCATCAGAGATATTAATCTTAGTATCACCAGTGATTCCAAAATCAGTAAGTGAGGCAAATAAAAACTTGGCTAAGGCCAGTTCTGTGTTTCTCAGAAAAATTCAGGGGTCAGTACTGAATTGAGAGCAAAACCAAGCCCATCCAGACTAAATTTAAATCCCAGAGGTTTGTTTGCAGTGTGATGAGTTAAGTGGTTGAGAGGAATAGTAAGAGTCCCCTGCACCTATGCCACTTACACCCCTTACTCTTTATATTGATTCATAAAGTGCTGCTTTGACTCATTCTCACACAGATGCTGCTGCATCTGCCTCTTGTCTAACTTTGCTTTTTTCTGATATTGCCAGGTTCTGCCTCGACAGACCTGTGGTCTTTTTACTCACACTATCTTCTATAATGAATATCCTGGTGGCTCAAAAGAGTTGGACAAGAGCATTCGTGGTGGTGAACTCTTCCTGACGGTACTTCTGAACCCAGTAAGTTCATCTGAAAGGGGAATTTGTGCACAGCTGTCCCAGCTTATGTGCCTGATATGGGAAAGGACTAGATCTTGTTGGAGGTTCAGTGTCACCCCAAGACAGTGTAGGTATCTCCAGTGTTTTGCTAAGGAGATGTGAAATGGAGGTCCAAGGGAGTACCTGTTGGTTAATGGTGCTTTGCTTTACACGCTGCCAAGGGAGCATCAGCACTGAGTGTGTTGAGAGGTGCAACCTGAGCAGACAGAAAACAAGCCAGGGTGACATGCTGACCATGGGCACAGGGGGTATTACCTGGGCTGCTCTGTCATCATGAATCACAAGTGAGATGTGCCTTGGCTCCTCCTGTTCCATGCACATGTGCTACCTGCTGGCTTCTCCCCTGGTTTACTGATGAGTTTTGTTCACAATAATTGCCTTTGCTGGGCTTTCATTATGAAGTGTTCTCCCCTTTCTTTCAGTATGCAAACACTTGAAATGATTTCTGTCTTTTTGTGATGTAGCTGTTACACTAAGGCTTTTTTGCGAGATACGGGTCTAACAGAGGTGTTTCCTTTTCTTTCAATACTTGACAGTTCTTTTAAACCACTAAGCAAATGTAGTACCTTCAACACCCTGCAGTCCGTTCTTAGAACCATGGACAATAAATCACATGAGTTTCTCACTTCCCACTGACACTGTAATGGTGTACTAGGAGGCAAGAGATACAATAAAATTTGGTCATTTTTAGAAAATTCTAAATGGGTAGAATCAAGAGATGAAGTTTGGTAGCCCTTTCCAGTAACAGAACACACTTCCTCCTATTTCTGCTTGTTGGCTGCAGCAGGAAGATATGCTGCTCTTTTTGGTCGTACAGTAACTTTCTCAGTTCCCCACATGAATTTTTTTCTTACTAAAGCTGATTTGACCCACAGCTGCTTGTTCTCCATTTCTCTGAATAGATATTGCCTTGCAAAGTTTAGACAGTTATTTTAGAATGTCTATCTTTGTAGTAACGCCTGAATATAATAATGCTTAATCTCTTCTCATGACTTCCACATTTCTACCACCTTCCTTCTCCTTTATACACCTTTTCTACCAGTGCCTGAGTATGGACAAGGAGCCATGCAGGCAGATCTGAGAGGAATAATGTTGGTTCTGGCTGGTTTCCTAAGGGGGATCCCTGGAGTACCAGTGCCAGTCTTTGAGTACTTGTTTGTGGGATTTTTTTCATGTAACACCGGTGACTCTGTTCACTATGATGTTTTTTTTCATTCCCTGTCTCTTTTGCACCTTGATTGCAGGGTTGAATATGCAGCTTTAGCCACATTTGGTCAGGGCTGTAGAAGACCAGCAAACCAGAAGATCAACCTTTTCTCAGTGATTTTATTGTTTTCTTTGTCTCTTGCTTTTTTTAGTGTTTAGTAAAACTGAGGGTGAAAAAGCCTTCACAGTGTACTCTGGGTGCACCAGGCAGACAGACTGTAATTGACAAACAGGCCTGGTGTTACTGAAGGTTAGCCTGTGATCAGCTCTGGCTTGTGTGGGATCTGCAGAAGCTGTGGGTCTATGACAGCCCCACTAAAAAGCTGTAGGAGTTTATACTTTCAGGTCTGGAAGCCAGCCTTCTGTCCCTATTGCCTGAGACAGAATTGTTTTCTTTACACACCACAGGCAAACCTTCCTGCTTGATAAAAGTTTGGAGTAAGGAGGAGGTTGTTCTTTGCATTACATATGGAGTGACCAGTCAAGTGGAAAGAAACTGCTTTTTTCTCTTGACAATTTCTTTTCTGGGCTTGCGCTCCCATATGCTGGGTGACTTGCACCTTGCTTCACTCTGTAATTGTCAAATCTTGAAGCATGCAGAAACAGCCTCCGTGAAAGTAAAGGCTATAGGTTTCTCCCGGAAAACAAGTTGCTAGGTTGTAATCCAGAGATCTTTACTGATCTAGGAGGCTGTGCCAAAGAATTAACAGAAACATAGTATCTAGAACTACCCAATAAAATTTACTGATAAGATGTGATGGTCAAAGCATCTGGTAATAATCTGTGATCCAAATACAATTTAGGAAAATTGTGTTCTGGGATGGGATGAGCTTATTTGCCAGATTTACTGTTCGCTCTTTGTGGTGACTTAAAACTCTTTCAGGTACCTTTGGATGCTTCCCATGTTTACACTTCTACTTCCTTTTGGCAGTGTAGCATTTCTGTGTGTCAGAGCAGAGTGCAGTGCTCTAAGCTCCTCTGGTGTTTGCACAGTGAGTCAGACCTTGCATTCCTCCCCTTGCTGATAGAGCCATCTCAGGGGTCATAGAAAGCTGGCCAGCTCTGCAGCCCCAGCAGTGATCCGTAGCAGACTTGGACCAGGCTCTTTCAGTCCTTTCTGGTGCTTCCAGCTCCTGTTAAGTGACATGGAGGAGTCTCCAAGCCTGTATGTGTATGATCAACTCCACAGTGCAAACAGAAGATGTTTGATCTTCTGACTAGTGAACAAGGTCTGATGTCAGAATAGCTATTGATCCTGAGCACAGGCTGATTGCTTCTCACAAACACTACTGCTCACACTGCTCAGGCTGGTTACTGCTGTGCCCACAGCTGCTATTACTGCAAGGGTGCTCATATCCTTCTGTTTCTGTATGCTAGGCTCTCTGGGACCTTTGCTTTCATCTTTCCTCAGTGTGAAAGAAGGGAAATCACAGCACACTGACAGTAGAAGGGAGGGGAGAGGAGGGAGTGTTACTTCCAAGTCAGTCTGCAGAGTCCGTGGTTGTGGATGGGAGGGAGGGAGATGGCCCTTGAGTGTAGCTTATGTCAGAAGTAGTGCTTGGAGCTGTTCTGGCAGCAGTAGCTGTGATGGGGGCAGAGCAGGCTGCCAGGCCTTGTTAAACAGTGCACATGTTACAGGCCATGACTGCACACTCAAAAGTCGAGGGAAATGGCTTATCAGCTGAGTTTGTCTTTTCTTCTTCCAAACCCAGTTGCTTGGGACTGTTTGCAGGTGACAGCATCACCTGTGTGAGCCATTTTATCAAATTTAGTCAGTCTTGAGACACAGTTGCTAACTTGGAGCACATGCAGGTTGTTTTTATATTCTGGAAATCTTGAAGGGGTCCCAGGTAGTCTCCTTTTTCTTCCCTGCTGCGGTATTTGATTTGTGCCAGTGAGCCAGACTTCTCATGCAGCAATTTTTTCCTCTACATATTTCACCAGCAAGTCAAAGGGATGAGGTGTATTTTGCTGTCACAGAACCTTCCTGATGTCTCCCAGAAAGGGGCAAAATACAACATGAGATGCATCCTTTTGCCGTCATGCCTTGCAGTTACACAGATCTTTCTGTCCTCTGCTCTGTGTTGTATTTACCACATACTTCTTACATAACAGCACCGAGCACATGCTGTCTTTGAAGTGTAGGTGCCAGAGCCTGTCTGGCAGAGCCTCTCTGTCAGCTCAGTAGGGAACCAGAAGTGAAAAAGTCACAGACAGACAAACATGATAGATCTTGATCTCCACTTACTTTCCATGTGTCCCAGAGTCCTACCAGTGTTTTCTGTTGCCTACCCAAAGATGCTGGGTTGTGAGCTTCTTATGGACAGAATTAGATTTGTTTCATACAGTCTTGGGGATGGCTCAGGCACAAGGAGCTGCTTTCTATCAGTACCTCTTCTCTTGCTGAGACCAGCCCATGGTGACACTGGGTAGAAAACTGAGTTCAGACTTCCTCAGTGCCAGCAAATGTCTTCATCCCAAGACCATCTGTCTCCTGCTTCCCCATTTTGCTCTTTTCCTGTCCCCTGCCAGGAAAGCCTGTCATTGCCTCTTGACCTTACTTGGTGTCACCAGAATTGAACCCAGGACTGTACAGCAATGGGTGCCCCTGCTGTGACTGAGGTCATTTTCCCTCCCTGCACTTGCAGACACTGGACAAGGACTGCTAAATCAGCCGTTCCTCCACTGGCCCCAGTGTTCTGCTTTTGTTTTTCTAACTTCTACCATGGTGTGGTTTATGCCTGGCAAAGTGCCATTGTGTTATGGGCACTGGGATGCCAAATTCCATGGGACATAACAAAACTACACACTAGAGTTAAGCTGACAAGAGTCCTTCATACTCTTTTCCAAATGTTAAAATAGTGAAAAACTGACAGGAGGAAAATGTATCTGCTTGAGGGAAGAATTGGCTTGGCACAACAGAGATAGTGCACAACCCCCTGAGCACTGCAGTGCTGCCACGGCTGTTGAGAGCCACTTTGCCCATGGATGTTAAAGCTTGGCAGGACCTTTTTCAGAGGCTGCCTGTGCTGAAGGTTCTTGCAGGCTAAAACTTACCAGCTGGTGTCTGTTTCTAGGACAATATCCATCTGCAGTGTCTCTTTGCAGTCCCTGTTCAGATCCCCAGACACACCTGTTTATGTTTTAAAGTTGGAGTTGCCAGTTGTTCCTTTACATTTCAGATGACATCTCCAAAGAAAGTGAAAGCTGATGGCCTGTGGGCCCAGGAAGGACTCCTGTGACAACCATCCCTGTACTGTGTGGCCTGCCCTGCAGCATGGTGTGCCTTCCCTGGCCTGCTGCCCTGCTGTAGCAGACTCAAGAGGTTGCCCTGGTTGTGCCTTGGGGAGGGGAAGGGAAGCTCCTGTTTTCCCATGAAAGAGGCTTTGTAAAGTTTTTGACTAGTAGAGAGTTACTGACTAAGCCGTGTTTACCTAAATGTCTTAGAGCCACTTGAATGGGATTTTGAAACTGTTCTGGACTCAGATCCAGGGTTCAGTTATCATGACCCTGCACCTCTCCTAGGGATTACTGAGGGGTCTGTGACGCTCCTCTACTGAGATCTTGTTTTCCAAGCACTGTTTCCTGGTACATGGACGTTTGTCAGCCAAGACAACCATGGAAGTCTGAGTTGTGAACAGCTTCTTGTTGACCATGGAATCAAGCTAGGCAGGATCAGTTCTGTTACCTCATTTACCAATATCGCATGTCTTCATTATTTTCAGATCAGCATCTTCATGACACACCTGTCCAACTATGGAAATGACCGTCTTGGACTGTACACTTTTGAGAGCCTGGTCAAGTTTGTGCAGTGCTGGACCAACCTTCGCCTGCAAACATTGCCTCCAGTTCAACTTGCAAAAAAGTACTTTGAAATCTTCCCGCAGGAGAAGAATCCCTTGTGGCAGGTGAGAAGACAGCTTTTACTGCTCCTGGTGATTTTGTAAGAGGTGTATCCCACATTTGAAGTGTAGCAAGACTGCTGATCCAGAGTGCAAAGCAGTAAAGCATAAAATTTTAGGTTTAAATCTGTGGCTTCAGGCTGCCTGTGGCACATGGCAAGGTGGAAGGGATGGGGAGTAGGAGCAGCAGGACACAGTCACAGTGTGAGCTGAGGGACAGGGATTGACTGTCATACATGACCAGGGGCCACCTTGCAGGCATTTGGGTCATTAAAGGGCTTGTATTAGAGCAAGCTGCTGTGAAATGTAAAGTGTGCAAGCAAGAGCCCTGTTTGGTTCTGGAGGAGCTTGCAGGCATGTTAATGTGATTAATCTCAAAGTAATTTCACACTGCAGAATTCATGTTCATTAAATAAAAACACACTTATTCCATTTTATCCCAGTGCAGCAACTCTCTGCATGGTAATGAGCAGATGAAATTAGCTGAAGGTGATAGAGTTGTCTGTCTGCCAGAAGTTCACAGATGCTGAGCTGTGCTGTCACAGTGGCACAGCCTAGTATGGCTACATAGGGCAAGGCCTGTGGTTAACACTCTCAGAGGGACTCTGGATCTTATGTCACTGGAGCTTTTGAAAATAGTCCCCAGTGTTTTTACTTAATACTTGATGCCTGGCAGAGCAGCAGTGTGGCTCTGAAGTGTTCTTCATATGCTAATAGCATTTTCCCAAGAGGACTGGCCCTTCCAGCTTTTCCTCCCCTTGCCATTACCTTCTGTGATAATGCTTAATGTCATCTCTTGTGCTACAGAATCCCTGTGATGATAAAAGGCACAAGGATATCTGGTCGAAAGAGAAAACGTGTGATCGACTCCCCAAGTTCCTCATCGTGGGACCTCAGAAAACTGGTAATGTGAACACTGTTACATAGATTGCATCTTCCATCTCACTCTTGCAGAGAGCTGGACAGGTCTGTGCTGTAGATCTGCTGCCCTTTGCTCAAGCTGCCAAATGGCCACAGAGGACATTTCAGATAATTTCAGATATGTTCTAACCTAAATCTGGCAAGTCTGTCAGTACTTTTCCCCCCTGGCACTGTGCTTGGCTTGCCTTACCTGTTTTGGCTGTCCACGTAAGCTCAGAGAACCTGTGACCTTAGTGTGTCACAAACAGGCTATCCGCAGGACTAAGCACACACACGTAGAAAATGTTACAGTGAATGTCCCCTAGTGCTTTTATTGCTGCAGATCTGTGTACCCACTGCATGCTTCATGTCACTGTCATTGGGAGGGAGAGAAATGCCTTTGTCTGATCTCTGTCACCACCTTTTAACTGCTGTGGCATTGTGGTTGGCAGTGACATAGCTGTATATACTGTACTGACGAGTTCCTTTCTAGGCTGCACAGAGCAAAACCTCTTCAGCTAACACCAGGTCTACAAACCTTGGCTTTCTGTGTAATGCAGTGCAGCAGCAGTACCAGCTATCCACAGCAAATGGTGATCCTGGACTTGGAACAAAGCTTGTCCCAGGAGAGCTGCTGTCCCCTGGCTGTATCACTGGGAAGCTCTGATGGTGTGTGTGCAGCATGAGCCCTCCTGTATCATGACCCAGGCTAGTTGCAGGTGGCTCAGTAATAGCAGGGTAAAGGGAAAACATCTCAGCAACATACAGCAAAGGCAGGACAAGGCATCTCTGGTGGAGTTCTCACCTCAGGACACTAATGTTGTCCCTAGCACACCTCCTGCCCAGGCCACCTCTCATGTGGCAGGTTTGTGTTCTGCCACGTGACAGTATGGCTGTGCCACTGGCATGGGAGTAGCTGACATGGATGGCAGCTGTCTTGCAAAGGAGGCAATTCAAATAATTTGCATGAGTTAAAATGTAGATTGAACTTGACTGAGCAGTGCTTGGTGTAACCTGCATGAACTACAGGGTTGGTCAGCTACAAAGGAGAGGAGTGTGCCCATCTAGGAACTGTTTCTTGCAGTGTAGCCTTTAATTTAGCCAGAGCATTATGTGTGACCCAGGTCCCATTAACTGGTTCCTATTGCAGGCACAACAGCTGTGCACTTCTTCTTGACCATGCATCCAGCTGTCACCAGTAACTTCCCAAGTCCATCCACCTTTGAGGAGATCCAGTTTTTTAATGGCCCCAATTATCACAAAGGAATCGATTGGTAAGAAACCTGACACGTTGCCTTCTCCTGAGTCTCTCTGTATGTCCACCTCGTCCCCCTTAGCAGTTTCTCTGTTTCTGAACAGCTGTTTTTTCCTTGCTTTGCTCAGTGCATGCTTTCTGTTTTCTTAGTAACCCAGCTGTGTAGTCCCAGGAGCAGCACAAGTAGTTTCTCATTTTACTGACTCTTCACCAGGAGAGTTGCAGGCCTGATTTAGCTTTAAAAACTCAGCAAGTCTTTGTTAAATGCGCTGCTGTCATGAAATTACTTTGACCTTGACATGCGAAAAAGACAGCAGTGTTCTCATTACAGAGTTCTTAGTGGTTTCAGAGTTAAAACACATAATACTGGAGGGGACAACCTCCCTGCTATTGTTCTCAGGCCTTGACACTCAGAACCACCACTGTGTTCCTTGTGGTGGCTCCAGTATCCATATGCATACCTTGGTGTTTACATGTAGAAGTTTCCACCTGGCAGGGAAATTCTAGTGTCACCATGGCACTATTATGCCACTGTGTTTCCAGGGAGAGAAAGTTTAAAGGTATGCCTTACTCAAAGTAGTAGCTTTGGTTGACAGTGGCACTGGCCTCCCTTGTGTGTGGCTCTGAGGGATGACTGTGTGGCACAAAGGCATTCTGGGATTTCTTTACCCATGAGTTGTGGGGGATGGACTTCTCTAATCATTTAGGGGACTTTTGAAACTATACTGGAAGATGGTTAGTACTTGAGCGTAGCTCACCGAAGTCAAGCACTACAGTGCCAGTTGCACTAGCTGACAGGTTAGAAAGTGAAAGCTTCAGTGTGCATCCCCTGGAAAAGCCCTCCAGATTGATCTGAGTGTGGCATCGCACATGCACAGGGAGAATCTTTATATTTAACATGGAATTTGTGTCTGTTGCACAGCTTAGATTTGAGCACAGATCAGCCTGCCAGTGCTTCACAGTCCCCAAACTGCCTTACCCTCTTACCTTGTTAATCAAGTATCTTACAGTTTCCATGTTACTCATTCAACAAGCTCCTGTGAGGCAGGGCAGAGCTCTTTACCCTGCACCTCAGCTATGCACTGAGACAAATGCTTTAGACAGATTTAAGCAAGCGGCTGGTGACAAGGCAGGCAGATGATTCTGACTTTACACTTGGTCAAAATCTTTCCTGCTAAAGCTTGCAACTGGACCTTACCCTCAGGTTTTTCCTTCCACTGCCCAGGGAACACATTCTCAGCAAAATACTTTCTTACCTTTCTATCATTTCTCAACTAACTTTGTCATGTGCCACTGCCCCTTTTTGAATTGCATGTCTGCTAATCTGCACTCCTTTATTCATCCCCTGCATTCCTGGGGAGGTGCAATTTTGCTGCAGCTGTGTCTGTTGAAGATGAGTAAAGGCATTGTGGGGCTGTACCTTTTCTTGTTGGGCCATGCTGCTCATCAGCATCCCATCTGTTTGGCAGGTACATGGACTTCTTTCCCATTCCCTCCAATGCCAGCACAGACTTCATGTTTGAGAAGAGTGCCAATTACTTTGACACAGAGGTGGTACCAAAACGCGGTGCAGCCCTGCTGCCTCGAGCCAAAATCATTACTGTTCTGATCAACCCTGCTGACCGAGCCTATTCATGGTATCAGGTAACTTCCCTGCGCTGTGCTGGGGGTAAGGGCCACAGAGATATTTCAGTGGGGGAAGGTAGAAAGCCCATGATGGGCTTCCCTAGAGGAGACAGGCTTCCTGCAGGGTGTGGACAGATTCACATACAGAGGCATTGGTGGGTGGCTGTGCTGAGTCATCCGGGTCTGCACTGTGAAGCGTAAGGCGGAATCGTGTTCCTGCTCCTGAATTCAGCTTGTGTTTTTCAGCACCAGCGTGCTCACAATGACCCTGTGGCGCTCAATTACACCTTCTACCAAGTGATCTCTGCGAAATCCCAGGCCCCGCAGGAGCTGCGCAACCTGCAGAGCCGATGCCTGTTCCCCGGCTGGTATTCCACACACCTGGAGCGCTGGCTGACCTACTATCCCTCTGGGCAGGTAGGAGAGGGTCTTGTGGAGCCCCTTGCAGGTTTAGTGTAGAGGAGAGGGGAACAAACTGATTCATAAGCATGTGCTCCCCACATAATTTTAATTTTACCTTCTTTCTTGTCTTTTGGAACAAAAGCTTTTTCTTTCTTCTGTTATGAGTGGGTAAGAAATCAGGCTTGAATACTCCAATCTTGCACTTTATTGTATTTGTAAAAGGAAATGAATGCTGTAGGATACTGTGATCTCCTAGAAAGCTCCACAGTACTGGGAATTTCAGCAAGAACAGCAGTGGTAGCACTCCCTTCTTTTCATCTTGGCAGTCTGCAGTCCAGGGACCCTCTTCAGGCCCAGAAGGTCTTCAGCCACTTGCTGTGGTTTTGTTGCTTTACAGAGACGCTCGTGGACTCTGTCTCTTGTTAGTTCTCATGTTGTGAAGCCTTTAGCTGTCTGCTGAAGGGAAAGTTTACTGCAGAGATGTCAGGATTTGGTGTTTTGTATATAAATTTGCAAAAATGCAAATAAATAGATAGTGGGGACTATTTAGGTCTCTAAATTATGAAGAAGTTTCTAAACTGTCTGAGTATCTATATATCTTTTTATGTTTATATCTTTATATATCTATGTCTATATATATATATGTGATAACTGTGAGTCAGGATACGATTTTTCAAGTTCTTTCTCCTGCTGGAGTTATTCTGTAATCCGGCAGAGATTTATAATGTCCATTTGGTCTCTTATTCTTTGTCCAAGCAGCACAGCCTGAACTGTACATGACAGATCTGTCAAGACTAAAAGAGAGACGGTAAAGCATTCTTAGGCTTGTATCTCATAGCCTTACTGTTCCTGGAGGTTATTGCTGTGAGGAATGATGGAGCCAAACACACGCCTCCTTGTTCTTACCACAGGACAGTCTTCAGTTCATGTGATTATTGCTCCATTCTGTTCTTTGGAGTAGGTAATTTATTAGTGTAAATGTTGGTCATTGTCTATGAGACATGTAACAGGAGAATACTTAGCACAATGGCTGCTGACATCCAAAAAAAAAAGGTTTTCAGGGACAATCTGTACATGTTGCTGCTGGGCCTTAGTGCTTAGTTACAGAGCACTTGACCAAAGACAACTTTATTAAGCAAAGCCTGTCATGTTGCACTGTTATATGGTACTTGTGGCCCATATCATAACTTCTCTATCTCTGGTGACAAATGGGCCTCATCCCTGCACTGTGTTGTTCTAGAACAGACAGATTTTGGCTGCCTGTACTCACAGGCCAGGACAGTTAGGGATGGAGGAAGCTCAGAGGTGTCAGCACAAGCTGGTAGTGGCTAAGGCAACTGTTCTCTTTTCAGCTTCTCATTGTGGATGGTCAGGAGCTGAGACACAACCCTGCCTCTGTAATGGACAACATCCAGAAGTTCTTGGGAGTTACACCACTCTTCAACTACACCCAGGCCCTCAGGTAGGGAAATAACTCCATTTTGGGAGGATGCTCTCTCAGCCAGGAAGCCCATGACTGAAAGAATACTTCTTGTCTCTGATCACAAGATCTACCAACATTTTGGTTATGCCTAACCCTAAAATTAGATTCAGATAGCATGAGATGCTTTGTGGAGACTGGAATCACACCTTGGTGTTTCCTGAAATTATAGGGGAAGGACAAGGTTTTGACACTGTCATGGAGAAGAATGAAGTTGTTCATAGCAGTAACTATGATGTTTTTTCCATTTGGTCTTTGTGTTTCAGAAAAGGTGTTGGAATTATTAGCACTCCTTATGCTTTGTGTTATACCTGTATCTGACAAAAAGTAGAGGAGGTATGATAAAAAATGTGTGACAATCTGCTCATATCTTCACCCAGATGGAGAGTAGGGCCGCACTGCACAGTTTTGAGGTAAAGAGCCTGTTATTAGAGATGACATGGATTTGACAGGTGCCCAGAGCTGTCTGAGGGAGCATTAGCAGAGGCACCATCTCACTGCTACAGTTACAGGATGTTACCGAGTTGTGACTGTGATCTTGCCCACGCTGCACGTACAGTTAATTTGAATAGATTAAGTGCTGTTGAAGGTGTACTGTGGCCATACCAGTGTTCAGTGGAAACTCTGCAAGCCCACTGAAGATGCTGCATATTGTTCTTTGCAGCTGAAACCTGTTTTCACATCTTCTTTGCTGTCACAGCCTATTCCAGCTGAGGATGGTGGGTGGGGATGCATGCATGTAGACACAAAACAATTGCCCTTTCCTTTCACAGCAAAGAGAGGACATCTATTTCAGTTCTCTCCCTACAGCTGTTTCCAAAGGGGTGGCACACAGCTCCCCAGGAAGGAACACATTTAGAGAAATGTCAGGTTCCTTGAAAGCTTCACTTGCTGCAGCACAGGTGCTGATGGTGAATGGAGGATCTACAGTAGTGGTACTGGCTGGTGCCCCTCAGCCAGTCAGAAAAGAGATGGGATTTGTCAGCTTGCCTCAAATTTCTTCAGGTGACTTGCTCAAACCTCAAGCTCACCTTTGGCCAGCTGAAGGGACAGACCAAGCCAGATCCAGACAAGGTTCCCAGCATTGCCTCATGCCTGTGTTTTAGCAAGAAAAGAAACACTTGACTCTTTATAAACAGTCAGGGGATTCTCTAATACTCAGCTATAGAGAGGAGATTTAAAATAATTTACATACACCAAAAAACTGATTATTATCTTTCCCCCCAGCTGAAAAGACAAATTGTGCAACCATGTTACATCTGAAATTCGCATAAAGCTGAAACTGTCATGTTTGTAATAGATTTCTTGACAAATTAGTCCAGTGAAAAAAAAACCCAAGGAACCAATATCACAAAATAAATAGGTAGAACACCAAAATAGGAAATAGCGCTGGAGTTACTTAATTTCTGCTGTTGCTAATTGGGTATGTGGCTGTATCTTTCAAAGATAATTGTCTCTTTCAGATTTGATGAAGCAAAAGGATTTTGGTGCCAGCTGCTAGATGGAGGAAAGACTAAATGCCTAGGAAAGAGTAAAGGAAGGAAATACCCTGATATGGATTCCTTGGTGAGTAGCTGTCTCAAATCTCTCAGCAACAAGAGATGTAGAAACATCCCAGCAAACCCACATGGATTTTCCTACCATCTGTTCTAGATGACCTGTGGAGCATGTGTTGAGGGGAACATCTTTCATGCTTATGTGGTCTATTTTTTCCACACAGTCACGGCTCTTTCTAAGAGACTTCTACCGGGAGCACAACATTGAATTATCCAAGCTGATGAACAGACTGGGGCAGCCCCTTCCAACCTGGCTCCGAGAGGAACTGCAGAACTCCAGCTGGAGCTGAGAGGGACTCCCTTGCCCCCAGTGCCATTGGGATGTGTGGTGCTCCAACGTGTGCTATGATGCCACCTCTTGTCAAGCCAAAACAACTGGACAAAGCAGCAGGAGCAGAGAATGTGCAAATGTGGAGCCTTGCCCCACCCTTGGAAAGGGCTGCTGCCCTGACACTGCCTCGGGGCATAGAGTGCAAGTCACATTCTTGAGTATTAATGGTGCGCTACTACAATTTGACTTTTACTTAGAGGAAGGATTTCAAATGCCAGGCCTATTTAGAGCAGGGGAGAGAGAAGAGTTAACACTTTGTGTATTTTTAAATTACTTTTCTATGAAACAGGCACGAGCTGGAGTTAATGTGTGACTCTGAGCCCAGAAGTAAAGGTGGAAGAGGAGAGACAATTGAGCCCACTGCTGAGAAAAGAGCAGCAGCCTAATAAAAGGGGAATCTAGTGCAGTGAAGCCCAGCTTTTATCCATAGTCTAGTTGGCACAGTGAGGCCCAAAACCACCTCATTCCTGCCTGTACCGCTGCATGGGGATGGTGGGGACTGCACCTGTGGGGACAGAGAGAGACAGGTACCCTTGTCTCTCCTTATCTGTAGTGCTTTGGGTGTGATACAGTGTCTAGTGACTCTGGTCAATGAATTGCTTTATTATCTTAGAAAAAAGGTTTGCCACATGTGGCAGCAACATGGCAAGTATTTCTCTGCAGGGACTTAAGACATTTAAAAAGATAACGAAGGTGCAGTAAATTCCCTGTAGAGCACTTGGGAGCTGTGTGCAAGTGCAGCACAGAAGCAGGGGGAGGCAAAGCTCAGGTATTGTAAAATGAGGCTGATGTTACAGCTGAAAGCAGGCAATTCAGTTCCCCATGTCTGATCAGCTTAAAAAAAAAATCCTTTTCCAGCAGTCCTGTGCCCCTACCACATAGTCCAGTTGCTAGCACTGTTTTAATCTTCTTGCATGCCAACAGCCCAACAAGAAAAGGAAAAAAAAAAAACAGTTAAAAGTAAGTTCAGATATAAAGGGATGACTTTGCACCAGAAGTGGCTTCCTATGCCTAAAAGGGGCAGTCTGCATATGGTAAAATAAGTACACTAAGGTACTTTGCCTCCTCCTGCAGTTGCTGGATAATTATTCTCAGAGGAAATCCTCCATCATGGTTGTATATATTTTCTTTGAACCCTCCTTCCCAGGCACAGGGGGTCCTTGGAGAGTGCTGCGAGGGGCAGGATCCACATGAACAAGTTATGGAAACTTCCACAACTGTCACAAGCCACTTCTCTCTCATCCAGAGAGAAGTTGCTTCAACTGAGCTTTTCCATTGAGCCTTAGGTATTGTGTTTTTCTGAATGAATGGTGCATTTACCGTTGTATGTAAATGTATATAGTATGCAATATAGTATTTTATTTCATGTGCCCTTGGAAAGGGCTATTCTGTGCAGCCAAAAAACAGATGGAAAAACTAGAAACCCCTCTCTCATTCCTGTTAGAGAGAAAAGCCCACAACTTCCTGCACTTGATTCATGTACAGCATCATTCACATTGAATGATAATGAAGAAATTCTTGGCTCTCGAAGCTGAGCACATGTGTCTGAATAAAGGCTAGAAGTAGTAGTAAGTGGAGATTCAATAAATGTACTACTTATTTTTCTTCTTTGTGATGATTTGGAGTGGTGTCATGGACCCTAAACTGGTACAAGGGTAAAAAAAACTGAAAATCCTCCTCCAGGTCTTTGAGCTGGTATTTGGAAGGCCAGCAGTGGTGTTTAACTTACCTTTGAAACAACATAGAAGCAGTGTGCTAGAGCTTGCAGCCTGGAGTTTGACACTCATTCTCACTGGTTTGCAGTAGTGGTGACTTTGGGGCCATTCCTGGCTACTGTAGTTGTTTCCAGCTGCTGTGCCTGCCATAGCAGAGCTTAGCTCTGTCCCTCCTGTCCAGGTGTGCCTGGCACAGCAGCCCTTACAGTAAAAACTGGAAGGAAAGCATTGTTTGAATAGTCATGCTTGCGAGAGCATTGTGAAACAGTCCTACAGCTCTCCCTTCACCAGACACTTCACAAATAATCCTGGCAGCAGCAAGGCATTTTCACATGCTGCCACAGGAGGTGGAGGATCCCAGGACCAATGACTGTGCTCTCCCTTAAACGTTTTCCTGCTCTTAATTCATTATAGGTTGTCACACAATTACTTCGTGCTTTACCTCAGACTATGGTACATCTTTGAGGAGATGCCCAGTAAAAATAAATATGATATAAAGAATAAATGTTGGGAGGGGCTCAGTAAGTCAGTGTTACTTTAGTGGTAATAGTCCGTCACTCAAGGCAGCAAATGGTAACTGGAAGTCTCATTATCTATTTCTTCCCTCACCTAGTTGATTAATTTCTGTACTGCATTAGTTCTTACTGCTTATGCTAATGACAAACATAGTACCTGCTATGGTCAGCTCCAAATACAGGATGCCCTTACCTGATGAAGAGCTGTTTTCAAATCTGCTACCCTTCTCTGTCAGCACATGGATGCAGAAGCTACCTGCTTTCCAGATATCTCTTCAAAGCTGTGGAATCAAACACTGCCTCCTAAGAGAAGCATGTGTAATATCAGAAGCTCTGTGAAACCAAAAAGCCAACAAACCCCATATTTTTTAGTGAGGGACACTGGGTACTAGATACTGGCCCATCGGGCACTAAAACATTCCAGATCCTCACACTTCCATAGTAGAAACAAATCTCACCTTCTTGCCTTACTGCTGCATAACAAGTTCATGGTAACCAGTTCACTTCTAAGACAAAGGAAAATGATACACACAAAACAGGACCTTAAGGGTTTCTTTGGAAATGTATTAAAAAATACTTCTGTAGTCTGATGCAACTCCCTTTTAAAAAGGAGTAATTTGACCCAGAAACCAGAAGGTTGTGTGATTTCTAGCACAGCCAGGTGCATGAAAGGTAAGAACTGGCAAAACAACAACAGGAAACTCTTTGGAACTTGTGCTTGCAAACAGGAAGCACAAATTAAATCAGGAAGATTCTTAAAGTTGTCTGCTGCCTCTTTCTAGTCAGCACAACATTCAGGGAACACTGGTATGAATCTCAACTATAGGGTGAAGACCTTCTAAGAGAACTGGAGAATTTCTCTGTAGGTGGCAGCATATATCAATTCTACACAAAAAGCTGATCACTGAAAGTTACAATTTTCATTGGATGACAGCACTGCAAAGACATATATTTCCGACAGAAGCTTGCAGCTCCTGGAAGTCAGAATGACACACAGGAATCTAACAAGCCATTTTGATCAACCTCATCCTGATGTTTTTCAGCCCTTACATACAGTTGCAAAGAATATCCTTTGATTATTTGCTGATCATTTTCCTGTATCAGTAGTAACATGGCCAGAAAAGTAATGATAAACAGGTGTGAACCTGCCAAATGAAGCAAATCTGCTTAGCCCTCTTGCTGAATCCTGAGGGAGTCCTGGCTGACATGGTGCAACTGCACACAGGACACCACCACAGCAGCAGCCAACATATACAAGTGTTTTCAGGCTGCCTCAATCCAGGAATCCCATCCTGCATCACATAGCAGAATGCAGATGGAACACTGGTACCTTCTCTCCATTTATCAGTTTGTTTGTTCCTTTTTTCTTAAAGGCTTGTAGGGGTTAAAAACACAACAAACCCATTAATATTCACCTCTGAAACACTTAGGCTGTTTTGCTACAAAAAGTATTCCTGACACTTGATCTCCACTATTCTATGTAGAAATAAATAATCTCTTTTTAGCTTTAAAAAGTGGCTTTCTTCCAAGACTTGGTTTCTCACCTTTCTCATCTCCATAGCTTTGTCAGCTCTCACATCTCTCCACAATATTGTAACCCAACAGGTCCATAGTGCTGACACCATTACAGCAGTCAGAATCCAGCTCATGGTTATGTCACTTACAGTGACAGGTTCATAAATCAGGCTGGGCCATAACCCCACGGGTCAATGGAAAAGGTGCTTTTCAGGACTTAGAGAGAAAGTTCCTGGCTGACTTAAATGAGGCAATGTAAGTAGGACATGGAAGGAAATGTGTTGACAATGCATGCTATATACATATACCAGGTATGTACTAGATTTAATGCATTTCCACCATCTTCCCCTTAAAACTCAGAACTCCTTCATGGCAAAAAAGGAATTGTGCAGTGCAGCCTGGACAGCACTACGTAGTTATGAATACTCTAACGGGGAGCAGACAATGCCCTCAAGATAAAAAGTCACTTGTTTACCGAGCACAGTCTTTACAAGATGCAGAAACACTATTCAGTAATGGCAGCTCCTGAGAGCACACAGAGTTTCTGCATGGTGCCCTCAGGGAAAGCACTCACAAGTCCTCAGCTCAAATGAAAACCCTCACCCAGAACAGCCCCAGCTGCACTTCCAGCTTCCACAAATTAATACTACTTTGGGAAAGGTGCTACCCTTAAAATGCAAACAGGAAGCAGAAATAAGTTCAAAAGCCACATTTGAATTATCCTGGGGGCAAGGAGATAGTGAGGGGGAGGCAGTTTAAAAAAAACAACATCAACCAAAAGACTGCTTTCACCATAATCATGTCAATGGCACTTAAATACAGGCACAGAAAGAGAAAACAATATTTTAAATAAACTGTAGTTGAGAGCCATTCAGTCTATGGCTTAAAAGGGTTTAAAAGAAAAGTCATACAAGAGTAATGGTGAGAAAATGCTGATATGTCCTGATGGCCCAGCCTTTTACTTTCTGCACCTCAAAAAAAAAAAAAAAAAAAAAGTCAGTGGTAGCAGACCACTGTGAAAACATCTCTCTTTTGGCACATTTTCTTCCCAGTTATATCCTGAAAAATTCATTTTTATATCCTGCCCATCTCTTAATGTCTAGGTAAGAAAACTACAACTTTTCTGCCTCTTATATAAAACTGTTCTAAATTTATGCCATGTTGCTACAGCTGACAACTTTGACCGAAAGGTGGTGAGGAACTTCATGGGTACTTCAACGCTTACCCATTTCCACTGACTGAGGTTTCCAAGTTTCCACAGAGCACTCCAGCACTGTGTAGCAATAGCCAAGCTGGTGCTAAATAAGCTGGGAAAGTAAAAGCTGTATTCTGCTCCAAAATACCACAATTCCAGGCTTGAATAAAACCAAACCCAAGCAAAAAAAATCGGTCTGAATAGGCTCTCCAAAAAGCAAAATAAAAATCACAAATAAATAGTAAGGACTGTAAACAAAACTAGACAGGGGGCTTTTCAGGGTATGGCTAATTACAGCCATACCTGTTGCCAGGCATGTTATTTCATTACAGGACAGCTCCAACTCACCTTGTTCATAGGCTGTACAGACACTGAAGTTCAAAGGTAAATACTCTTCTGTTAACTCATATTCCTGTAAAGTGCCTCCAAAAGAAACCTTTAGCAGGCAAGAAAGATGGTAATAGGTGAACATGTCCAGAGATGAAGACACTTCATGTGTTGCTGGGAAAGTCCTGGTGAACATTTACTCCAAGTGAAAAAACACACGTGTTAACTGAAAGTCAGAGGAAATTTGAGTTGCCTGCAACCTCTTTTACAGGTCTTCTGCTGAAATGTCTTTTCAGAATTTCTAAGCCTATATATTTTTCTCACTCCTAGAATAGTAACCGAGTAACAAGACTGCAGTGGATAATAATTATTCTGTTTTAACAGGAAATGAATGCTTCTGGGTCCATCAGTACTCATCCCATCTCTTAAAAAGGAGAAATACCTCAATAACCTCACAGCCATATGACAGTAAACATCATCATCTCCTTCCTCACTTTCTTCTGTCCTTGCTCAGATACGTTTCATGGGCCTTGGCTCAGGAACAACAACAAATTACCAGACACAGTGGTCTGAAAACCCACCTGCTCAGGGTCTAAGTGTATTTTTCCAATCAACATCACAGATGAAGGCTTTGACATTTCATTTCCCTATTCAATCCAAATCCTTAATGCTACAAGTCACTTCTGCTCCTGATACTTAATACTCAGCTCTTTTACCCACTTCCTTTCTACTTCTTTCCTTCTAAAACATACTCCCTTCTCTTCCACAGATTTTCCCCTATAGCATTAGAAAAGATTAGACCTTATTAGACAACTCATTTTTCTCTAAGCTCACAGTTCTGAATATGCAAGAACCAGAGTACAGAAAGTTTTCTAGGAACCCAAACCTTCCACGTATCATCAGATTGTGTTCTCTTGTCAAATGCAGAATAACCGCCAGCTGACAGTCAACATGAACTTAAGTTTAAAAACCACAGAACCTAACCTATTATTACAACCATCTGCATTTCTAGTTAGCATGGGACTAGACACCTTATGGAGGAATACAAGGAGCTATAAGGAGATCTTTAAATAGTTACTGTTGCACAATCAGAAGTAGAGGAACCTAAGCCATACTCTCTGGGCCTGTGCAGTACACAAAGCAAAACCAAAAGAGCCTGTTCATCTCTTTTGCCCTGTGCCTATGAATTACTTTATTCTTTAAGAGTCTCACTGAAAATATCAAACAGGCACATATTTCTAACTTGCATAAACTAGAACTCATTGGCTAAACTCAAGTAAAAAGCAAAATATATTACTGCTGAGAAATGGGATTTTTAACACACATGAGTCATCCAATTTCCACTTTTAAAAGTCCTGAAATGTATGTGCTTATACACTTAAGCTATCTAAACTTAATTTCCTGCAATGCTGTCCCTACTAGATATCTTTCACCGTCCACCAAATACCTCTCTAAATATATGGGAGCAGCTGGTATTCTGTACAATACTTGGGAAATACAAGGCTATGCATTATCACACAGTGTTAAGGCTAGAAAAGGAACCCAGTAACTGACAGAACTGTAGGAAGAACATCCCAGGCTTACCACCAACTTTCCCAACACCCATCAAACATGTACTTCAGCCTCTGCAGGGGCAAGGTCATTATCAGAGCAGTACCAGGGAAGAAACCTTTGGGCCCCAGCTTGTGCTGGACTGCTGCTCCCCAGAGCACAGCAGCCACCTACCAGGGCCCACAGGAGCTCCCACTGACAAACAGCTGGCCAGCTCCTTCAGACTGCCAACATCATAGCAGAGAGAAGAGAGAGTCAGTCTAAGAAAACAAGTGTTTAATCAGGAAACGAGAAGAGACGAGGGATAAGAAAGTGATTACAGGAGAGTAATACCCCAGCCAAAAGAAACAGGATTGTACAACTTGTAACAACCAGGATCAAAACATTCTATGAGCCAGCAGTTCCCAGTGAGGGACACTCCTGAGAAAGAGCTCAAGCACTTCTGGCAGTCTCCAGGCAGCTTAGTGCAGTCAAGGACTCACTGCCCCAAGCTGCAGCCTCTGTCCTCAGCTGCTGCAGAAAGCTGCAGAGGTGGCCCTGGCCCTGCTACTCCAGTCTCAGCTGCTCTCACCAGGAGTTGCTGAAAGGGATGGAGGGACCACTTGCTGTGCACAGCAGTTCCAGCCACTCTCCAAAAGGAGATGGTGTGTGGAGTAAGAGAAGCCCATACAAAAAAAAAAAAAAAAAAAGTTTACATATTTATAAATGCCAAAATAAATATTTCAGACAGAATCCCCAACCCCTCTAACATGTGCGCAATCACACTGCAAACTGCTCGCAGGACAGCCTCCCGGGGCTCAGGGAAAAAAGCGGTGACTACACCACAGGGCAGCCAGCTCAACTTCCTTCTCATTTCCTGATGCTTCTCAAGCCTGCAGCCCACTGAGAAGGAGGAGGAAGGGCGAGCAAAGCAGAGCGCCAACACGCAACAGTGCTGGAGAGGAATGTCATGGTATAAATACATCAGATCAGTGGTTTCCAACAAGTTAAAACTAAAAAAAGACACCAGAAGGAAAGATGGTGTAAATGGAACTACAACTATGTTGGGCAAAGGGTTGTGTGTCCATGGAGCTCCACCTGATGTCATGGTGAGAAGGTGGTCATTTCCAGAGAGACCCTTTGCCACAGCTCCTTTGTCTGCTTGCTGCGCTTTAGGTTCTGGAGAATATCATTAAACTGCATCATGCCCATGGGAGTCAGGCAGAAGGCGCTTCTGGCGCTGCGGATGGCATTCACAAAGTCATCGTAGTCAGCTGGAGTGAGATGGATCAGCCGATGATGGATGTACTGGATGGGAAAAGGGAAAGAGCCTTCAGGCATTTGCTCACCATTCTCCTGCTGGTGAAACTCAGAAGACTGAGTTCCCAGGGCAATAGGTCACATGGCCCTGCTACCCACTAGTGCCCCCGAGACTCACAGCTCTGGTAGAGTACCTCCAAAGCTGAAGCACTGTATCCTACACCCCAGCACACCCTCAGTGTGAGGGAGGGCAGTGCTCCCTCAGAGCACCAAAATGCAGCACACAGCATCAGCAACTGTCCTCTATGTCATCAGCACTGCATTGGGCTGTAGTACAGCACTAAGGAGCCAGGTAACATTCTACTCCACCAGCATCCAAGCCTCACAACCTTTCATTCTGCAGGTTACACCCAGTCTGGTCACCTGCACATCTCCTTCACTAAGGGACACGGGCTGAGTAAAGTTTACACTAAATTGCTACAAAATATCTCTAGGCTTAACACTGTCACTTCTATCAGCTTCTCAATGGCTCCAAACCAGCGGGCTTAGTTTTTGAGGTCAAATGAAGAAGCTGTCATGTCTCAAAAATACCACCTAAAGGGTGATAGAACAGCTAATCCAGTCTGGACAATATGGCTACAGAATCACCCTTTGGCTGTTTATTCAAGAGAAGCAGGTATATGTGAGGTGTCCTGATCACACTGTTTTAAAGAACAGGCAGCTTTGGTATTCCAGCTGGCTCACTGAAACACTGGCTTCAACAAAGCGTGGGATATCCATGCTGGTAGCTGACCCAGCCATTTCCACTTTTGGTGACAGCACTGCCACACCAGACAGCCATGCCAGGGCTTTGTGAGGAGGGGAAAACAGGCTACTACTAACAAGAAAGTAAAAAGGATGGGCTAGGGACAGGGATAGACAGGAACCTTGAAAACATAGCAAAGAAAGTTCAGAAGTTAAAAGGTACACATAGCATTTGGAGTGAAGAAGACACACAACCACCCCAGCCTTCGTGGAAGAGCACAGGAGGCAGAAGGCCTTGGCAGAAGCAGCACAGTGAGTTCCTTTGCATGCAGCCCCCATACAGGCACCATGATATCTATTCCAGTCCCTGCTAAGGGAGAAGGATGCATCAGGAAATGGACCACTTCAGCTCCCAGTGCCCAAGGCCCCTTCCCCTCTGCACATGCACACACAGGCAGCACCTCCAAGGCAGGCAATGGCCAGGCAACTTTTTACAGGCAGGAAGACAAGGCACACTTTACCTGCATATAGGCCTGCTGGCACCTCTGCACCAGCTGGTGGAAGGCTGGAGTGCGCAGGTGGTTGTGCACATGGGCAGGGTTGAGCCTCTGTAGAGCTTCCATTATGATCTCCTGGAGCACAAAAGGGCTCAACACCCCCTTGGCAGCACCAACACAAAACTGATGCACATAGTTTACACCTGCACAGGAAGAAGTCAGAACAACAGTGCTAAGGTAACAGACACAAAACAAATCACACTTCACAGCAAGAACCTGGATCTGGAGCACCTTCTTCTCAGTGTAATGCATCCTCCAGCAGGCTTGGGGGAGACAGTCCAGCAAACTCATGGGACAGAGAAGATTCTGTTATATCTATCAGGTCTGCGGAGAGATCAGGTACTAGCTCACTGTTGTTCCCGAATTCACTTTTCTTTACAGGAGATGTGAAAGGAAACTAATGTGCCAAGGTCACCAGAAAGACAAGGGTAACACTGTACCTTCTCCACTGTTTCCTGACTGCCAATCAAGGAAGCACCTAGATGCCTCAGCACTCAGGCTTTAAGGAGGCTGTAGACATAAGTCAACCTTCCCCACCACTTCCTACAGTGGAGCTCTGCCAGCAGGAGCAGCAGAAGCTGTGCCACTAAACAAGCTGTTTGAAAGTTTTTTTTAGTTCTTACTGCTTATGAAAGAGTTTAAAAAGTGAGATGACAAAAAAGAGCCAAGAGTCAAATGGAAGTAAAAACAAGCCACCCCCTCAAAAAATAGGTGTTTTGAGCACCTATTGCTATAAAAAGTCTTCACAGAAGATATAAATATACATAAGAGGAATACCTACAATATAATGGAAATGGAAAAGAAAGAATCAGTATTATAGAATGGAAGAGATACAAGCTCTGAACCCTGTCCAATCTCATGTACTTCATCCAGTGACTCAAAATTCAACAGCATGCCTACAGAACCCAAAAATGGGACAAATGAGTGGATGAAAGAGCAGTAGGGATCTTCTCTCAGGAATGGGATTGATATCAGGCTCGCCCAATCTTTGAAGTTTCACTCCTTCAAGAACTTTTTCCCACCATGGCCCAAATCCAGCAAGTGGATTTCTGTTAATTACTGCTCTGAGCCTTACCTAATTTTGCAGCTAACCCAAGGAGCCATTTTACATCCTCAGTGTAGGGCGGGCTGCGGGAGAAGTTGTTGGGATGGTCGTTGTGAGCTCTTCGGCCAAGCATCTCCAGAGCCAGCATCCCTGTGAGAAAGGGGCAGCCACAGTCAAGCAGCACTTCTGCCCAGTAAGGCTTAGTCTAGCATTTCACTCACTGCAACATAACCTGACTGGCCTGCCCTTCACCAACAGAAAATTCCACAGCTGCAGAATCCAGACAGAAATAAAAAGCCAACCTTGGAGCCTGACAGCACAGGAACTATCTTCAAGAACATCTGGATCTGCTGCTCCAGGCTAGGAAACCTGCATAGCCCTCACCCCTCACCAGAGCTGCAAAGAGACACTCAAGCACCCACAGCAGCATCAAGCAGAAAGCCCCAAAGGCTGCACTACAAGAGATGTCCTGAAAGCAAAGCTTTTGATCTAAGTTTTGCAACAGAGAAGTTACCCAAACCAACCTGCTCTGCAGCAAAAATAACAGGCCACCACTGAGCTACAATATTGCCAATCTGAAAACATTTCACTTATGCCATTACAGTTCTTCAGACAATATCCACCCATTTAAATAGTTTTCAATTGCCAAGATGTGCCACATCCTGATCTTCCAGACCATCTTCCCTGCCTGTGCCTCTCTCTTATTCAGGTTATTAAACGCCCTTCATGGCATGCCATGTACCACTGATACTTTAAACAACATCTGCATGCCTTTCTAGCTAACAAGTACTCTCTATTCTAGCTGTCAACAAAAAAGTCAAGCTTTCCTTCCATTTTCTTGCTGTTTCTTTTCTTTTGCTTATTTTAGAGGCTTCCTTCTCCTACACCAAGTATCCACTGGATTGAACCATGAGTACGTGTAAGTAGCTTACTACTTACTACTACAGTAGCTTACTGCAATTTAAGGTTAATTCCAAACCCCAAGAGTGCTATCCTCTGTACCAATGGCAATTCAGGCAGAGACTCTTATTTTCTCATAACCAGTGTGACTGGGAAATGAATGCTAATTACATACCCACTCGTCACTAAATATAAGTTCCCTCTGCATCTATCTTCAACAAATAACTGGAGAGGCACAGGGCACTTCTTTGTGCATCTGAAGACTCAGCTGGTATTAAACTAGTGGTGTGCCATTCCCCATCCATGTGCAGGAGCCAAATATAATTTTATCATATAGTCACAACTTGCACAGTCACATCCTTGGAGGCCTATTCAGGCTCCTTTAAGTACATCTGCTGAAAAGCAAGACTCATCCCAGCTTTAACCCACTTAGCTTTCTTTTCTGCTCTGATGATCCTGAAAAGCAATTGTTCAATCTTACAATGCTTTGCCTTCATTTTTAGACTCCACATCTGATCATCAACTTGCTTTTCCCATGTCCCTCAGGTGCATTCACCCCGAACAGGCATAGTAGCAAATGGCTAAATTGACAGTGAAAACCTGCAGCCTTGCCCTGAATCCCTCTCAGGGCAACTACAGAAACCCACTTGACCATCCTTACCAACTCGGTATGCAGAATGGAGGTAGTGCAGACCCTGGGGGCTCACAGGCTGACTGTGCTGCTCATCCTCGGCAGGAAAACCCCCCGTAACAAGGGAGTTGGGCTGTGAGGACAGAGTTGTCAAGGAAGCACCCTGAATCGCTGGGAACGTTGATCCTGCATGGACACTGCCTACTGAAGAGAGCAAAACAGCAGCATTAGGACCAAGCATCAACCTAAAAGGTTTACTTGGGACATCATCTCCTTCACCTGACTGCCCCTGTCAGTGTAGGGTTATACTCCCTTAAGTAGAACAATACAGCAACCAAAACCCACAGGCTTACAACTGAAATACAATGGGCCAGGAACAGCTCTATTCTGTTTGCAAGGTGGGCCTGACAGGGTCAGTTACATTTGTGTCCATTTCTTCTACAGTATCTTATGAACATGCACAAAATCCATGTTTTACTTGTAAATGTGCATGTGGATTCAAAGGCATTTGCTATTATTAAATAAAATATTTGGTTCTGATTTCTTGTGTAAGGAAACAATCATGTGTATGTCTACACCTGATGAGAAACTGCTAGGAAAATTACTGAGCAGGAACAGAAGTAAGTCACTCAAAGATCAAGTCCAACAATGTGAGATTCTTGCACTTCAGCTGTACAACAGCTGTCACTCCGTTCAGGAAAGCCATTACTGGAGGCAGACCTCCAATTTGTCCCTGGAAAGAACAGTCACTGCACACACACTGGCAGCACGTATCAACAGTGAAAACAGCAAGGAGACTAGAGAAGTTGTCAACTTCAGACACTTAACTATTATGAGCAAACTGAAGGGAAATGACAGGTTTCAAATGCAAATCCATTGCATTGTACCACTTAAACTTATACAGAGAGCAGTAAACACTGACTCACGATGCTGCACTCTGACAAGACTCAAATTTACTTGTCCCTCTCAAGAAAGGTACAAAGAGAAAAAACAAGGATTGCTTGAGAACTCCAGAGCACTGATGCCATTAGGTGTGTGCAAACTGTTATCCTTATTTCACAGCTTCTTCGCAATGCTACTACACCAGCTTGAGCAATGCTGTAAGTTCCTCTTTTTTTCCCCCCTCCACGTTTGCTAGTGAATAGTTGAATACCTGAGAACATGCGTCTCCCAGGGAAGACCTGTCTAACCTACTCAACTAAGGAGACACAGGGTGCCAAACAATGCACAAAGCGGGGCAAAATTTATGCTGCATTTGAAGTCTGGCCAAGGAGAATAACCCGTAAGAATGAGGTGAATTATTGCCAGAACTCGGGCATCACCACATGATTCTGTACTTCAGGAACAGTGAAACAGTATTGTAAGAACCGAAAATAAGTTTATGGAAGCTGTAAACAATGGCAACTGGAAAGGGTGGGGTTGTTTTCTCCTTTTGGTATTTTAAGTGTTCTAGGATGAATTAGCTCTTCTGGAAGATTCATAACTCTTTGGAGGAGTACAGAAATGGTTTCTCACAATGAAAAGTCACAGCATCAGTTATGACTAAGGCTGGCAGCTATCAGACCCCAAGGCCTTCAAGACTGTTTTATTTGCTTTTGTGGTAGCTTTTTAGCATCAAAATACAGGATAAAAAATAACTGAAATTATTCTCCTGATACTCTGAATATGAAGGAGACCAACACAACTCTTCAGTACTTTTCCACATACCAGTCTTCCAGCACCTGGTGAGTTGCAACACACTGAAAACAGGGAAATATTACAACCTCTCCAATTAGGGGTTTGCAGAGACTGGAGTCAAGCACAACCCACTTGTGCAGAACTCCATGGCAATGACAGCATGTCCACAATCCAGTCAGCATCTGTTGTCCCAGTGTTACACGCTACTTCATGGATTTTCACCAGCACTCAAGCCCTAGCACAACACATTAGCAACCGTTCCAAATGCTATTAACATGACTCTTGAGAAAGCATCCATCATCTCTGATGGTTCGATGTTTGGGCACTGGCTGCCTCCAATCCTTTTCAGACAGGAAAAGACATTTAGTAGTGCTTCTGTAGCAGAAGTTTGCCTGCTTCCTGCACTCTGTTCAACCTGACCCAACAGAATTACATAAGTCTGCTCAAGATCATCTATGCTCACCTTGCCCAAACGAGAGCAGGAATTAAGCTTTTACAGGTTAGAAATCAGAAAGACCACAAGGGCTCCAAACATGATTTAGTCTTGAGGCCAAAATAATCTCATACTAGAAATTCAGCTGAACAGAAATTTCTCTCTGCTAGCTGTGTCAGGCTCCCTTGGGAATCCCAGTACCCCTGAGCATGCACACCTTTAGAATGGTGTACATTTGGCCAGAACTTTTCAGTGCAAGAACCCTCGCTCCACTTGTAATCAGTGAGGAACAGGAGCTCACTGGGGAACAGCTAAGAGACAGTAAAGAAAGCTCCGCTCCCCAGCCCAGAGCTGTAACTTACGCGCTACATTGGAAGACAGCGACAGTCCCGTCTCACTGTGATAGGGATGCACGGCAATCTGCGTCACGGAGGGGACGGGCACGCCAGGGAAGGACACTGCTGTAGCTGCCAGGGACGGTGCTGTTACTGAGTAAGGGTACTGTGCCCCTATGAATGCTGGATGGACACCCTACAACAGAAGGTACAGAACAGTCGTGCCTGACCACTCTGAAGTAATTCAAAACATCATGTCCCCACACAAGCCCCAGAGCTTGAAAAGTCCAGTCTGAAGGAAGCAAAGGAAGAAACATGCACCGCATGAGCATTACATCTGCTTGCTCATCCTCCTCTTAAAAACCTAATAATTTTGTAGAAAATCACTCACAAGACCTTCAAAAATAGGCAAAGGTTAAAACAACCTTTATTTGGTTTTCCCAGCGTAGTTTCTAATTAGCCTGCAAGCTCTCAAGAAAACAAGCTTTCCATCCAGTGCTTTCTGAGAAACTACAGAAATTAAAAACTACTGATGTATCATATTTTTATATTCTCTTGAGATTTTAAATGCAGCCACAAAAGCTCCTTATTGTGTAAATGCTGAGCTGGAGGGCCAAAGTAAGTGTCACCAACTGGCAAGTGAGAGCAGAAGTTTGATCTCAAGTCATGACAGGTCTGAGCCCCATGCTCTTCCAACCCCAATACACTCCCCCAAAAGCAGCCACACAAGGTCACAGTAATGAAGAAGGCACAGCCAAAACTTACCTGCGGGTATGCCGAGCCAGGGACCGGGAAGACAGCTGGGCGTGGCATGTGCTGGATAGTGTGTCCAATATACTGGGGGTTACAGGGGATGTGAGTCTGAAGGGTGGTGTAAGGGTGGAGACCCTGCGTGTGTGTATGTGCCATTGCTGGCCCTGCCACCGTATGCTGCTGGTACATGGTTGACCCCACAGAGATCACTGGCATGACAGTTGCTGCTGCAGTTACTGCAGCTGCCACCGTCACCGTGGTCGGCTCTGAGGTCACCCGGCTGTCTGCCAAGCCACGCGCTGCTTCAGATGCAGCCCGTGCACCACTGGCACTGCAGCCAGTGGCTCCTTCTCTCTGGGCTGGGGTCCCACCAACAGTCTGCTCATAAAGCCAGTACCACTGATGAGCTACTTCAAAGAGGACTTCTGGGTACACACCACCTCCTTTAGCTGCCTCTTCTACTGCCATGCAGGCCTTTTCCAGCATCAGATTGTCCTGAGAGCAGCGAAACAAAAGAAGTTAAGAAGTAAAACATGGAATACAAGAAGGAAAAACTACAAGAGGGGAGAAGTACAAGGCACTCTAAAATGATTAATACTATGGGGACCAGCCAGATGCTATGCAGCAGAATAACCAGTGCTATTCATGAAACATAAGTAATCCAGAGAACTGGGATTACGGCTGGGCAGTAGCAAAGGAGCCAACCCCACGAGTAACAACAGAACATCCTTGATGCTAGAAATCAGCCTCCACTAGCTGGAGGCTGCCATATGATGCTCACCTGTTCCTTGCACTGCACCAGAGCCCTCTGGATCTCGTTTGGGTTCAGGGCATGGGCATGAGGCAGGCAGCTGAGTGCCAGTTCAGCAGCTGCCCGCACCATGTTGGAGTCTCTGGCCCGTGAAGCTCTGTCTGCCAGTGATGCCACTTCTGGGGGAGTTAGATGTCCATCCCAACACTCCACCAAGATGTTCAAGGCTGCGCTACCAATTTCCATGGCCTGCCCTAAGAAGAAGAGTGAGAGACACTCTCACACCACTGTATGCCCAGCACAGTTACAGTCAGCTTTCTTTCAACAGCAGGTGCACTCTTCACTTCCTTCAGGAGCAGTGACACAGCCCAGTTGCTTCTGGGTTCATATCAAATTTAAGTGCTTCCTCCCAAAACACAGGACAAACAAGACCACTCAATGATCAAGTGGTGAGTGAAGACACCACTACTTAAGATAAAATGCATTGGAAATAGCAAAAAGTACTTGCTATAGCTGATTTTAGTACCCACAAACCAGTTTGGACTGTCAGTTTATTAACTCATGTCAGGAAAACATGAATTTTCGAAGGTGTGTTTTTTAGGCCTCTAGAAGCCATGTGGATAGGTAGTAGGTACGGGTGCAATCAGAAGGAAGAGGAAAGTGAAAACTGAAAATTAGCCAGAGAGCATGTTCAGACTTGTCTGTCTCTTTAGCGCATTTCTGAAGGAGAGGTAAAGACCAGTCTCTGTATGAGAAATGGGCTTTTTAGACTGAAGCATGTTGCAGTACAAACAAGAAAGAGGTCACAAGAACTTTCCAGGCCAAAGTAACCACTGTGTAAATCACTGCTGACCAGCAACTACTGCAGCTGTGTGAGCTGCTCACATGGCTCCTACAGAACAGTACTATCACCATTTTCAAGAACAAGCTTGCCTCTCTACCCCACTTCCTACCCAAAAATTAGCCTCCCAATAAAGTTTTGCTGTAACCTGTGATCCAAGAGACATGGGAGGAGTAAGTTCGAGAGAGCCAGTTGGGAGACACAAAGTTGTGCAGCCCTAGTGCATACAGCCCGATCTCAAAGGCGCAGAGGTGAAGGTTGCGGTGTGGTCCCTGGTGCCCACCACTGGAGGAAGGGTGGGTGAAGATAGAGGTACTGCTGTTTCCACCTGCTTTGATAAGGACTGTCTTGGCCAATTCAAAGTAGAAGTGAGCAGCTGCCTCTGAGGGCTGGTTTGGGACATGAGGAGCATGGCTCTCCAGCCGCCTCCCTTTATACCTAGAAGAAAGACAGGAATCTTTCAGACAAGTACCCCAAGTTTGCCAGCTGGAGCTCTTGTATTTGGGGTCCAGAGGAAACAGCAAATTTTCCCCAGGAAGTATTTCCCAAGGCACATGTGCCATGTCCCCGACATCAAGTCTAGAGGTTGTGCATTGGTATTATTCATTACCTGCCAACTTCCACAGTCTTTGCACGGGCTCCCCCACTTGCTCTCCTACTGCCACTGGAAGAGGAAGATCCCAGAGAATCACTTGAAGAACTGCTGATGCTGTCACTGTCCTGTCCTCTGCCCCAGGATGTTGTTGCCCAGCTCCCACGTAGGGGACGCCGACTGAGCGTTGGAGAACTGTCAGAGGTGGTTTCAGGAGCACTGCTGTCAATACTAGCCATGCCTACAACACCAGAACCAACATGGAAATGTCACCAGGGTCAGTAAATACAATGCATGAATGTAAACTCTGAACCATATCACCTAAGATCAGTTGTGTCAGTAACTGCCTTAGGGCTGACAGGCATTCATTGTAAATTAAGAGAGATTAAACCAAATCAATTTAGCCACAGACACCAGTGATGTTTTGTAATTGTTGGATTAAAATGCAGAAGAGTCCAAGAACATGGTATCTTGATTTCCCTCTTCACAACATCACAGCTCCACACTCCACCTGCCAAGTTCTGTGGCAGAGTGTAACAACAAAAAGCAAATATATATACGAAGTCAAGATCCACAGATCACACGAATAGGAAGAAAAGCGTTCAGATACATGCTGCACAACCTTCACATCCTCTGCCTCTAACTTATATCCTTCCAAAAGAAGTGTAGAGAGGCAGCAGCTTCTCTGAATTTGGAAATTTTCTGGATCCAGGAGCACAGTGCTGCACTTCCAAAGTCAGCAGACATTCAGCTCCAGGTATCTAATCCATCACACAGAACATAACTGCTGCAAGAAAGCCATGGTAACTTGCCATATAGAAAGGGCCAGGAAATTTATGGAACAAATCTTATTTGTCCATGTCAAACACCTCAGAGACTCTTAGCTGCTTCTGCTGTACAGGAAAGGCTAACAAGTAAAATCCCAGAGTCTTAGAACAGGTTGCTCAAAGTCCCATCCAGACTGGTCTTGAGCACTCCCAGGGATGAGGCATCCACTACTTTTCTGTGCAACCTGTTCAGAGCCTCACAACCCTTACAATAAAGAACTTCTTCCTAATGTCCAATATAAATATCTCATCTTTCAGTTTAAAGCTTTTATCCTTTGTCATATCACTACATGTCCTTGTAAAAAGCTCCTCTCTGGCTTTCTTGGGTACACCCCAGCAGACTGCCTAAGAGAGCAGTAAATGCTGTATGAGCTAGTCCATTCCCACCTGTGTGTTTCTTCTTCTGCCTGACAGGTGAACCCCAGCATCTCCCATTATATCCACCTCGGTTTCCAAGGGCCAGACGACTGGGGACCTTTCCCTCTTGTTTCAAAACAGTGGCCTCTGAAGCTGGCTCACAGGGGGACCTCTGAGAGCTCTCTGCATAAACAGAACAGTTACAAGGTAAACATCATCTTCTTTCTGTATCTCTAAAATCAGACATGGCCATTTAAAAGATACAAATATCAAAAGATAAAGGATTTTTATAAAATGAATGGTATTTATGAGCAGGATTATCTCAATTTTCTTTTAGTTATAAAGTATCTGACACTAGGCCAAAAATATTTAACTCAAGATCTGGAAAATAGGCTGTAACAGTTGAACATTTTAGCATAGCTGTAACAAACCACTTCTTACCCTGTGTACTCTTTTCTACAAAGTTCTCAGGACTGCTCTGCACTGCAGTGCTTACAGCAGCTTGCTGAGTGACAGAAGTCCCCGGAAGCTGCTGGATAGCTGCAGCAGACTGGGCAGCATGTTTGGAAGGAGATTTTTGATTGGCAACTGTAGGCTTGCTGGATGAGTAGAAAGAACTCAGCGTCTGCGGTTTGTGAGTTTGACTCTCTCTGTCCAGGAGTTTGTCTAAAATCTTTAATAACAAGGGGAAGGAAAAAAAAAAGCACTCAGCAGAAGGGCAAGAAACCAGGCGTTACACTGAGACAAAGAGGTAAAATACCAAATCAGCTTTCTAGTGGACAACAAATTTCATTTGTTGGAGAAAAAAAACTTATTTTCTAGAAAATATGCATCATCTTCCTGCACCAAAGAGCAACGCAATGCACAGTTGAGAGCCATGTGGTCTGCATTACTTAAGGAAGCAAAGACTCAGTAATATCACATTTTCACTTGAAACAGCCACTGGCTTTACTTGAAAAGCACCCAAAACTATTGCTATTCTGGTATATCAAGGACATAGCAATTCTGGTATATCAAAGACAGAATGGAGAATTCTAAATTTAGTTCTGCCAGATGTTGTTTAAGCCAAAAATTTCATGCTCCCATTCAGAAAACCCTGTCATACATTACCAAGAAACTGGCAAAGCTACTAGAGAAACTGCTTTATACTGGCCTACTGTAATGTTTTCTTGTTGCAATTTATTATGCAATTGGGGAACAATGCATCACCGCATTCTAAGGGTTTGTCCATTTCTACTGGTTGTTCGTATTTAATCAACACCAGAAGTCTGACAGACCATTTATACACAGATAATTGCTATCACTGCCCTGCTATTCCCTGGAGAAGAGTATAGCAAAAATTCTTCTCTTTTAGGAGACAAAAAGACACTAATAATGTAGTTCTTGCTGTATAAGAGGATTTCTGAATTTAAAAGATTAATAAAACCTTTCTGAAGCTTCAGCAGTTTTCAATTTTTTTCTTCCTTTGGGGTGAACAGGCAGAGTTTTACTCTCTCTTGCACAGGGAATTAAGACACAGGTGTATTGAACTAGTATATCAAAGAGGTGAGAGGTTAAGAAACAGAGGCTTTGTTAGCTATACTGCTCTACAAGCCAATATCCCTGCAGCAAAACACATGCAATTCCCAGACCACACACAGACTGTACAGCAAAAATGCTTAGGAGTGGACTTGTCTTAGCAAGAAAAGCAGTGACAAGACATCTCCTGACTGGATCTTAAGAATCCTATGGAAAGAGTGCCTCTCCCAGGGCAATGCACTCTGTACAATCAGGTTTTGCAGCACTGGATGAATATAAATACCACAATAAAGCTTGTAAAACATCAGTATGTGACACAGAAAATTACACTCACTGGCCAAATGATCAAATCCATCAAAACCCAAACCCTCCTTCTCCCTCTCTCCTTTCAAAGGGAAACTCACCTTCTTCAGCTTAGATTGATCATCCTTGTAAGTAATCATCAAGGCTAGTGCCAGATCTCCTTTCTCCCTTCGTGTGCCTTCACACAACAGAGGATGTTCTGCTTCACTGACAGTTGTTTTCATACCTGCAGCCCATAAAAGAGCGTGAAGAGACAAGTGAGCTCATGGGACTACACTACATCCTGGGAGCTGTCTATACTTTGGACTTTTTTAATCGCCTCACTGTTATAGGCAAAAAAAGATTTTTTCTGTTAACTTCAAAAATAGGCCATGAATAAACAGAAGCTGCAGTCTGTCCCTAGAAAACCATGTTGTCAGAACATCCAGATACTAAAAGGCCACAGGAAGAGTCCAGGCAAGCCTACAACCCTATCTTGAAACAAACCTTTTGGTTTCTGCAGATGCTATAAGCCAGCAATCCCACACCATAAAAAACTCATCTCCTTTCTTTCAGAGATGAGGCAACAAACAACAGGTCTTGTCTAATCCATTTTATTCCTTTTTACATACTGCTTCAAAACACACATACAGTATTGCCAACATAACATGTATATAATCACTGTTCTGTTGTTGAAGCAAATGAGGCAAGAATTCAGTACTATGCTAAGATCCTGAATTATATGATAATGCTTAAGAGTACTTCTGCTAGTCTTTGACTACCATTGTCTAATCTCTTCAAAAATTATTGCCTTTTGTTCTCTGAAACTGTCCATTTCCACTGAAGTTCAGGCAATACATATTTCCTGACAAAAGAGTGAGCTGAAAGCTAAAATTCATGTGATTACCTAAATATTAAGTTCTCATCCAGAATTCTCCTTCCATTTTTTCACAGCTTTTCAACAATACCTCAACCCTGGCATGTAGAATGCTGCATCTGGTTCTGTCAAACTCTGCAAACGCTTCTATTTCTGCACCAAACTGGAATGAACTACTAACTCTCACCATTCAAAATGGGAAAGCATGCAGAACATGGATAAGGCAGACTTTTATTGTAAAAGATTCTTACCAAGGGCAGCAACAGCTGCCTCAAAGCCAAGCTCTTCATCTCCAGGCATTTCATTATTCCAATTACGGCTTGGGGGTCTAGAGCCTGTAGGAGAAACCACTGAAAGAAGACAACAGAATTAGTATTCATCTTTCAAAACTAAGGCTTCAAAGCAAAAGACATTTCTGAGAGCTTTCTGAATTTGCAGAGCTTCCTGTGGTCCTATTCTTAGCCTCATACCAGTTTCAAGACCACAGCACCTTACAGAGCTTTTCTCCCGTTTCTTTTTCTAAACTCAGAAGGCTCCAAACCAGTGTATTGCCAAGTCAGTCTTCTAATCCCAGGTTGCTGTGTTCTTTTTTTATTCTAGATTTATATTAGCTTCCTCTGAATATAAACAGAATAAAAGCAGCAAAGTCAGTAATTTATAACTATTTTATAAAAACAGATGGAGTGCTGAAATGTCTTAAGTAGCAGTTCTTTCAAATGCAGAAGGAAAGACAGTTCCACTAGGGAACAAAATATCTTTAAAACAATGTAGAGGCAAGTGCAAGCAACAGCGCACAAAGAATTAAACTTTGGTTGTTTTTATACAGAAAAGAGTTTCTCTTTGAAAATCTCTCAAGACCTGGCATGTCAGAATATGCCCTACACACACTCAGGCCAATGCAGTCAGTACCTGGAGTGCACAGGACATCAAATATAAAGCTTGCCAACATCAGAGGCAAGACAGGACGGTAATCGCACAAGGTTCCTTCTCGCAGTTCTTCAGCTCTTCCTCGAATAGTGTTCATCTCATTGGTGCCCAAGGGAATCTTCTTCAAGAGGGCTGCAATCTCAGATTCCTGATAAGCCAGCTTCACCTGGTAGGATCCACAAGGAAACAGAATAAAAGCTGTCAACAGCATAGTCCCCTGTGGGGAGCAGACAGTTTTCCCCTGTACGTAAAGTATAGCAATAGTTTTTATTAATTTATTAAATTATAGCAATGCTTCCCAGCCCTAGCCACCATTGCCATTCTCTCCACAATGAAAACAGGTTTTCAAATCTAATAAGTCTTGCTTCATATTTACACACAAATTTTTTTACTCAAATGATCACTCTTCAGTTGCATACAGAAAAAATGCATCAGCTCTCATAAGAACAACAGCAGAAGTATCTGACTGATAGGCCAGTGGAAAAGGTGGTTACTTGTAATTGTAGGAAGAAAGGATGCTATGTTAAGTGATACACCCATTTGAGACATCAGAGACTGATTAGCAGAAGAATGGGCACAGCTGCAGTACACATGCCATCAGGATGAAGACATTTCACTACTCTGACTGCATTTTCTCCATTCTTAACATGTGAAAGTAATAGTTTTCTTTTAGGTAGCAAGTGACTGCCAAGCTCACGATTTTCTAATCAGCCCATAAGAAGTACAGATGATTGTAATTGGTGGACAGCTAGCAACAATACACAGCAAGGTAGCTGTAAAATCACACAGACATGGTCTTGACTGGACACTTTTTTACAAAACAGGAATCCCCACAGTAATCAAGAGCATCCAAAATAATATGCTTGCACATTGCATATGCTTGCTTGCCAGTGAATGAGGTATCAGGAAAAGCAACAATTTTCAAACACATAACAATTGCACCAATTCACCCTAAGGAATAACCTTCAAACCATTTCACCAATGCAAATATGGACAAATATGGATATTTACAAATTACTTTGTTTTCCCCAAAGATGAAAGCAAAGCAAGATGAAAACATATTTAAGACAAGAACTAGGCTGTTCTAATCAGAATAATACTTTGATAGAAGATTTTGTACTCATTTAAATATTTTCAGACTTATGTGAAATGTGAAATCAAAGACCTGTTGACACATGAGGTCTGAGCTTCCTATCAGTGAAGGTAACAACAGGTGAAGCTAATAATTTTTTTAGGAGATCAACATGTCTTAATGGGATGTACACTCAGTTGATTTAGTTCCATTGCAATCCGTTTTAAGAAAACATATAAAAGCAAACCAAAAAACATATAAAACCAAACTTCATGCTGAAATTTAAACCATGTGAGCAAACACATTCCAGAAGAACAACATTTATGGATACTGTCTTGCAGATATTTCATTACCTCCAGAGCCTTGGTAGAGGCGGGCGGTCTCTGCAGCTCCAGAGCAAACATTCCTATTCGGAAGGCCAGGTTGTGGTACTCCAGTCGCTCACTCAAGACAGTCAGCAAGAAAGCAGCTTTAGATAAGGTGTTGGTTGCCATCCATGTCTGTTTGCTGGTTGACACCTTGTTCTTTTTGCCCTGTTTGAGGAGGAATTTGTCACAGGACACTTTCCTAAACATCCTAAATGACTCTATGTTTGTCCTCTTATCCTTTGCAGTAATTATAGACAGGAGAAAGAATAAAATACATTGAGATTTTGTTCCTTCTGCTGAGGAATCTCAAATTTCAGTGGTTACCACTGAACATCATTGCTTTCCCTATGTCACCCCACCACAACACAGTGAAAGAACTGGCCTGTGGACAAGACACATGTTCCCTATTGGACTGATGCTGTGCAGGCAGATGTCAAACACCTGTCCCTTCCAAGGGAACCCTTCTATACAACAAGCACTGCTTAGTGTCACTACAACTGAGTTTCCAGAAGTTTATCCTTACATCCAACCCTCTTATCCTGAAGCAACAAAGCTACTAACATTTCCAGTTATGTACACTATGAAATAGGAGACTAAAGTTTTGGAGAGAATCACAAAAAACAGGGTCACCTGCACAGAGCTGTACTAACATCATGACTACCAATGGTTCTGCCATCTCTCTACCTTAGTTGGTGGCTGCTCCACTTTGAGATCTGGAGGGTTGGCCAGTAGGTCCCTGGCAAGCTCTACAGTCAAGCGGCAAGCCTCATTACTGTATCCATGTGCATACAGTGCCTCTGCACAGGCAAACAGGATCTGCAAGAAAGAAAAGGTCATGTTCAAACCACACTACCCCAGCCTGGAGTTAGCCTGATCAAGCCACTTGTCACAAAGACTGCAGGCACAATTCACAGCTAACTTCAGCAGCAGGTATTCTCAGAATAATCCTTGCCTAGTCTTTCACCATCACTCCTTGAAGCACTCCTCTAAAATGCCTTTTCTTACATTTTTAAGTCCTGTCATCTCTCCAAGAGGTATGAAATCAGAGAACAGCTCAAAAAACACTAAACCTCAAACTACCACTATTTCCATGCATTGTCATTTGGCTGCTTGGTTATATAGGTGCAATCTCTAAACACATTTTGTGGTTATTACAGGAATAAGACACAGTTTATTTAGACTGCTTCTCCTTTCCAAAGAACTTCTGCTTAAACGGTTGGATTTAATTTTTTCTTATGGACTATATCTCAGTCTCATTTTTAATTTCAGATAATTTTTGCCTTTTCAAAGGGTGAGACTAGGTGAAAAGTACACACTGTTTTGTCTGTGTTTACAAATCCCGGAGTGTAAGATGGGACCAACCAAAACTGGGACACACTTGCAGTTAGCACAGAAATAGGGAATCAAGCTTGTGGGAAGCAGACATATGCTACCATTGCACTAAGCTTGTAGATACCTTATGACACAGTTGGTTATCACAACACTTTAATTAAGCACTTGATTTAACAACATCCTAGGTTAAGTGTGACAGCTATGAGGGTGGCAAGACCATGATTTATACAACACAGCAAAACAGCATTTTGAACTAGATTCAGCTCACCTCCATCCGGTTCTCCTGTTCCAGAGGCTTTATACCAGCAAATATATCCTGCTCCTCTTCAATTCCCCCTTCAGCTTTGTCATCATCTTCCTTGGCTACCTCTTGTGGATTCAGATAGTATACCTGGTAATCATCTTCCTCTTCTCCATCATCCCCTCCCCCTGCTGCACCATTCTCTCCCACTTCTTCTGGCTTCAGACTCACACCACCAGAATTCTCATCTGCAGAAGGCAGGTCATCATCACCACTACCCATCTCCCCTACAGGGCCCTTGGATAGTTTTTTGGACATGGAACTGCTTCTGAGGGTGGGCTCAGGTCCCTCGGAGAAGTACACTCCACCATCTTCCTCAAAGGCATCCCTGTAGCTCCTGCTCAGTGGACTTTCTGTAAAACTAAAGGTGTTGCTGGCTTCTGCCCCCAGTGCCAAGCTGCTGTCATCCAGGCTCATCTCTGCCAAGTCTGGCTCCAGAGAGCTGTCCTCACTGCTCATACGGCGTTTCCCACTATGTTTACTGGTCAAGCCTTTGCTCACCGGCAACTTTGCTTTGCTCACTGCAGTCTTATAGACAGCTTTATCCCCTTCTGCCGAGAGCCGTCTCAGAACCCTCTGCGGCGTTTCAGAGACAACTTTCCGCTTTCCGGTGAGCTCTTTGGGACGAACCGCTGGCTCCTGGGGAGAGGGCCGCAGCCTGTCCCCGGGCTGCACACACTGTCCCCCGGCCTCCTGGCTGTGGGTCCTACCAGCCTCACAGGCACTTTCTGCACACTGCAACCTGCAGCTCCTCTGTTGGATGGCCTTTACCCAACAGAATGAGTTCTTCTTGTCAGTGCTGCTATATGTAATCCCAGGAATGGGGTAAGCTTCCTCCCAGTTGAAGTAACAGGCTTCTACAGCTGGCTTGAAACCTTGGAAGAGCTTCTCCAGTGATTTCTTGTGCTGACCCCTCTTAACATTATCTATGACTTTCAGCTGCCACTGTCTGAGCTGTGAGCAAAGATCCCTGCGCCTAAGAGAAGAAAGAGGACAGGTTAGGAAGCAGACACAAAAAGCACCTGCAACAAACTATGACTTAACCCACAGAACACTTCCTTCCTTTGGCCAGAAACATCATCTGCTGAATTAAGTTAATGCTAAATACAAACAGTTCTAAGAAGAAGACAGGCTGAAAAAAGCAAACAGGTTTATTAACAACTGAATTCTAGACAGGTTCATGATCCAGAAACACAACATGAACATTACCAACATGAAAGCACAATACAAACTGGAAGGTTTAAGAAAAAACACTGTCTGCCCTGTTTGCTCATCTGCCCTAAAGAAGGTGTTAGTGATTTGAGTCTCAGCAGTCTCAGAGAGAGTACCATGGGGAACTGCCCTTGGAAGCACTCATAAACCAGTTGGCAGCAGCTGTGAAACAGCCCTGTGAATAACTCCAGTTAAGACATTCACAAGTACAACCTAACTTGCCTACCCAGCGAAGCACAATGACAGACGGGACCATCTAATCTCCCTCCCAGGCATTTACCTCTAACCTAATGTGCCTATATAGAGGCCAACAATTTAATTCAAGCTTTATCAGGCTGTCCTCAGGAAAACAATCTGTTGCAAACCATAGGGACAGCAATAATTGATGTTCAAGTAACTTTGAAGAAGCAGCAAGCTGGCAGGACTACATAGACTCATGTTACACAGTTAGTCCCATGCCCCCATATTACTATGGAAAGAACAAAACAGTTATGCATTTTCTAGCTCCAAATCTGACATAAGGCCTATGCACTTGAGCAAAATAGTATAAATGGTGATCTAATTCAAAATAAAGACATTTCTAGAAATTTCACCACGCCTATCAACTGCCATTCTGTTTCTGCCACATATTTCTGATGCATAATCCCAACACTTAAATTCTATCAGATTTCCTATCAAAAGTAAAAGAACAAGCAAACAAAATAAAAATTGAGGTGGCCCAATTTAGGTGCAAAGTGTATTAGGACAAAAGGGACTAAATGAAATTGACTACTTATATTTGTCCACTCAAGAAATTAATTAATCAGGAAATATACTGGTTAAGAAGATGATTTTCAGAAGGAAAAAGGAGCAGGAACTACTTGAGAAGGGTAACATAAAGATGAAAATCTGTGAAATCTCCTTGTGATTCACAGTAAGGATCAGGAAGCACAAGAAGAGGGTCCTTGGAGACTACTCAAACACCAAGAGAATAGGTAATCAAGCAGGAGCATTTCAATTATTCATTAGCTGGAGCAGGAGATCTAAGCAAATCTGAACTGCATCAAATAACTCAAATGTGAATAAAGATAGCACAACTTCATATGTTATTAATGTCCAAAACACTTTATGCTTTTTCTGTCTGATTTGACTGATGTTTGTGTTTATTTTAAGCCTCATTCCCAGTTTCCTACAGTTTTTATCTTCAACTCCTATACTTAGCTACTTCATATTGTAAACCGTACAAGACAGAAACTGCATCCATTTCAGCAGAGCATTAAGTCCCTGGTATGCCTTTCATAGGGCATTTTATTAACATTACACAATTCAGAGAAAGCAAATCCTATTAACATGTAATTGCTCTGAAATTATCATCCTGTTTTCATTTGTTCTGAGAAACTTCTGAGAATTTATAGCATATTAAGCTAATCCAATACATTTTATACACCACACTCTGTAGACAAGATGTACAAAGCAAAGTATTACAATGTCAACCACAGTATCTCAACAGGAGCTCTCAGCACCTCCTCTGCTATTCAACTTGTGCTAAATAAAGATGGTGCTAAATTAAGATGGCAGTGACTTACCAGAGCACAATATGGTTTAGAAATCTGCAGAAACCACACAATTTTTTCTCAGACAATTGAAAACACTGACTGAAAATCATACACTGGTGACACTGTTTACCATTACACTGCAGAGAACAAACTCCTTAAGAGCACAGAAAGTAAGAACTGGCTCATCTCAAAATACACAATAGTGAATGACTGGGCTAAACAGAATTCCATTAAACTGCTGAATGGTTAAATATAGAAACCTTTAAAATTAATTGGTAGCTGGTGCTATCATCCAAAGAAATGTTCTCCACTGGGACTAAAATGCACAGTTACACCCATATGTAAGAAAGGACTCAGAAAACAAATTAGTTGCACTACTTGATGTTGCTAAAATTAAACAGCAATAGCAATTAAAGTAATTACAGTGCTTTGACTGTCACACAGCACATAATCCAGAAGGACTAATGGTTGAACAGGTATTGAGGTAATGATACAAACACAAGAAATCCAGAGGACGAAACTCTTTAATGTGGTTGAGTATCACAGAGAGACAGGAAGAGCTCACCTCTGTGGACTAATAGTTGGGTCAAGGACAGCCAGCCTCCAAAGAACCACCATCTCATCACACATGCTTGCACAAGCATGAGCAGCTACTTCTGACTGGCCATTGCTGCGTCCTGTGTGCCCACTGGCACTGCTGTGTGACGCGGATGTTCGCACACTGTACCACCAGCCAGTTATCTGCAGAAGAAAAGGTTCAGTGGAGCTGTGCCGTGGCCAACATCTCATCCCCTGCTCTCACTTTATCTCACAATCCCAAGGAATCAGGATCTGTAGTTAACACAGGTTTTCATGTGATTCCAAAATAATTATGACTATTAAAGTAGTATTGGTTTGTGAGAACTAAGGGCCTCAAATTTCTGTGGTTAGAAGGCACATGCCCAAAGAACAAAACACTCACAGGACATTCACTTCCTAGAGGTCTTCACACTTGGAGAGAAAAAGTAAACAAATGTGATACATGGAGCATTTCCTTTCCCTTGCCTAAAGCTGAAGTATGGGATGGAGCAATAAGGAAAATTATACCACAGTTCATATTACAGACTGAATCAAAGTCCTGAACTATCAAAAGAAATATTTTTTTCTAATATTATTTTAACAAAATAAACTAATGTTTAAATCTACCAAAAGGTATCTTTCATAAAGATAACAAAAGAATCTGAGATTCTGTCACACAACATATATCATCAGTTTTTATCAACATAACAGCTCATACATGATGTGCTTTGTTTAAAAAAAACAATAAAATAAATCACCTTGACTGGGAAGAAATCAAATCAAATACGCTGAACAAAAGAACTCAGACTCTACATATTCATGTCAGAAGAACTGAGGCATTTGGGGAATATAGTGTTACCAGGACATCACTAAATCAGAACAAGAGCAAACTGTAACATCCTTTTAGTGTGGAGAAGCACCCGCCTACAACACACATAGGCTATCAAAATTTATTGTATTCAGCCATGGGTTGTATAGACATAAAGCACCAGTTACTGGCTCTGCCTGATTCCCCAAAACATCCCCCAACTCGAAGCAAAGGGATACCTGCTCATAGTTGAGACACTGGTCAGTCAGAATCTCCAGCAAAGGAGCTGCATTGCTATCCCGTCTCTTAAACATCTCCCGCACAATGGAAAGCAAGTTCCAGATTCCTTCAGGTTCTCTTCCTCGCAGGGGACGCAGCAGACAAGCCCACTCAGCAGCAGCTGGTGGCTCAGTGGAAGACAGATACATTGAATTCACATCACTGTACATAAAGTAGAAGAATAAGGTGAAAAAATTAAATCAAGCACAGTCATACAAAATCCTGAGTATAATCTAAATCCAGAAATATGTCTGCCCTTCAATGGCACAGACATGAGTAACCTAAAAGACAGAATGCATAATGAGCTAAAGAACACCACACAAGCAAAATATTGTAGAAATACAGTCTGCTCTACTGAAGTAACACTGCAGAAGCTGCACAAAAATACAGTCCCGAAGAGTGACCATGGTAGTGAGCATCCTTCAGTCTAAATTATACAGGCTATATGGTGAATTAATTTACAGATCACATGAAAGTCACATTTTCCTTTCAATGGGAAACAGCTTACCTAAAAACAACCGGAGTGGGTCCACAGAATTTATGAAGAGTTTTCTTTATGTTGTCACTCAGAGTAGATTCATCTAAGTACCAGGTGCTTTGATCTGATGCAGAAGGTCCAGCAGTGGGATCTTACAAAAGAAAGACATGTTTACAGTCAGCAAGCTTTAAAGATACTTTACTCTATGTGCCCAACCACAGAGTACACAAGCAGTGCTACCCAAGTTATTTCACCCATTGCTGAACACCCTATTCAGAATTATCTTAAAATGTTACCATGACAGTACCTTCAATGTTAGCAACATTAAATTAGCAGCTTCTTCTTGACCAGAAAGGTAATGCAACACTAAAATAGGAATGCTCTAACATCTCTGGTAACCAACACTTAAATAAGCTACCCCAAGTCACAGCTAACCCAGTCTAGTGTTGCAAACAGTCCAGTTTTAAGCAGGAACTTGGGAGACATCCCCTCCAAACAACATTCCCAGGACTCTATATTTAATACTGAATTAAAAAGAAAAACACTTTGTTAGAAAGTGCATTGCCTGATGCAACCTTCTTTTGCAAGCACTCTGAGGCGCCTCTTGCTGTGCCATATATATATGTAGGTGCCAATACTCATCCCTTTTCCTTTATTTCCATCTGCAATCCAAGCAGCGGGCTAACAAATCAGTTCAGGAACCTGAAGCAATTCTCTTCCTATCTGTGATACAGATTGCTGAAAAAAGAAGTATCAAAATTACCTGGGGCTCCACATACTGTGTTGATGGCAGTAGACTGAGAAGATAGCAACTCATCCAGCAAGCGCTGAGCAGTTGGAAGAATCTGAAAACATGAAATAAACTTTCAATATACACAGTATTTCTTATCCTGCTACACCCAGTCAAAGACCATGACTGAAGCGCTCTGGCAATTTCAGGAGTATGGAATACAGAGCTACGTTTCCAGAAAGGACGACAGAGGGTGCTAAAGATCACACAACAGCCACCAGCCGTGAAACCTCCCTCACAACCCACGAAAGGCTCACTTTCTGCAGTGACACCCTAAGGAGTAAGCAAAACCATCACTGTTTATTAGCTCATTTCTGGAGGAATAGAAGCCTACAGAAAGTGTTACTGAAACTAATTTTGAGAGTTAGGGAAGCCTCTGCTGTCAAGGTCACCATTTTCCTGCACTTTGAAAGATCTTTACTTCTTGCTACTAAATCATTTCTCTAAAACCCAAGCAAGTGGGAGCAGGGGAGCAAACTATAAAATACATCTATATATAATGTTTGGGGCAGACTTTAGCTTATTTACCATCCAGTTAGCAAAGGGATTCAGTAGTAGATGAATGCAATTTCAGCATTTAAACTAATCATAGCTTCTGGACCAGCTCAGAGCATAAGCAGCAAAAGGTTCACACTGATTATAAAATCCTATGTGGATATACCCTTAATATACTATTTTTGAAAGAAAAACGCACAGTAGTAAGAGTTTACTTCCCCACACTAAGCCTGGGCTGAAATTATAGATCAATTAAGCCTTTATTATGTATGCACAAAACAGGCAATTTTTTAATCCACATAATTAGGATTAAAATGACTTGCAGCAGAATATCTGATATCCCCCACCTCTCTCCATACAACAGCTGAGGTAAAAGATCACTCTTACTGCAAAGAAAGGCACATTCAGTACACCTGTATTTGCAAATAATACAGATACATCTCAAACAGATGGAAGAACAAAATGCTTCATAAGGATATTTTACATTTCAATCACCTAAAGAAACAAATTCAGCATTAAGGTATTTTGCACCCTTTTTCCACTACTACGTATTTTAAGAAAATTCACAGGTCTAGGCAGTGTCACACCTGAAGGTTGAGCCACCTGCAGTGACTCTCCATCAGTCTTTTTTGCTAATATAATCATGCTTAATTGGAATAGGAATGCTGGCTTCATAAGAGGAAATAGCTCTTGGGTGAAGAACTAGGTAACAAATTCCAGCTGCTTTTCCATGATTTTCATAGATAGAGAAAACACTTTCTATGGAGATTCTGAAAAACACCTAGCTGCATTCCTATAAACTGTCATTCTCTTACACATGAAAGTAATTCAGCATTACATTTCAAGAGTGTACCATGTCATTCACAAACTGAAAATGAGGATAAAATAGAACCATGTGTACAGCCCACTCTAATTCTACATCATGTGGTCAAAATATGGGGTCCCAAGGAATTAGAGTATCTATTTCCACTCAAAAATCTTGAAGACCAGGAATAAGACTTTTAAAAGTATTTGGGGCGTGCTTTGCCTTTTTCAAAGGAATTACACAACATAGTTTAAGACATATCTCCTCATCAACCCTAAACTTTTCTGCTGGACAGCATTCATCGGATTATCTGGCAAAATTGTAATAATTAATTAATCCAGATGTCCCTAATGCACAGTTGGTACATGTGACCAAAGGAGAAATAAACCCCACAGAAAGGAGCAGACAGACATTGAATATCTGAAAGCAAACATGCCAACTCACATGCCATTCAGGTAACAACTACCACTAATAACCTTTCAAAGCCCTCCCCTATTAAGCACCTGATTGTACTATAGAGCTTAGTCTGAGGAGAGAAAAAAATCTTTGCCTGTTACATAATGCAGCAAGAAGCACACACTACTGGCACTCATCTCTCAGCAAAAAAAAGCAGTATTTTTTTATCACTTTCATATTACACAATTCCTCTATTTCCTCTCCTAAGATGATAAGTATTTCTGTGGGAAATGTATAGGATGTTTTAGCAATAGAATATCTTAGTGCTCCAAGCACAGAACCATAATATGAATTTTAGGCACATGCTGCCAGTAATCTAACTCCTACTTAAGAGGAGTGTGTTACAAATGCATTGCTGAAATGTGACAGATACCCATGCAGGTCTGTTTTTCTCAATCTCCTTTAGCTGAACCAGCATAAAAAAGTTGCCAAGCCCTTGTAATTTTAAAGCAGCCATTTCATAATCACTTGAGTATTCTCGTCTACTTTGTGCTAACATTTTAGGCAGATGCTAGGAATGACCTGACCCTGAACAGCAAAGATATTTAAGGAATGAGAGAGCCTTTGACTAAAAAAATGTCATATCCATTATACCAAACGATTCTTATGAATTGACAAGAAGCTAAAATGGGTGATGTCAAAAGGTTACCAGTTAGGAGCACTAGAAAGTGCCCACTTAAGGTACATACAATACTTTATATCTGGGTAGCTCTCTCCACTTAGCTAACCAAACACACAAAAAAGAAACAAGCTTTGGGCTGACCTAACTTTTCAATAATCATGAACTGATTTACTGTGTTTGATCTTTCACAATGCTGATATGAATAGCCACCACTCTTCTTTCTCCTTTTAAGATACTTCTAATCTTTTACTTGGCAATAGACAATTGTCAAATAATAGAATAGCAAAACTGGAAAGAGCAAGAACTGAATGCCTTCCCAGCTGTTCACGACTGAATAATGCAACTGGTTATTTTATATGAATATAAATTGACTCAGAATAAAGATAACTACATTTAACAAGTTGTCAGTCAGATGATGGTCCCCACTTACCTGTTGTGGAAGTTCACTGATTAGGTACTGAGCAAATTTTTGCAACTGATCTCTTTGTAGCCGAGACAAAGACTCAGAAACAGGTGCTCGTAAGCACACTGCAGATGCCTGAAGAAAGAAAAGGAGACACAAACTTCAATTAATGAAGCTGTCTTCATCAAATTGATGAAGAATCACAAATACTTGCTATGCTGATGCATACCACGCTTGGTCTTGATGGCAATATTTTTTTCTCTGAAATTATGTAGTATATTGCAGATAAGATGCAAATAAGCTGTCTAAGCATTATAAAAACTAGTTTTAAGAGTTTTTTTAAGGAAACTGATGTTTTTAAGATCTGTTGTTGCTATCAGTTGCACAAATACTGGCATCAATTTCAAAACAAACCTCTAAAATAGGATATTATCCCTTAAGCTTCTGGCAAACGAACCAGCTCTGTGGGGGATTCTGTTTCACAGAATCACCACCATCTCATTTATCTCTTTAGAGTGACTTCATTCAGTCTAAAAATCTCTTTCCATATCTTAGAACAAATTAGATTATAAAAAACCTCACCACTAGCTTCTTAACCTTTTACACTCGACGTAACTAAAATGTCCCACTTAAAACTTAACCTGTATGCAGTCAAGAGCAGTTTGATAATAAAGACATTTCTGATAATGTCTTGTCTACATAGAGCAATATACCTTGGCTTGTAACTTGCTAGTGTCAGAAGTGAGTTTATACAAACACAAATTCTTTCACTGTAACTTTTCAGGTGGAGAAAGGATTACAGGCAAAATAATTATTTTTATCTTACACAGGGTCCAAATTTTGAGTGCAAATAATACAAATGACAATTTGTTTATTAGCTTCATTCTCCATATCCACCTTTTAAGAATTCAAACTAAGAATTCAAAGCAGAACCCACTTTTTTGCCAGCTCTCCAGTCCTAAATACAGAAAGTCTACCAATATTCAGATTATTTAACAAAAGTATATTTAAGCCGAATGCCCTTGTCCACTGTGAAATACTAACAAGCTTCAGCAGGTTACTAGAACTTATTAAAAAATCTAGAGTTGATCATAAGCATGTTAGCTGTAAAATGTTCTGTGACAGCAGAAAGTCTTCTGTTTTTTTCAATCAACACTTGATCCTCTTTGTTTCTCAGCTTCCCAAAGCAGAGGAAATTCAACTGTATGTAAGACCAAAGCCTCAACTGGTATTTCATGTCGATTCTACACATTTTCAACTGAAGTTGGTTAGGATATAAAATGCCTACTTTTTGCTCTATGGAAGGCCACATAGAATAAAAGCAGTCAAATAAAAACATAAACCTGACTGCTTGAAATCTGCAAGTCAAAATGACAGTTACCTCAGTAAGTGTAAAAATGAACTGGTGAACATAAAGGCCAACAGTGATCAAAATTATTTTCCTTCTGCACTCTGATCAAACAACATAAAGAGTGAGCTTTCAAATCCTGTACTTACAAAGACTTTTATTAAAAGAAACTATTGGTGACCTTCCACTCTTTTCAGAGATTAAGAAATAATGAGCAATTTTAGCATTTAAATGAGAAATAGGAAGGGGCCAAAAAGCACTCAGTATCTACCCTTAGAAATCCGCACATTACCAAAGCACAGTCTGCAGTTTAGGGTCTCAGACAATTCAGCCTACAGAGCGCAACTGCAAGCAGACATTTGCACAATCTGTAACCAAAAGGAGTGTCAAGAACCATTTCCCTAAAGGGAATGTGTGTTGCAGAGAACTGCGCTGAGGAGAGTCTCGGGGAAGGGAGAGCAGAGCTGTGCTGCACGCCTACGTTGTGGATGCGGAAGAGGCAGAGCGCCACGACGTGAGCGCACCACTTGGCCCCGGCGCCGCAGGTGCAGCTGCACGATGTGATCCGGCACCGGTCAAACATCACCGCCACGTTGTACGCGCCCTTGGGGGGCACCATCTGCGGGGGCACCACAGTGGCACTCAGATGGAAACCTGTGGAAATTTTCAAGTCCAAAGTTACTCCTCAGGTATTTGGGGAAAAGATCCAGCCAGCACAGAAATACAGGTATATGCCATTTAAACACTGAAACAGTAGGTCTGGCAACAGCATCCATATAAGGACGGACATGGATCTAGAGTCTCCAGTACTTCTTTCTTCCCAACCAACTATGTCTAAACATTAGCAGAGAAGCATAATGTGTTGTATGAGACTCAAACACACCAGCTCTTAATACATTAATTTCTCTTATTATTTAACAGAGCAAAGCAGAACTGGATACAGACATCCCTGAAAACTGTCAGGTTTAGTTTACAGGGTCAAAGCTAGATTATGCACATATATGTGAGGTATAACTTCTGTGCTAACTTTGGCAGCAGTGCAAAATGGGCCAGGTGACTTGTTTGGAATTATTTCCAAGTCAATCAATTTTCACAATTTCACAGTCCATTAAAGAAGGCAGCACTTAACCTGAAACACACACTTTCACTTAGTGGCTTCAGAAACTACCCATTTGTCATCAACTATGCAACTCCTTGCAATTTTGTTAATATCCCTTTTTTACAAATCATGACCTCAGGAAAAAAACGCAAAACCTCTTGCTTAGACTAAAACAATGGAAAGGAGAAATTTTAGAAATAACACTTGAATCTAGCCCCATTAATCACTGACCATAAACAAATAAATTATGACAAAGGTCTTTGAGGAGTCTTAGCTTCACGTAGACTCATGAACAGTGCTTATGAGTTGTACTCATAATGCAGCTTCCTCTGGAGATGTTGCTCATCCAGAGGGACACGTATGATCAGGAAGAGGCCAGCAGGAGCATTCATCTTCTACCCGTCTTGAAGGTGCCTATCAGCAGTCAGTAATCCTCTACAGCAACAAGTAACAGCCTCAGAACATCTCTGCTAATCTGGAATTCAGTTTTAATGAAGCACAGAAAGCACTGGGGCATCAAAGTCATAAGAAAACTTCAGTCCAACAGTCTACCTTAAGTAGAAAAATATGGCTTGGGACAGATAACTTCTCCATCATGAGGACAAGGAAGTAGATTATAAATCCACACCACTAAGTTTTTATTATGATATTGTGAGATCATAAAAATGATGGCATTCAGAAGTGCACGACCTACTAAATTTATTCAATTTAAAATAATATGCACCATTTCCTCCTCAAAATATAATCCCCATACTAATACAAACTTGCTCTTACCTTGCTTAACCTATTTGTCCTGTTCACCACAATTCAAATCCTCTCCCTGATGTGAGTGATTATTTTGATTAGTACACAAAATGCCACCCAAATTCTTCAGCCATTTTAGCAATTGGAACAGAATCAAAACAAAAGAAGGCATTCACACAAAATTACTGCACTGCTTATTACCAGATACAGTTCTAATTTATGTCCCACATTTGGTTAATACAACCCAAACAGTTCAGCTAGTCCTTCTGTTACAGTAAAAGCATCTCAGAGTAATGCTCTAACTTTCACATAAGCAAATTAAGCATTTCACAAGTTGGAATTTCAGGAATTCTGTTATACTGCAACAAAATAAATATACCAAAGGTATTAGAGAAGACTGGATTCCAGTTCCAAGTTCTTACCAAGCCCCTACTGTGATATTCATCTTTGTATATGAAGACAAATGATAATGCAACAAGGGAAGAACACTTACAAAAAGATACAAAATTTAAGGAGTTTAACATGACGTATATCACAAGCTTCAACTCAATCTGTAGCTTGACAAACATGTCTGACACTTACAATGCTAATTCAAGCAGTACTGCCCAGTTAATTCTTTTGCAACACCAATCTTGCTGTGCTTAATAGTTTGTGGGATGGCACAGGAAACTATATGAGGAAAGCAATCTGGATTATAATTAATAGTTTCTTTCACCAGGAAAAATTGAAAGAATGATAGAATCTTTAAGGTTGGAAAAGACCTCTAGGATCATCTACTTAAACATTAATCTGGCACTGCCACATTCACCACTAAATCATGTTCTTAAGTTCCACATCAATTCATTGCAACATGTCTTTCTTCATCACTATTCCGTTACTGTTGTAGGGGCAGTTCTGATGTCCCTACAACAGTAACAGAAAACACACATCTCTGCTTAGAATTCAGGAACTTTTGAAAAAAAAAAAGGGGAAAACAAGAGTTGAACAAAAGCTTTTACATAGAAGGCAATTTTGGACAGTTGCTTGTTTGAAACCAAGATAGGAGAACCTCTAAGAAGTGGTGGAGACACTATTGAAGGAAATGGCAAGTTAGAATCCAAACTGAACCTGCTGCTGCCTTCCTCAGCTGTTAAAAAGAAACTAAGACTATGATAAAAAGGAAGCCCCTGAAATCTACAACGAACCTGTTTAAGAACAGCAATGTCTTCAGTGCAACAATGTGGGTATGTGATTGCTACAAAGTGAATGGATGGAGGAGGTCTACAAAAGCCAATTCCATGAGTATATACAGGAGAAAGCTGTAAAAAATTGGGGGTTTGGAATGTAATGAAGAGGTGCTACTGTTCAGAAATCACAGATATGTATATGCATTCAGACAAAATTACTAAGATTATTTATGACTAAAAAATAAATCTTAGACTACAAAGAGAAATGGGACAAAAAGAGCACAAAGCACAAGTCAAGATTTGTCCTACAGAACACAGTATCACAATGCACTGCTCAATCCCTCTCCAAATCAACTCCCTGCTCAAGGGCTGCTTCATTTCCTGTGTTTCTTCTCCCATTTGTCAGTGTATGAAACTCAATACCGCAACTACACACCTTAAAATCACCTGGCGTGGACAACTGAAAATATATTCATCCCATCTCTGCTGCCCAGCTTCTGGGCTGCTATATTTATGAAAAAAAACCCCACAATTAGATAGAGTTCCTCTCCTAAGGACAAGGCAACCTTACTATTTAAACAAAGTTTCTTCCTTCCATTCCACACACATAATCCTTTGTCAAGAATCATAGTTGCTTCTATGTGTACTTGAGAAGCTTTTCCCCTGTATCACTCACCACCTCCTCTTTTTCCCTACTTTTCTGTTCACCCAAACACAGGCTTTGCACTAATATTCCTAGCCTTTGTTTTCTGTACATTGCTTTACACCTCTTCCCTTTTTTAATGTATTACAGAAACAAGTGCTAACCACAGTACTTTATTGTGTATCAAATATTTTGCTCTTTTCCACTGTCAAAGCCCCAAGAATTACTAAATTTCATCAAGCTTCTTTTGACTCGTTTTCTCTGCCTCAAACATTTGGCTTCCTGAAGTTTAGTAGATTCCTTAGAGGCCTCTCTCAGCATTTCAGTCATGACATTGGAAGATTATTAATGCCCTCTAAAGTCAGTTTAATCCTATTTAGCAAAATTTCCAAATCAATGTTGACATTCCAAAATTACTATCTGGTCTCACTGACACTATGCGAGGTAGTTTTAGCTCAATCTGACAAAGAATCACTTTACTTCCATTCCCAAGAATTCCTGCTATTGCTATTATAGTAGACACTGGATGAAGTAATACCCTTTCAGAAGCTTTACCCTATATTCAGGTAACAGTTCATTGGTCTCTTGCAGTCTGTATGTCTCAAAAACCATCTCCTCTTTTTTGTCTCCCCAGACCTTTATAGCACATGTCCTTTTTATTCACTTTCTGTGGGCTCTTTACCTAAATTTATTCATTTCCCTCATCACTGAGAGTTAAGTATTCCTGGTTCTAACAACTAAACAGGCCCACAGAAGTCTCTGTCCCGCATCACATGAAAACAGAATAATTTCCTAAATTTCCTCCTTAACATTATACAGGTTTTTATATTATTATTTTTCTTATTAGAACAGGCTTGGTTCCCACATACCGAATAATACTCTGATTCTGAAGCTCAAACTTGCAGAAAAGAAATCTGCATGGGATTTACACAGCCCTCCTTGACATACTAGTAGTACCTTTATTTCACATAATACCTTCTGGTCAAACAGCTGCCACTGAAAAAGCTATCTCAATATTCTTCTTTGCTTCAAAGGTCTTAATGAAAAATCCAGAGTCCAATTCTTTGCACAGATAAGATTAGCTTCTATAGCCAAAAGACGTAAAAAGAACAAGATAGTAGGAGAAGTTATAAAACCCACTGTCCAACAAGAAGGATTCCTATCTGCCAAAACACTACATGAATAATGGTACAATTAATAAAACTCTTTTGTTACAAGAATAAACTCTGCAAACTTCCTCTGTGCCATACAGGCACTTTAGGAATTGATCATTTGATCAGAAAACTAGAAAGTCAAATTCTCTTTAGCAATGAGGAATTTAAGCATTATGGAGAAAAAGGTATCTTACGCAGTTTTTTACAAAATGCTAAAACAGATTAAGGATAAGAACATTTCTGATCTTTCAGTCCATTTCACAGCTGACCTGACTGACACCTAAATAAAACACAGCATTTAGCTCAACACATTATAAAGAATACATACGGCAGGGAGTTTCAGCTAAGATGCCAGACAAGCTTGTTTTGACACATGATCATAGCACTGCTATCCCATTGCAGATATGATGTTGGGACTCTGAAGTAACTAGAGACATGGAGCTGCACTGTTCTTACCTATCTGGAGAGGGTCTTTGACAGCCCTCACCCGGAAGAGTTGCTCTCCTCGCTGGAACTCATCTGCACTGCCATTCGCCAAGCACGAGTACAACCTGCAAGACATAAACAGAACGTGTCAGGATCACTCTGGTTTTCAGAAACTCACAGCATTATCCTCTTTGCTGACATTGCTTTTGAGAAACCCTTGCTATCTGGAATACAAAGTCTAGGTCTCTCCTGCCATTTCAACATTACAATTCAACCACAAAAATCATTAGTCTCATCCTAACTGGGTTTGTATATAGTCACCAGTAGTTTAAGGGATTTCCACCTAAGGCTCTGAAATACAAATTCATTCACAGGCTAAAATTAAGTCTTCATATAGTGTAGTATATTCAAGGTCCAATGTTAGATTGCCACAGTAAAAACTCCTTCTAGACTAATTATCTGCATGCTCTTGTGAGGTTTTTTTATATCTGTGTTCATCAGAATAATGAGCATGTACAACCAGCTGGCTTGCTCTATTCCCTAGCAGATTATCTTATATCAGCACTCCTGACACTACCTCACCCATCTGATACCTGAACCTTAGACAAACATATCCAAGAACTTTCAGCAAGATTCTTTCTAAAAGAGTGTAGCATTACTACTTTGCAACAAAATTCTGAATGCACACTTACACAGGTAGACCTTGTATCATATAAAAGCTTCAGGAAAGCTTAGAAATAGATCTAAAAGCAGAAAAACTTTGACTATGTAGTCACACAGTTAATGTGGAAACATAAGAAATATATTCATCTGGCTATAACAACTCTGATCACTGATCTATTAAGCAAATTCTGGTTCTCCTATTTACATAAACAAAAGGATTGCACAGTACACTGAGCAAGCCCTCTTTGACAATTTCTGAATTGTTAAAGCTCTGAGTTCAGCAACAGGTTCAAACTGGAAAGATGATTTTGTAAGACTAATGTAAGGACAAAACTCCACAAGCTAGCCTACTGTTAGCCAAATTAAAGGATGCATTTATTTTGTTATCCTTTACACACAGAACCTAGACATCTACATGGTTTTCCTAGCACAAATGCAAGGCAGCTCACACCAGAATAAAACCCCATACCACAGCATATCCCACAGTAATCTATCCATGTATTACAAAAGGCACATGAGAGCCACAGAAGCACCAAATATACAGGACATCAAAAGGACAATGATTCTCCTCAAGTGAACAAAACCTTTTCTTAAGCATCAGTGAAAAAGAATTAGTATTTATTACCTGATATCCTCCTCATTTTCTGGGAAACTCCAGAAGGCGATTCGAAGCTGCAGTTGTTCGGGCACTGGAGGATAAACTTTCTCCACCACCTCAAATGGAATGTGAAATGCAACCTGTTTTGCAGAGAGTTCCACCAACGGGATCACCAGCCCATCTAGAAAGACAAGAAACAAAACACAATTAACCATTCAGAGAACAAAACTTGTGAGAGGTTGAAGAGGTCAAAGCAGGGAGCTCTTCCACCTTCTATCTCATCACATTAAAGACCATTTTTCATGGAGAGTTAAAGTCAGCACAGAAATCTTTTGAAGAGTGGTCTCTCAACTCCATGTTTGTTTTCAGCCACTCAGGGTATGGGTACAAATCCCAAAAAAACCAGTCCTTGGTCAAAAGAGCTGCATCAGCCTAGCAGTTTGTCTCCTGACAAAACTGACATTGCTTAGAAAGACTTAAGGTAACCACGTACTTTTCACACGTTTCTGTTACCATGTGGCAGCAACATCCTGTTAATTCCAGTAGTCTACACAAAAAATTAGTATAACATATATGTACCAGTAGCAATGGAATGGTTATCCAGGAACCTTAGTGTTGACTTTTTTGGACAACACTCAGTATTCGCCTACTTACAAGGTTTTAATTTTAATTAGTATTTGTCGGTTTATTCCCTTCACCACCGTCTTTCATATGATATCTGCCTTTATACTTGAAGCTCTTTAGAGAAGCAACTGGGAATTCACATGTCTGTACAGTGCTGACTACACAAAGCTCATGAGGATCTTAAGGCAGTAAAAGCTTTATATAAGTATATTTAACCATCACATTTCTACCAAACTAACTCCACTTTTTATGTTTTTATAAGTATATTTAACCATCACATTTCTACCAAACTAACTCCACTTTTTATGTTTTTACTGTAGATGAAGATTTCTTATCAGGCTACAGAACCCTCATGTTTCTGCTTTGCTCTGACCCAGATTACACTTCATACAAAATGCCAGACTTGTATTTGCAAGTACATACATCCCTATTTTACTGAGATCACCTCCTGACCCATCACTACAGCAGCCTTGGTTCTCCCATCTTCCAAACCCTGATGCCAAACCCCTAATTAATTCAGATATTCAATGTTATGTCTCTTCACCTCCCTCACCAGCCACTAGAACACCACTGGAAGCCAGGATGTAAACCAATCTAGCCTTCAGCTTTCCCTCCACACCAGCCTGCAGGCAGCATATCAAAGGAAAACTTAAACCCTGATGTCAGTAAGCACTTTCTCACCCTCTGCCTAGAGAGGTCCTCCAGTCCCAACAGCTGGAAAGACAGGACAGGAGAGGGCTTTGAAAGTGCATGCACACAGCAAAGCAGCCAGCATCTCCCCCAGCACTGAGACCCGACAAATGGAAGGATTACATAAATATGGAAAAAAACCCACAGTTTTCAAACATCCACATTAATAATTTGTTTTTGCAATGAAATTAGTTTCATTAGTCACTATTCTCTACTCCCAGACAAAGTCAGTCTTTTACCATCAGGGTAAGTTCTCCACTACCAATGATTTTTACTCTATATAGATCCAGTATCTCTTTTACAGTGCTATAATCCCATTCACAAATGTGAGAGAAGTAGATTATAAAAAGAACAACATTGGGAAAAGATGCGCCCCTTTCTCTACAGATAACAGATAAACAATCTTTTAGCAGAAAAGCAATTTCATTTACACTTTTGACAACCAAAATAGGTGTAAAGATTTCATCAAGACACTAAAAAATATACTGTCTTTAATTAGTACTTTAATCCCTAAAAAGTGTTCTGTTTCTAATTAGTGCAACATAGTCAAATTAATATCATTCCTGCTGCTACAGTAGTAGTAGTAGATACCACAGGAAATCCAAATTGAGGCACTCTCATACCTGAAATTACTCTGTGCAATGAGAGATATTTTGCATGGTTTAAAATGCATTTCTTCTATAGAGGTACTCTATTCCGTTACCTCATTACACAATACTAGAACTAAACAACCTCTACAAGGCAAAAGACTCAAAAAATTACTTCAGTAGTGACTGAAACACCTGTACATTCTTGTGAGAGATGCAAACTTTCAGCCTGGATGGTATTCCTTTTTATAAAGATCTGGTTCTGGGTATGCAGGTTAGATTAGAAATACTATAACACGAGACCTCCTCATCTGCTCTAGCACAAGTCAGCCAGCTTGATTTTAATAACTGTACAAAGTGAAGTAAGGTAAGGCTGACTTTGCACTGAAGCCATTAACTGATTCATCAGCTGTACCGTGTTAGTAGTAATGAGCAGAAGGCACGTGGCCGATTATGTGGCATAACTCAAGAGCACACAGCTGAAACATCTTGGGAATAAGGCAAAAGCAGTAAAACCTGGAGGGGAAAAAAACAACCCTCTTACTTACAAGACCATGCACCATTGTAAAGTTCAGAATTTTCAATAAAGAACAGAAATGGAAAAAATAGTAGAAGTTAACTGAAAAGTAGAAAATAATTTGTCAGTCATACTCCAAGGGTGAGTGAATTCACAATAGCTACCCTGGCACACATGTAAATGCTAAAATTAAGAAGCTGAACTGCCCTAAGTTTCAAGAGGGTAGTCACCCATGTGGCCAAGGTGAGACAACCCTACCTGCAAGATGGCTCAGAGCAGTATTAGAGGGTCTTTCCCCTTTTTACTCCTGTAAAGTCAGCAGGACATTCCTACTTTGGTGCTAAAACAGACTTCAAATACTCTCATCTGAATCATAAACAAAGAGATCTATTCAAGAAGTTTACTTCTGAATACACAAATCCTGGGTTGGTGGATTTATACCTACTTGTAGGTAGATTCATACCCACTTGTATCAAGAGATATTATCAATAAAACACTTATCAATAACACAAAAGGTACTCTCAGGTTCTATAATAAATATTTCTAGCAAAGAAAAAAGGAAGTCTGCTAAAGATGTAAAGGAGAAAGCACCACAGCTTCTCCTCATAAAGCAAAGTATAGGAAGGAAAACTGCAAATTTAAAAAATTAAACAGCAGTGAAGTCAAATTCTTGAGGTAACACTATCCAAGGGAGAAGACAATTTTACACTGTGGAGCAAAACCAGCAAGCATCACTATTTGCTCTTGGAAGCAGACACAACCCAACGAGAACAAAAAGCACATTTCAAGTCTTGGAAACATAGAATCACAAGTAAAGCATAAGCAACCTGAAACAATTCTCACAGGTTAAATTATTAAGAAAACCCAGGTCTGGAAGGGATTTTGAGAAGCCATCTAATCTATATCTCCTAACCAAAATGCAAGATCAAGCATATCTGAACCATTCTGAATAAATCACACCTCATTATTTACTGCCACACAACAAACAGCTTTGATGAGGACTATCCTGCCCTTTTTGCTACTGTTTTACATGAATTACAGGTTTGATTTTTATAGCCATTTTGTAACAGCTGAAACTTTAGCATAGATGTAATTATTCCCGCTGGAACAACAACAACACACCTGACCCCAAAACAGCCAACACAAGCTGTGCACACAAACCTGCATTTTCACCAGCAGAACAACTTCTCTGCCAGCAGGATTTACCACACAGAGATGAATGTGTAGCAGTTGCTTAACCTTTCCTATTAGAGAGTAGGCTGTAATAAGGTGCAGCCAACAATTACTCATAGAAACAGATCATGTTCAAAATGATGTAGCAGTATTCCTTCAGCACAGTAACCAAAAAACAGAGAAGAAACAGCTTGAATAATCAGCAGAACATGGACCATGAGAACACCACAGAGCTATTAAAACACAAAGAAAAAACAACTGGGCTAAACACTGAATATATCTGTTATCAGGTTATTTCCATTGAGGAAATAAGGTTGTTTACTTTCATCTGATACACATCCTAAAAGTAAACTATACATACAAGTGAATGAATACAAATGCAAGTAAACAAAACTCACAGCAAGAGAGAAGACACATTACAAAGACAGGACACATTGCTTTCCCTAAGTTTAGAAAAATGGCACATTAGGCTGCACTATCTTTAGATGTAGATGAGTTTACAGCTTTGATTTTACAGCAAGCCCTGGTCCCCATCTGACCTTTCCCCTCACCTTTCTCACTGACTTCACTCCTAAATGTAACAAAGAGTAACAAAGTATTATAACTACACACAGAACAAGAAGAAGAAAATTATGTGAATCACCTGTGATGTCAAAGCTAGTGAGAAGAACAGTAAAACTAAGAGGAAACATGAAGAGTTCAATCTTGACTGGTGAAGGACGTATGGGGGGGAGGGGGGGGTGTTACAAAATCTGTTTTACAAATCTCATTTTAAAAATAGTAAATAACACATTGCTTTTTACAGGATTTCCCATGTAGAAACATAAAACTGTTGCTATAGAATGCATGTAGAGCATTTCTGCTTAATTTAAGTGCCTGTCAGTAAAATGCCCCTTGGCTTAAGTCAGTGATACACTGTCTTTCTGATATCACTTAAAACCAAAATGTGCTGAGAATTCTCAAACAGGCAAGCAGAGGAAGCATTGCATTTAATAGACATATCTAAACCAACTCTTTAAAAATATTTTTCTTACTGTTTTCTGTACATTTCCTTCTAAAATTCTGCTGTTGGTTTTAGTTTATTCTCTTGTTCTTTTTTTTTTTTTCTTCCTAGAAATTTATTCTGAGTTGATGCCTTTAAGAAGTAGATGCCAGAGAAATATAGTCCTTCAGGGCTCAGACTTGGCAAGAAATATCAGAAAACATCACCTTTGTCTTTAACTCTCCAATACTTGGGGGTGAATGCTGTGAATGTATTTTTAAAACCCTTTCCCAAGGTGAATATTAATTAAAAGGCTTATGTTTCATTTTGCAAAGATGTATTTGTTATTTCAAATAAATTATATACCTAAGGCATTTATGCCATTGTTTATAATTCTTTTTCTTCTTCCATTTTACCATATAATCAACATTTTATAAAAAGCAACATCTTATAAAAATCCATCTCTGAACTGCAGATAAGCTACACGGTATGTACCAGAAGCATTTTGCCAAAGTCTGAAAAAGATACTTTCTCTTCCTTTAAAGGTATTTCTCATGAAAACTTCCATCCACAAGCACGTGAATTTTAGTTCCCTATTCAAAGAGGTGTTAATTAAGAGCAGAACTGATTAAATGGGTAACAGACACACCATCATCAGTTGGTTTTCTATCACACTAACATTTTGCCTCCTTAAGTCCCACCCCTACAAAGTCAACAAAAAGGGAACATCAGAAGTGTTGAACTAACATCCTTGCAGCCTACATAAGCAGTAAGGGTCACAAGACACATTTGTGCTTGCTTGCTGCTCTGTGGCTTTCAACCACAGACTTGTGAGATGAGTAGTGAATACTTACTATAAAATTCCCAAATTTCAGGCAACTTTATTAAAAACACAGCCCATCTATAATGCACTAGTACATAATACATAGAGATGATGGAATATTAAGTGCATCCTTGAATAGTCTTGGGATTACAATTTTGGGAGTAAGTCAGACTAAGTACAATTAAATTAAGGTTCATGGTCCAGTCACAGACAGGACAGCTGTGTTTCCAAAGAGATAAAGGAAAAGTCCTCCACCTAAGTGTATGAGATTTTTCAGCTACTCTGTGCCTGTAAGACTTGGAACACAGGAAGTACTGAACCACAACCACCAAGCTCCAGAAGGAAACTAAATACTTAACATAAAAATGCAAGATAAACTTAAATATATGAAAGAAAGAGAGGTAACATCCAAGCACCGAAAACAATTGAACTACTTACCTTTAAATACCCATACTAAAATGGGTCCAAGTAAGGGGAGAGAGGATTTGGAATAGAAGAGTGCAACTAAATTGAACATCATTAAAAACTGCCATTGTAAAGGCTCGCAGATGAGCGCCTTTGAAGCTATACCATATAGCAAAAGACAGATTAGCTACACATATGCTGAGAGTAGACCATCCAAAGAAGCACTGTAGATAATGAAGAAAACTTCACTCAGGATGCCCTCTTTCAGGCCAGTATTCACATACTTAAAACTAGGGATTCATTTCCCTTCAAAAGATCATCAATCTCTCAGCTGCATATGATCTCTTCAAATCACACAGCTGGTCGCAGTGGTGTTCAAAGAGAACACACACATCACAGACTGCTTCAGCTCAGCTGGAGCTGCTGGGTTCTTACAGGAGCCCAGCAGACACCAAGAAGGGCTACCACTTTCTTGCCCCACATACAACACAAGGGAACAAAGCCAACTGGCAAGCCAAGGGGTGAAGACCCAGAAGCTGAACTAAGACCCTCCTGCATCAGAACCTGGCAGCTGAATGGATACAGGGAGCTGCATCTGCACCCACTCATAGTCCAGCTTGACTATATGGAGAATGAAGCATCTGAAAACTAGAAACCACAACTCCATATTCAAATACTGATGCCCAGCTGTCTTCAATTAGCTGTTTTCAATTCCCCTGCTTCAGTTTAATAATTCTATGCCATTTTGTACAAAGGGAAAAAAGCCACAATATTCCTTTGTAAGAAAAACCAAGCAAACCACAATATTGCTAAAAAGTAGAAGTTTTTCTTTTACATGTTAAGGAAGCTAATGCAAAGATACAGGTTCCTGATTCCCCAACTATTTGTGCAGTATCAATCTTAAAAAAACAAGCAACTTCTTTACACTGAAACACTTGCTGTACCAAACTATAATAAAGTTTCAGCTATTAGTTTCTCAGATACTATGCACTCCAAACAAATTCCCTGCAAAACACCTCAGTATTCACAAAGCCAACTGCAACAACAAATGGAGAACAGCCTTTGGTGGAATTCATCTGTGCGAGTTTCTCACACACTGTGAAGAGTAAGAGGGTTAGACAAGACAAGAACAGGGATCAAGTGATGGAGATAGGATACTACAAATGCTACTGCTGATTATTATTAATCAGCCTTGCTCAGAACACAGACTAGAGGGAACGTTTTGACCTGAGGGCTCCCTTGGTTTTGTTTTCTCTTAATGTTTCTGTACTTTCAAAATATCCACATACTCATGACAAGTAAGCACAACTAAACAAATGATCTAGCAAAAGCAGCAAGGACAGGACACTGTAATGCAACCCTCAAGTATTTCAGGCAATTAGCCACAGGAAAAACTCTAAAAATATGGTTTTATCCAAGAGGCTTGTATGGCAGGATGATATTCTCATCATGGAAGAATGAAAGTATTTATATATACACACACATATACACACTTTTTTAATAATCAGAAACATACTCCTCAAGAGAACTAAGTGATCAACAAATTAGCAAAATGCTCTAGAGAACAAAGAGTCACTTCGAATCACACATACATTTGTTCACAAAAAGAAACCAAACAAGAAATAGCAGGATTATTTGGTTTTATTTTCTTTTGTCTATGCAATTCACTCATTAAATATGCACATTAGCCTTCTTACTGCTTGTAAATAGTGCAGAACTCTCAACTAAAAATTTGAGGTTTTTTTTAATTTACAGGCAAATCTGCTTCTCTTATTTGCTTTTATTTTTCTCCCTCTCCATTGCTACTACCCCCATGAGCTTACTAACAGCACTAAAACCCTAATGGAATCTGTGTTTACAAGACATTCTTATATCCCTTTCTTCCTCAGCAAGAGTTATGCAACTCTATCTGATCACATAAACATTTTGCAGCAGTGAAATGACATTGAAAATTATGTCAATGAGTTGCAAATGCAGAGATACAAGACCATGTTGAAAGCAAAAATAATTTGGGGGAGGCCTACATCAGCCCTAAGCCACACAATGACATTTTTATGTACAAAACAGTTGAAAAGATGAATAAGCCACATAATTTTTTCATTAGCATTTACTGCATAAGACTGATGAGATTCATAGCCACAAACCATTAAAAAGACGGATCCCAGATGGGCAGATTACAGTCCAGAGTAGGAAACTTCACACTTAACAGAAAACTGCAGCAACTATTGCTACACAAATTTCTTTACAGACATCACAACATTTTAAGAAAGGTAGTATTTTTAACCCAATGCAAAAAGGGTTGTTTTATCACAGGAGGATGTCCAATTCACCCACAAAGTCCCTGCTACTTGCAGTAAAAGCCATAGCACAGTCAAATTTCATCCAAATTCAATTTCTGAAAACTGCTTAACACTACATCACAAACAGCTTGTATGTGTAAGTCAAAATATTTTATGGTTCAAATTATTTTTGCTTCCTGGATTTGGATTTCCCTTCAAAATGAGAGAAGTATATTATTTTGCTGAAAGCCAAATAATCCTGGCAAAATATCTCCTGGCATCATGACCTCCAAGATTAAGATAGTTTAGGAAGCTGTAATTAGTTCCTTCTATAAGGCAGGCCTTAACATACATTAAAATATGAGAAAAACAATACTTGTATTTTATTTGCACATAAGCCCTGAAGAATACAAATTATTGCAGATTTAGAGGACTGAGTGGGTAGGGGGTTTTTCCAAGTGTCAGTAGTTTTAAACCTGTTAAGGCTTGCAGTTCCCTTCTGCACATTTCTGATAAACCCATTTCACTATGTTTCTCTAAATTTCCTTTCTGAATGCACAAAGAGTTAAAAAAACCCCACAACTGAAAACCAACTGACTTAACTTTGCTCACCTGTGTTAACATCAATCAGAGGACTGCACCTCAAAACAGGTTTTGCTAATGAACCTGAGCACCTAACAGAGGAAAAATGTCACACTCAGCACGATTCCTGCTGTTTCAATATTAGACTGAGTTAAAATTATTTTATCTTTAGCTCATTATTTTTGAAGTTATGTCTTTAAGCATTCCAGTGTCATGCCAACTCCTGGTAACACCTTCACTTGACTTCATGAGACTAAAAAGCCCTAGAAAAAGAAAGGTGGTTAGGTTTTATAATGGTAAGCAGTAACTGACCAGAGAACTAAAACTCAGAAGATACATGATGTGTGTTTAATCCAACATTAAGAATTCTAACATACTAAGAATTTAAAGAGGTGCATGTCTGAAAACTTTCTGCACTCTGAAGGTCAGCTGGCTGAAGAACAGATTTCCCTTCTTCTCTTTAAAAAGCTCTCTCCCTTATGTCCTTAAAGCTTCATAACTACAACATTTGTACTGCATTAGAAATCAGATCTCTACAAAGAAGACCACTTTATTAACATCTTCAGAACTACAGTTCAAGGAAAATGTAGCAAGCTACAAGTTACATTTGGTAACAAATAATATGTGTAAAGAGGGAGGGGAGGAAAAAAATGCATTATTTGTTTCCATGACTTCAGGACAGAAACACCAGCACATTTCTCCAACACTAACTTGAAGTCCTAAGATCCTGCTCACCTATGTTCTGCCTAATGTGTCAAGATTTTGCTGCAAAGGCAGAAAATGCACCAACAGAAAACATCTGCTCTGAGAAAATATAAGGACCTCTTCAAGCACAACTCAAATCTAGATCAGAAAGGTGTTTTTTCCATTTAATTTCATGACTACTCCTATGCAGTAACTGAAAATCTGCACAAGGCTATGTTAATGAAATGGGAATATTCTATGGCCTTTTTTTCAAGTCTCAGCTACTTTAATATGACTGAGATACCAAAACTCTGATACCAGTATTAGCAGGTAATGCAGCATTCACAGCTTGAAAATCTCCTCTGAAAATCAGACAAGAAAACACTTATAAATTCATTTCATAAAAAGAGCAGCCTGGGCAACCAACTGACAGCTGCTAGGAATCCTAAAATAAACAGCAGATTTTTGTAAAGCAAGACAGACAGTGCTACAAAACACTGCATTCATGCCATTGCTGGCCAAGGTTTCATGACAAATTGGGCAGCTTGCATTGAAAATAAGTCCACAGCTGATGAAGCAGATTAGCTTCAGGCAAGTAATTTCCCCTGCACTGTTAGTCCTTGCTCTCTCACCCCTCGCAGGAAGAATTCTGCACAACCAGGATTGTGCATTCAGAGCACAGACATCAAACAGTTCCTGCCTCCTGAAAGCAAGACTCAGTATTACCAGTTACTCCCACTCCTGCCCCACACAAGGTATTTAGAAAGTGCAGAATTCCAAATTCTCTCCAGTGGCCTATGACCAAAAAAAAGCTACAAAGACCAACACAGACCAAATATTTTTCTGAATGTAGATGATGGAACACAAGCATAAGTCAAAGTCTGACTTCACCACAGCTGAGAATCAATATCAAGAAGTATTGACATGTTTTCAGACGCAAAAGGAAGTCATACAAAACACCATGCAACCTCCACTACTTATTGTGCTGTTCTCTACAGCACCATCCTTAGTAACCATCCTTAAGTATAACATGCAAAATTAATTTCTAACCAGTGTGTTTCAAGCATCTAAATAAATGCCAGAACAGTATCACTTGGCCTCCAAGTGCCAAATGCACTGGCAAACACTGAAGAGCTGTATTTACTGAATGTATCAGTATAACATGAGACCAATTTTTGGGGGTTGATGGGAAAGTTATTGTCTGAAAAGAATAAAGGATAAGGCATTCTCATGTCTATAGTAAAAAAAAATAATTAAACAACTGTCAGGAACTCGAAGAAAACATCACCTCTTAATATTACCAACTGGAAACCAATAGAGGTTGAAATATATATTTCATAAATATATGTAAAAAGAAGTTAGATATCTGAATTCTTTCCAAAAAAATCTTACTTGATTCCTTTCTCTCCCCTTTGGTTTTGTAAAAATCTCCCCAAATGTAACCTCAGGCTTTATGCGACGTTACAGAGCTCAGTCAGCAATGTCCTTCAGTACCAGGTTCTCCAGCACAGTTCCAAGGCACAGCAGAGCAGTCCCAGCCACTCTGAACCCCCCTGCCTGCACAAGCTTGCAATGCTGGCAACACCCACCCTGCCTTAAGCTCTCAGTCCCTAGCAATTACATTTTCTCCCACTCAAAGTAAAATTCACCTGATCATTAATTAATAACCTACAGCTGGAGAAAGTTCATCTTCTAACAAGAAAAAAATTCCTTCCCATTTTCCTCACGTCACATGTAGGGAGAAAATGGGCAAAACAAAACTGGTTAAAAAGGCACATATGAAGCAAGCAGGCATCAGAATGTTACAAGCATGTCTCTTATTTTCAGTGCACAAAAATAATACCTAAAGCATCCCTGCTGTGAGGCACTGATTAACTGCAGTCCATTGCATGAATTTGGCTAGGCAAAAGAATAATATCTCCCAAGTTCTCCCTAATATCACAAGACTGAAGCAAAATCAACCATCTTTTGAAAATGTCCACAGAACACAGCTCCTATTCACTACTAGACAGGCAAAACAACTCCCTGTACTTGAGAAGGATAAGCAGCTTAGCTGACCCCATGCAGTACTGCTTTAAATGCAAGCAAGTAGTATATGAAACTTTGAGACATTTTAGGTCAAATACAACCTTATCTGCAAGACATGCATAAAAGACCTAATTTACAAATATTTTCAGCTGTCCCTCTGATAAACAAATTAACCAGTTACATTTCTTTTTCCTCCCATCTCAGCATTCACGGACCTAAATATGAGGTAAGAAATAAAATTACAAGCAATATGCAATAGGAACTGTAAAGAGCTCAGGAGAATTGCTAAATGATGCCCTATAGTCTTCAAAAATGTATTAGCTCCTCAGAAAAACTGTAATTTCATTTGTACACCTATTAATTACATACCACCTGCAGGACTACCAAGAAACTTCAGTGTCAAACCCTGACCAAGTATTTTTAGCAATCATTTCCTAAAAGCATGGAACTTGGACACTCATGCCATTATCAAACTATTCAATTAGCCTCGAGCATGAGACAGATGTGATTTTACCATGTAAGAATTCTAGTACAGGGACATTAAAAAGAAAATAAAAATCAGTCACAAGAAGAATCAGTCTCAAGAATCACAACTGGTGATACACAACGTCACGCAAATGGGAGCATATGCAGAGAACAGTAAGCCTGAAGCAAGACACGGTCAGATTCCATAAGGCCATACAGTACCCAATATCCACAGGTTCAGAAATGTTTCTGTACTTCAACCAAGAATCTCATTTTGTCACACACACTGACATGATGCCATCAAGAACAGCTCTAATGCACACAGGCATTTTTTTAATGAAAATCTCTAAGAAAGAGTCTAGATGGTATCTTGAGTACTTTTATTGTAGGGTCAACTCAATTTTTCTTTCCTTCTGACTAGGGAGACAAGCTGCTCAAAGCAGCATCTTTAGAGATCTCAAGTGTAATGAACAGAAAAACCACACTTATCTTTTTCCACTAGTTGATCTGCGGGGGTTTGGGGTAGGAGCAAAACTAATTGCATTTTAAAACATTGGTGGTTTTATGTTCAGGTCTCCATCAGCGAATTATTCATGTTTACCAGTATTTCTGGATAGCAAAAAACAATGACCATCTGCTTAAAGTTTTCATCTCTCTGAATAGAGGAAAAAACAGACTCAATGGCCCAGGTATTCACCTGCCCACTGTGCAGTAAGTCACCATGTAAAATGTCTTAACTTGGGAGAAAAAAGCACCCCTGGATGTCTCCCTGTAAAGACTAAGTGTTTGCAGATCAATTCTGGGAAATACTTCTTTTATCATGCTACCTATTTATATTTTTGTAAAAAAGGTGGACTTCTTTTTTTGTATTGTATTTGGTCTCTGAGGTCCCTCTTGTTCCTTCGGTCAATTATGTTCTCCCCTCCAGCATCCAGCTTTTCTCCCACAAAAGGACAGGATTTCTTCTGTGGACAGATATTTTTCTTCCCCCCTCCCTCCTGTTAATTTATCCTTTCCCTTTCTTTTACATGCCAATTTTTATCCCACAAGAGAAAGAAGCATGAAAGCCCTGCTATATGTCTTAGAGTCACAAGATAAACCTAGAAGACAAAAGAAAGGCAAAAAAGTCACTGAGACACCAAGAAATAATACTCAGGTCCCCCTACTTGCAGCAGCTGAATGAGAATGTTAAGTTTTTGTTAAAAGACACTACTCCTGCAATCTTGTCAGGTTTCCTTCTTTTATGGAAAGAGACTGTCTTAACTTCCAACTTTTTTCTCACACTAGCAGAGATTAAGGTAAATACAAAAAAACAACACAAGCTTTTTCCAGCTTACATATGATCAGCTTTTGCCTAATTGATACTGGTAAATCCTGACACCTTCATTTTTCTTAATTTTTCTTTTCATCCAGCATTCTAGAAATACTAATGATGATTCATCGTAGAAGGAATATTTTATTAAAACCAGGTACTTTTCACAGCATCACTTTTCTCAAAACACATAATTCCAGAAGATTTTAATTAATAGGTATATTGCAACCTGACAGAGCTCCTTTGTTTCATTCTTTTCAAATACAGTACATTTCCAGCTGAATGGAAGCAAATATAGATGAACTAAAAATAATCAAAACAGTAAAGTTTCCACAAGTCTTGCCCAAAATGTTTTAAGCACATGGGGAAATGTGGTCAAAGACATCACTTTGAGTCTTTTCTGTTAAAGCTGCTATATAACTACCCACAGCCTTGCCAGAAATAAAGAAGAAACAAAGAAGAAAAGATGCATCAAAGAACACACAAACTGTAAGAAAAATGAGAATCTTCTGATTGGTAATCTTATATTTAAGTGCTCTACACAGCTTCTAAGGAGAAAATTTAAAAATGTGTCATATGGTATTTTGAAACCAGAATCGGTATTTCAAGTATTTTGTACATTATGCACCACTGTTATTTAATGTTTAAAAAATAAAATTCTAAATGTAATATTTTACCTAGTTGAACTCTTTGTGCTTTGAATTTTACTTTTGGAGGGTTCAGAAGGCTGTTACAAACCAGGAAGAGGGAGGAAAGTGCTTAATACACATAAAGTGCATTAAAGTAAAATTTAAAAAAAAACTTATACTGATGACACTATTTTATGTTAGTCTTACAACTGCCTTATACTCTTACACTTAGATAGCTAATACAAAAAGTTATTGGTCTAAAAGGAGCAACGAAATTTTAAAGACATTCTTCAACTTAAAGTACCAAAGAATAAATAGGTTTTGACTCTTTGAAAAGTTTCTTATAAAAAAAAAACAAACCAAAAAAAGCTTCCAAATAAATTATTGATATTCTAAATAGACAAATATGCACTCCAGAAGTTCATTAAAGTATGTAAACATCTTCTGAAACTGTACATTCCTTTTTTTCCTCCGGAACAAAGTACTATATATTAACTAGGACACAGAATACTTAAGAGGAGATGCTCTTTGCTCCTGGTTTGTAACTGGCATAAGAGACACTGTTCAAATCACTGATGTCCATTTCTGTTCCCTCAAAGATATTGCTGGGAGAGGGAGAGAAGAGGGGTTTTGAGTGTTTGTTTAAAAGACTGCAAAACAGAGATTTCAGAGAGTGGGGAGAAAAGGGCCTGGCCACAAGTCAACAGGAGTGATGCAAGTTCTACTCCCACAACTCATATGCTGAATGATTTTTACTTTGGATATATTAATATCTCTAAACAGACTTTCCTAAGTTTGATCAGTTGACTTCTCATTTCTTCCTTCCTCACTAAAGAAATACAGACTGTACAGAAGGTACTAATTTTCTGCATATAGGTTATGCTAGGGATTTGTTGCTGTTCCTCAGACTGAACTGGAACTCCAAAGTTGTAGACTTGCATATTAAATCACACTTCACTGGTGGGTCTTCAAACATACAGATCATTTCACCATACTGTGACTAGAAGTAACATCAAACCAGAGCAAGAGGAGCACAGAATGTACAAGAGCCCAGCACAATTCATGAAGCTAGGAGGACACCTCCACCTGTTGAACAAGCCTGCCTGGTTTCTTGAAACTTCCCATCACTTTGTGAACTCATCAACTCAGGAAAAAAATCCCTAACAGGGAGAGGGGGAGATAAAGAAAGGGATAGGAAACAAAGGCAGAGCACAATTCAGAGTGTAGATCAAACCTGAACCCTTATCATTGCCATGAAAAAGAATAACCCCCATAGCTCCAGTAAGCCTGAAGCTCTTACAAATGGATCCTCTGTAATCTCTGGTCATTCAGCAACAGGGGGATCTCCACAAGGTGAATGGAAAGAGAAAATAAACACAGAAAGAAACATCCATGGAAGCCAGGAAGAAAGATAAGTAGAAAGATGAGACAAAAGAAAATGAAACATTTCCCCATAGAAAGGCAAGACATTAAAATAGGCAAAGAACATGCAAGTCTTTTTGGAAGGGGAAAAGAAACTCAACTAACAGGAAAGGCCAAAAAAACCACAGGAGATAACTGGAGTGGCAATTTAAAATCTCAGTAGTAACATGCAGTTCCTGATAGCTTCTTTATGTGATTTATTCAGTACTCATTTCTGAAGAGAGGGATACACACATTCAGTTATCTCAGAAAGGCAGAGGAAAATGCAAATGAAGATATAAATGCATGAGAACCATTCAAACTGTGAATGATCCTCAAATGGGGAATCATTCTCAATTTGTCCATCTTCCAAAAGACAAAGGTATTAATGCATTGTGAAACCACCTTTTTTTAGAGAAAGCTTCTGAAATCTGCATCCCAGGTCCGAAAGCATGCACTTAATCATGCCCATCAGCCTTGACAAACCACTGCCTATGCAGCTTCTCTGCAGTGACTTCAGCAACAATGAACCAATGTCCCCTTTATACCTTATATTTATTACAAGGCAGTAAGTCCCTTCCTCAACTTGAAGTTTTGCTTCTGCTCCATAGCAAATCAACATCATTGCCAAGGATGGATTAGAGTACAAAAGGAAGTGAAAATCATTTACTAGGGTGAGAAAATATAGAGAAACCTATCTTCTACTAGCAACTAAGCCCTAACTTTCACATTACCTTTGCTCTTTGGACAGCTGATCTCTGTTTATTTCATAACCACATTTATCTTCTCATCAACATTTACATCTTTAGAATTCTATTGCTTCTATAAAGAAACTCACTAGGGAGCCATATAACACCTTTGCTCAACAGTTACCGTTTTGGCATTTTACTAATGAAGTTAGATATGCTATAACAGATATATTTGGGCTAGAACAGATTTGTCATGTGTTGTATCAAATTAGAAAACACAATAAACAAGACACATTACACCTATACCTCCCAGAAGTGTGAGTTGACTACAAAAGCTCCCTCTTCAGAGACACAAAGCAGAAAAAAAAAAATCAGTTGTAATATACAATAATGGCCAGTAACAAAACAACAGCAAACCACAAAGTCTCCATTTCAAACTTCACTAGGCTCAAAAAGTGGACATACTTTGGGATGATACCAGCATTCTTCTCTCATAATACCAAGAGTCTGAAGACCACACAGTATGAATTTGAAAGAGACTAAACATTCCTTCTGCTCCTTTCTGAAGTTACTGCTTGAACAAGGATTAACTTGAATTTCTTAGTTACTGGCAATCCTGAGGAAGAAACAGTGCTCTATACACCATTTATTCTTTTCCTGTATAAATTAATGAAAATAAGTCACTGTTATTTTACCAGTATAGACACTGCTCAGACTCTGATCTCTGAACTGATCACATCTTCACCTCAGGCTCTGTATATTCTCTCTGCCAATCATTTTCTCTATACAGCTTGTAGTTTTGAGGCACTGTGCCCAAAACTTCACATTGTGGGTGCTCCTAACAGCTTGAAACAACAAAAACTGTCTGGGCTGGATAATGAAAATATTTTCCAAGAGAGCACTACCTGCATCATTTCTTAGTCAAGTCTGAGGGGGTTCTGCAATACAGTATAGAATAGTTCAATTTTACAGTAAAGGAAAAAAAGTCAAGTTTTCTCACTAGCTGGCTACTGAATACAGTTTCAACACAACTCATCAGCACACTTCCAACCAAATCCACCATAAATGAATAAATACAAAATGAGTAAATATATTGTGAAAGCACTGTTTAACAATCCTACGGTATTAATGCCATCTTCTTAAATGTTTGGTAAATATTTATGCTTCAGAAACTGTGAAACAAAAGGGTGGGAAAAAGCTTAGAAGCTTTCACAAAGAAACAAAGACACAGCGGGTTTGAAGAGATAATGAGTGTACTTGAACATTTATTCTTAAAAATTCTATCACAAAAATACTTACATGAAGATAACATTAGATGTTAAAACTTTTGCAGAAAGACAACACTTAATTACCAATGGAAAATACAACTGCTTTAAAAAGCAAGAAAAGCATGAGAGGATCATAATGGCTCCTGGGAAAGAAGAGACTGCCCAGAAAAGTGGAGAAAAGGCAGGTGGGTGCATTTGTTAGTAGATGGGTAACAAATTGGTGGAATGCAATTTGATGTGTAAGAAAAAGAGTTGGAGTTACAGACCATTCTAAGAACCAGATAGTTCAGAACACTCTGCAAGGACACTGTACTTCCAAACATCCATTCACCTTAACTTCAGAGCAGAACCCTCTGTCTGCACAGTGAAAGCCTCTCTCTAATCAATGATGTATACAGGTGATGATTGGCCAAATATCAGTTAGAAGCATTACACCACTCAAAATTAAAAACAAAAGGGGTAAAGTAAGCAATCAAGGCAGTTAACAAGAGAACAAGGCATTCCTAAAAACAAACATTCCAAATCATCACAGGACTCCCAGTACTCCCAAAACCAACAGGTTTCCTCCAGGATTTCAGTGCAAGTGAATTAGTGGAGATTAAGTGTAGTTTCCAAATCTAAAGGCATCCATGAAGTGGACGGAATGCATTCCTTCTTCACATTGGCAATTTCACAGTTAAGGAGAAAATTCCTTTCAAGAGTGTAGCATAGGAAGACTATAAGAGGACTTTACCATAACAGAAATGAAATGTGAGAAAAATCAGCCAAATACAATTCTATTTTTTTGATGAAACTAGTCAAGATACCTGATTTTATAAAGAAATCAGTTCCAAGGATTATATTAGAGAAACTCAAACATTTTTCTCCCCTTTCCATCATCTTTCTAGCAAATCACTGGGGTGATTGAGTGAACACCTCATCTTTTTGGCAACCCTCTGTAGTGAACACTGTGTGTATTTGCAACAAGCTAAGCCAAGCCTTATTATGAAATTTCCAATAAGCATAACAGTAATGTTAAAGATACCCAAGAAGAAAGGAAAAACTTGCAAAAAGTAAGAAAGCCATAACTAGCGGTGTGCAGGTAGTTTGTTTAAGAGACAGCCAACAGCTTTCCCATCAGTCTTAGGGGGTTCCTCTTTGAACCAATTAAAGAAGAATTACACACAAGGAGAAACTGAACAATTGAAAAAGCTAGAAATCCCTTTTATTACATAACTTGTCTAATTCCACACCAAAATACAGGCTGAGCTCCAAACTGGAAGAAAAGACTAACAGAATACAATTCAATTCCTTTTGTTTCTTCTTAGTATTTAACAGAATAACCTAGTGTCTAACCTCACTTTTTGTTTGCATAGGCAACAGTAAAATGGCAAACTGTGGAAATAAAAACACACAGCTCAATTTTGAATTATCACATTTGAAATGACACACTACAAACAACAACCTCAGGACCCAGCAAGTTCTACGTTTTCTGACTTAAAAACACTGTCAAGAAGAGGTATTAGAAACAACAAAATTGGTATAGTTCTGAAATACAAGGAGATTACAGACAATGACAGATCTCACATCAGACCAGACTTTCTGGCAACACAACTGTGTACAGTGAAGTACCTACAAGTGGTCCACATGGGTAGTATCATATGTGACTTCCCAGCGTGAATAAATAATTATTTAGGCTGTAAATCCACATTCACATTCTTCTAAAAATAACTATGACCAGAACCTGGGAATTGCCATCAAGGGCCTTAAAGGAGGCAACAGTATCCCTTCAAAATGTCCCTCCTGTTAAAATAAGATTCTCATACAAAGGAATTATGTGTCTACAGATAAAACGCAAAATATATAACCAAGTATAGGCAATAAAAGCCTTGTCTATGCAAGTCTGCAGAACCCAGAACAGCAACATCTCAATATCGTGTAAATAATTACAATTCTCACAACAATGTTAGCTATTGTTTTACATGTCAGAAAAGAGCATGAAGATTGCAAATATGCACTATCTACTGAACAAGTGGGTGTCAGCAGAGAGAGCAACTGCTGCTTGATTTAATTCGGTCAAGAGAGCTCAAGGAACTAGGTCAAGACCCAGAACATGCACTCATGCACTGAGCCAGCAGAGAAAAGTTGGCTAAAAGCATCTAGAAGTTGAAAAAAAAAAATCACGTTTGCAAACATCAGTCTGACTTGCAGAGCCATGCAAACCAATTCCATACATCTCTGCCAAACTAAAGATATCATTATTTCCACACCAGTACATATTTAAAAATTCAGCTCCTTTCTAACAAGATAACATGTGCAACAAGACTTAATGCAAAACATGAGATAAAGATATATGTATATGCTTTGCCCTATGCACAATGCTTACTTCTACATCTCAGGACTTACAGCTTTTAAAAATGGCAACACAATTCCCTTTCTTTGCAGCAGTAGAATTTAAAACTTAACATGCTCTGGAAAGTCTATGGTTAATGCAAAGTGTACTTTATGGTACTAAACCAGTGAAAACTGAACATTTGTTCATAGCACAACATGGCCAGATTCCAACTCAATTCAATATAAAGTCCATTCTCTGTTCATGCAAGGGCAATATTCAGAAGAGAATAAAGTTTTAAAGTTCCAAATACAGAGATACCAATGAGGCAGGTGATGGTTAAAGATCAGGAAAAGTACTGACACTGGCCTGAAGAAACAGGAGATAAAAGGAAAAGTAGAAAGAGTTTGTGTAATTTCTGTTAACTATGTATCTGGCTCTGCTTAGTGTAAACATCACCTGAATTCCAGGGTCATGATGCAGTAGATTAATAGAGAAATCAAGTTTTGTTAAAAATGAAAAAAAAAAATCATGCAAAGAGCTAAGAGCTATATGTTAATTAAAAATAAAATTTAATTGTGAATGTTACTTATTTTGCTGTCTGCTATTAAATATAAATTACTATCAGCAGAAAGGAAATAGAACAACTCCTAAAGCAGGCACAATGCTGTTTGCCGACTTCTTTGCGACAGTGGTAAGGCCCTCTTACTACACTATTACAAAAGAAAGAGCTAATTTACTAGAAAAAGGAAAAATGCCACGAATCAGACAAGGAAAATGAACTACTCTATATAATTACGGCTTATATGGCTTTACATGAGTAGTTCTAAAGAAGTAACAAAAACCTCTATGAAACCTTAGTGGACTTAAATCAAAGCCTGTGGGAACATTTGCAGTTATTCCCAGCCAAGTCTGCAGTTTGTTTATAGAAAACAGTCTTCAGATTCCCATGAGCAGTCCCACAGAATCTACTCAGAAGAGCAGCACCACAATACTACGAGTGCACCCAGGTGAAAACTCACCTAAAAGACAGCACTGTCTTAAGAACCCCGGTGAACTTACAGTTGCAATCTTTGGACAAAAATTGTCCCGAAAATGAATCATACATAGGGGTTCTCTCTGCTGCTCTGACTTTCCTTCTGCAGATCTCATCACCTACCACCCCACCTTGCCCCACAGTTTCCACGAATCCAAAGCGCATCCGAATTAAACGGGGTAACCTCACCTTTCATTTTCACAGTGGGGGAATTGGGTCCAGCCGATTGCTTCCTCCATCCTCTCCAGTTCTGGCAAAGGCTCTCTGCCTCAGAGATGAAGGAACAAAGAGAGTCTTCCTCAAAGCGATCAGAGTCTTCAAATGAAAACCTCTCCCCGTCCTCCCACTCTGCGAACATGAGTTCCATCACATCCGACAGGCGACGTGGGGGAAAAGAAGAAAGACAGGAACAGAACTGCTCACTTTTAACAGGTGAATGGACTTGACAGCTCTTGCAATACCTAAAATCTCGGTTTTGATTTGATCCCCATGCTACAGTACCAGGAAAAAACAAAGTCAGCTCTGAGATGGGAGAAGCAGGAAACTAAGGGGCAGCTGGTAAAAATTCCATGGGGGAAAAAAGAAAGTTCTTTAAAAAGTTAAAAAATGCTTATGTCCACAGAATGTACTTGAGGCGGAGGGGGCTGGTTAGTCCGTGAGAGCTGCCTCCAGGCGGGACAGGTGCGTGCCGGGCACACGGAGGGTCCGAAGGCTCCCGGCGCTGCAGGACGAGGGAAGGGGCCGGCTTCCTCCTCCGGGGCTCCCGCGGGGGGGCCGCCGGTGTTTGTGCGCAGGGCCGGGTCTCCCTGAGGTTGTGCTTGTCTCACTCCCGGCGCAGGAACCGAGGGGAGGGCGGGCAGGGGCACCGGCGGGGGCTGGGGGGGAACAACTTCCCTCCCGCCCGCAGGGGCTTAAAAACAGCCCGGTGGGGCCGGAGCGCCCGCGGAGGGGCGGCGCGACCTCCCGGCTGCTCGCCACGGGCAGCGGCGCGGGCGGGCAGGCGGCGGCTCCGGCCTCACGGGGGCGCGGGCGGCGGCCGGCGGGGAGCGCCCGGCGCTGGTCCCGGCGGACAGGGCGGGGGCAGCCCGTCGCCGCTTCGGTCGCGGTGGCCCCGCGGTGTCTCTATGAGCCCATGGCCGGCGGGCCCTGCTGGACGGCCCCGAGCCCGGCGCGGCCCCGGCGGTTCGCGGCCCCGGCGGGTCCCGTCCCTGCCCGGCGCGGGCACCAAGATGGCTCCGCGCTTCCCAGCTTCACCTGCGACACCCCCCGCCAGCTGAGCGCCGCTTCCGCCGCCGCGCTTCCGGCTTCCGCCGCGCGGGGCATGCCGGGGCGGCCGCTCCCGTGCCTCAGGCGGAGCCCGGCGGGGCCAGGACGGGACGGGCTCGGCCGCCGCGGCCCTTGGAGCGGCCCTAATGAAACAAAGGCCTGCCCGCTGTGCCTGCCCGCGCCGCCGTAGGCAGCGGGAGAGCGCTGTCTGTGGTAAAACGTGGGGGTTACCCCGGAACGCACCGACGACGAGTTGCGTGAGGCAGAAATCACTCAGTGGTCATCTGATTGGAGGTGAAAGAAATGTACGAGTTCTCAGTAATAATTTTTTTTGTTTAAGAAGAAAAACAGCAGTAAAGAAGATCAGGGGAATAAAAAGGAAATGAAATGAGGAGACCGTGGCTCGAGTAAGTCCCGTTCAAGTGCAGTGCCGCCTTCCTTCGGCCGGGAGGGCCCCTCGCTCTGCGAGGCCCGGGGGAGGAGGGCTCTGCGGAGCTGCTCGGGTCTGAACAACCCCAAAATCCCAACAGAGGAGATAAGGCACGTGCCAGCTCCATGAGGAATTGCATAGGCTAGCTAAGGTCTTCCTATCTTTCCCACTCCAAAAGCACTAGAGGTGACATTATTTTTTTTTTTTCCCTCTAATTTTATTTCTTGGAGTTCTAGTTCATTGTTCCATTGAGAAAGTTGACTGGTAAAGTACCAAAGGATAAGTTTGCTCTTTGAGTACATGTCAGCCAAACAGGTGAACCTACACCTCCCTCCCTGTGTTTGTACAGAGGGGAAATGCAAATAATGGGGGAAAAAAAAAAGCTAGGGAAGAAAGAATGACATACTAAGAAATGGTAAGTGTAGGGCTGAGCGAAACTGAAATGCATCTGGGAACGCTCACTATCTCCCTCATCTCACTCTAGTCCTTGATCCAAAAAAAATATATTAATTGAGGAGTCTTCACAGAGGAACCTAAGCAATGCACCTTGGATCTTAAAGGAAACTTCCTACATGGTTTGTCCTTAAAAAACCATGCTTCCCAGTTTAAGGTTTCAAACACAAAGATGCATTACCGCAGTGTCTATCAGCTGTAAGTTCCATGCTACCAAGGCAGACACACCCCAGGTGCACTGGGCAGGGAGGCACAGCGAGGGTGAGGCAGCTCGAGGCAATGTGTTGCAGCACAGCATGCCAAGTGCTGGCTCCTGTGCTGCCTAATCCTGCACCAAAGTTATCCTGTGATCAATCAAATCTGTGCTGCCAAATAACCTGCTAGTGCCATGGCAGCAGTAATTCAGGAGGGAGACACACCTGCCTGATAATGGGAATTCTGGCAGGTTACATCAATAGCACTCTTGAGTCAAGGGCATTGCAGAGAATCTCTGCCACGTGAAAAAGCAAAGATACACAAAGGCATTGTAATACTTGGTGCAGTGTTGCATTAAAGAAGGATTTCACCTTAGGAAGGGTGTTTCCCCAGTGAGAAAAAAGCATTTACAAGACTGTAATAATTTCAAAGAATAAAAAAACTACAGCTGAAATTTTGATGAGTATTTTCATGGGGAAAAGGAGATGGGGGGGTGGGGGGAAGAAAAAATAAAGTGTCCAAGGAGTGAAGAGGTAACTACAGGTGAAATTCAGCACCCCAACTCAGATGTTGTGGCACTTGAAATGACAGAAATGAGTAGGGAAACAGTGATGCCTGATGCCATAAGGCTGATGCTGCTCACCAATATCTTTTGACATGTGCAACACAGCACTGTTAGATTTTACCTAATTCCAGTAGAGAATACACATTACATCCAGAAAGGGCAGAGGAGAGGAGGAATACTGGACAGTTCTAATTAAAAGGGGGCTTCAGTACATTGTGTTTGATTCCATTAAATTGTAATAATCCTCACTCCCATTCCTCCTTCCAGCTTTGGGATACCACAAGTTATGGAGATTTTCAAAGAAATCTTGCTTTCACTTTCTTAAACATCACAGGCTGAAAGCATGGAAGAGATGATTAAAATAACGAGAGAAGCAAAGGAGAATGAACATTTGCACTTTTATCTTAAAGTGCATTTCAAGACCCTGTAAAAATGTGTCTTTTGGCTTGTGCAGACCAGGCCTGGGTGTGTTGCTGCCCTGGCCAACATGAGGGAGTGCAGGTGTGACTGCTTCGCTTCTCCTTGTCCTCATGGCTTGGAAGGGCACACAAATTCATAAACACTCTTCCATTTTTTTCCCAGCCAACTTACTGCATGAGACAGGCATGTATTTCCCTTTGTGGATCTTCAACAGACAGAAATTAGAGGCTGTGAAAAATAGTATCTGACAATTTCAGCAGTGTTCTGCTAGGAATAAAGAAATTCTGTAAGAAATCCTGCAGAAATTACAAGGTTGCCAGTAAGAAGCTTTCTTGCTTACAGGGATGTACTTTTTTTCTTTTCTTATTTCAGAAAAAGGAAATTGCTGTTCAGAATTTCTCTGCATCCAATGCAGACAATTTTCAGAATGCAGCATTCCATATGAGAGAGACACATGAGTGCACACGCTTACCCTAAAGCAGAATCGCAACATTTACATTTGTTTCCTGTCTTAAGCTCTCACTGGGGACTAAAAATCAATGAGAGTCTGCACTGCACCTCAGAAGTGTCTGCTTTTCACTCTTGAGTCTTGTGCTACACTGCAAGTCATAGCCAGCCTGGGGTTTTTTATTTCTGATTGCATGGAAAGTTAAACACATCCTTGCTATGGCTTGAATCTAATACAGATTCAATAACAAAATACAGCACTCTAGAGATTTTTCACCACAAGTGCAGTGGGACCCAGCTGTTCAGCTCCATTCTGACTCAACAAAGGTTTCATTGTCTCTTTGTATGCAATAATGCACTCAGAAATGACAAGCAAAGGCAAATTCTTAAAGCACACATATGGCTTTGTGTCGAAATAATATATTGGCTGTGCAGAGTGTTTTTGGACTCTAGAACTATGGCACTCTGGCAAACTGCCAAAAGTTCCTGTTCCTCCCAGATGATCACTGTTTCATGCTATACAGATCACTTAATTAATAACTAATAATAATTACTAACAGATATTAAACATCTCCACAGACATAACAACCAGCCACCATTATTTATTCAAAACACTAGGCCTGTACAATAGATGGAGCAAATAACTGTTTTAGCACAAAAGAAGGGACAGCACACAGCTCATTGCTCCTTGCTCTGCTTCTAACTAGGCTGTACAAGATGCACAGTTTTCCAGACAATGCATACCAGGAAGCTGAAAGCAAAGCTGTCCTGAGGTATTACAAGTTAAATTTCCCCCATTTGGATTGAGCATTTTCCAATCTTTGACTAATCCTAGCAACAGAAGACTTTGAAGTGATGTTGTCCAAGGTGCTGTCCCTGGGATTTTAGAGAATATGAACACATGCCTGATTAAAGCCTTATTCAAAACTAAATTCACCATTTGTGAGATAAGTGACTGGTATGTACATCCATACATGGAAAATAGAGTCAGTAGGGAAACACTGCAACAGCTGCTACAATTACTGTTATACAGCAGGAGATAACAATTATGGCTAAGACCTCATGTAGGAATATAACTGCTACTCTTCAGAAAGAGAAGATGGCATTTACAGATAATATTGCCTGCAAGAATTACTGAGCATATGTTGTCTGGCATCTTGTATTTCACAGGATACAAGTATATTTTCCTCTTCCTTTCACAATAACCTGCAGGAGCATTTGTTTTTGTTTTCACACTTTCTTCTGCCATTGCCAAAGCTGACAGTCTGGCAGGGTCTAATATGCACTATACATTCACAGATGAAAGCACCAAGCTAAAGGGAACTGAAATGTTCTCCATTTTGCAGAGGGGAAAGAAAACAGCTATTACACTGCAAGTCCTCTTTTTTCTCAGTCAGTATTGCATTTGGACATTTCCTCAGCTGGTGTGAAAAGATTGTGAAAGCAGTATAATAGCTCTCTCCTTTGTCTAGAGAAGAGGTTAGATACATCCTTTATGGAAACACAGCAATTGATAACTCAGTTTGCTAGTATTACCCTAACTAGCAATGTTATACTGTTGAAAGATTCCTAAGTACTCGAAGAACACTTTTTTAATGCAGAGAAAATATAGGTTCCTTGGCTTATTTTCAGTTCACCAAAAAATAATCAAGGAAAATTGATAAATGTGACACTCCTCTAGCAATCTACAATTTTATAAATCAAAAATGGTAATTAAAAATAACAAGTGCTGCAGTAGCTGACCCATAACACACCTTTGCTGCAGAAGACAGTTTATGTATTTGTTTTTGAGGGTACAGTCAGCTGGTAGGTGAAGGATAACTGTTAGGGAATATAGGAAGCACATCTGTTTGTGTCAAGGCCAACATGCACTGCTCTGCAACATTCACAAGCACATCTTGGCTAAGTGATGTAATGCTCTGCTATATTTACATACTTCTCATATCTTCAGGAGCAGAAACTTTCTCCATGCTATGGAACTTTCTCCTTCAGATGAAACTCACCATAGCAAAATTTGCATTATACCTGCTTCTTAGCAGTAAAATCTTTCAAAATAAATAACAGATACATTAGTACTTAAATATAGGGATAAAAGATTGCCAAGAAGAGGTGATTCTAAAATGCAAGAACAACTGTGTACAATATTATGGACAGTAAAATTGTATGTATTCTCTACAACCTTTCCCCAGAAAAATAATCTAACCATGGAGTTAGGGATGTGAGGGGTTTTATTTTAAAAATTGAGTTCGTCCTACCTCTCAACAGATCCCAGTGGGAAGTTCAATCATCAATTAAATTGTCAATCTAAGATAAGGTTCACTCTTACAATAGTGTCGTTGCTACAACCACGCAGAAACGCTTCATTTAAGAAAACACACCTGACAAATTTTGTGCTCATGGGTGTAGGTAAGGGTCAGTGCTGTTCCAGTTACATATGTTTAACTGGCCTCTTTTGTGTAGGAAAGAGGAGACACTAACAAAGACTTGATGCCATGATGTTATGTCATGATGACTGAAAACTGCCTGGACTGCTAGATACAGAGACAACACTTCAGTCACTTTTATTTTTCTGTAATAAGTGAGGGGGAAAAAAAATTTTTCCCTAGACCTATTGACTTGAGCAAGCAGGATTTATTGCAGGATGGTCTGTAAAACAAACCAGTCAAGCCTTAAAATTATCTGAATGCTTACTGGTAGAGTGTATTCACCTATTCTACCTGCAGATTTCATATGCCTGGTGTATTCAGGATACAAGCTCTTTCAACAAAATCCTCCTTTATGAGACTTAGAAACTCTCAGGTTAAATCCACTGCTTCTCTTTTCATCTCTCTTCTCTAGGCAGGTGACCAACCCTTAGCAGGTACTGACAGTGGTTGTTTTGTGCACTGCCTCAAAGGCTACCAGCTTTTTTAGTCAGATCTTCATTTTCAGCCATGTTCCTGCAAAATTCTATTACAAGATCCTATAAAACTTCCTATCCAAAACTTTAATGCATTTCCCAATGTAATTATTTCACATATCTTCTTGGGAGAAGGTAACTAGATTTGTGTAATTCTGTCATCACCTTTAGTGTTAAATTTAGCAAACTGTATTTTTTAGGATGGTTAAATGTAATAGTAGTAGGAGTTTAGTGAGTAGTGGCACACTCTGCTTATTTCTTCAGGAACTCTGACTCATCTAAACAGAGGCATCTGATTCAAACAGTGCATCATCCCTAAGTTTCAACCACAAAGTTGCATTAGTTTAACCAAATTGTTAAGCCCATGTAACTATGAAGACAAGCCTTGAAGGAAAAGAAAGATTTCTCAAGTCCTAATCAACCTAGCTGTGGCTTAAACACGTGGGGAGTTAAAAGGCTTTCTGTTGAGACTTCAGTATAATTGTGCTGAATAACAGAATCTGCTTTTTAATCTTGCAAGAGATAATAAAATAGTAAACCTGAAGCAAAGGAGCTTTCTTCTGGTATGTTTGGTTACTGGTTCTAGAATCCCACAATCAGAAATTGTAATCCTACTTTACCTCCAGCAAGCCTGTACATGCAACTGGGGAGGGGGAAAAGAGCAAGCAACTAACCTTTAGAAGCACATGTTCTTTTCATACAACTCTGGATTACATAGAGCAGATTAGTTAAATTACAAAGAAAAGGGTTTTGTTGTTTGAAGTGGTTCTGTCCTGTTCCCAAGAAGAAAGTGACAGAAGATTATAAACTTTTGCAGTGGTTTCAGCTGAGTTGTCCACTCACATTGCCACAGTAAATCTCCAGTGTTTGCAGTGCCGAGGGTGCTGTGCAGGCTGGCAGGTGGGCAGACAGGAGAGCATGCTGCTGCAGTACCCTTGGCAGTACCCGCTGCTGGCTCCTGAGCCCCAGGGCTGCCAGGGGCTGGGAACCAAAGCATCCTCAGCTTCCCAACAGGATTCACTTGCTGAAATTTTAATTCCTGCCAGCTTGTTTCTTCTGTCAGGCAGCAACTGATCATGAGCCCAGCACTGAGTTCCCCCTGTTCCCAGCTCAGCCCTTAGCTGCCCTGATGTTTGCATGAAAGCCACTGCAGATATAAAGGGATAGGAGAAACAAGGCCTTTTGCTTAGCTGACAGTGACAGCTACACAGCTTCTCATTAGTAAAGCTGAACCAAAGAAGTTGGTTCTTCCTTTCAGGTGACAGGCTAGTTTTGAAAATCTGCAAAGAGAACAGTGCCTTTTATTCTGGCAGAATGTGTGGGATTTGAAAAGCAGGGAGGAGAAGATCAAGTGGTACACTGGGATTTCACCAATTTGTTTTAATTTGTCTGTTCTACACCTGTCCTCCATCAGCACATCTTAAATCCAAAGGTTTTTCTAAACATAAATTACTTCACCTGGACCATCCATATTTTGCTGGCTCTGCTCACTCTTTTCACTTTTGCACATAGACAGAATTCCATAGAAACCTCCTTCCAATGCCAGGAACCCTTTCTAAACAGACCAGTTTAAGACTAGCACAGGACTCAGCCTAGCGAACCAAGGCAATTTGACCAATATCCTAATTCCACTAGAAAGAGGAAATTGTACCTAAGTAAGAATTTTTTAATATCAGTGGTGATACCTGAATGCCCTTCTTCCTCTCTCCCAATGAATATGGTAGCTATCCTCGTTAGAAAACCACATGAAGTAAAGCTCAGTTTTCTCCTCATTCATATTTCACTTTCAAAATCCAAAGATATCTTGAGAGTAGACAATCTGAAACAAGTAAGCTTGTGCTCTACACTCCTCCCCAGCCTTTTCACCACAGGAAAGCAGTAGGCAAGTGCTTTAATACAAAATGACATTTGATAGACTTGTAATCTTAACCACAGCTTCAACATTCTTTTCCAGGCAGCGACTACAGAAGAGCCCTGCAGGATTGATGGGATGAAACAGTGCCTGCTGACCCATGGAAGACAGCTAAAATGCCTGAACTCTGCTTCCCAGTTTTGCATGAGCAAGTAGGAAAATGTAGGTAGGCATAGAAAACCCCAAAAGCAAAAGCAAACATGAAGTGAGGAAAGTGTTAACTACAAAAGTTCTTTCTTCAGTGAGTGCATGTTGGTTTCGAACAGCAGGCTGGAGTCAGTACATTCGAAAACTTACACACTATAATTCTTGGTGCCTGCAGGCATCAGCCACACCAAGCTTCAGTCTAACCCTAATGACTTGGAAAAGTCTTTGCATACTTTACAAGGAGCTGGACCATATTTCAAAACAGACTTTTTTAAATTCAGACTTTTTTAAATTTCAGAAATTCAGGTTTCAGTGGTGGGGCAGCATGGGTAGAGTATATCAGTGTTCTTGAACCAATGGCTCACTCAAACTGAACTTCCCTTATCCCACTTCCACTTTTCCAGAGGCTGTCTTTGACTCTGCAGAGTGATGACACATGAATTGTAGACTAAAAGGAGACTAAGTCATGTCAAACAAGTTTGTATAGGAAGATCACCTGTAACAACAAATTAGAAAGTTGATGCATTAAAGCCTGTTAACTTTTTAAATGCAATAAGCTGACCTTCTCTTTACCTGTTACAAATGGCAAAAAATGTGAAATTTGAAGAATTGTTGCCTTTCATTGGAATGGCAGCTAATGTGATGCTGACTTTGGGACATGCTTTAGCATGTTGAAGCTTCTCAAAAAATAATGTTAACAGACAAATTTAATTAACTCAGTGCTGAAAAAAAAACCTAAAATCTGCCCTTGGAACAGATTCCTTTATTAAAAATAAGACAGAGCCCCACACAGTCATAGTATAATCCATTTATTAGCATAACTTGTGAGCCATTGGTGGTGATCCAGGGGACATGACAGCTTTGGCACTTGACTGATTTCAGAGGTACTCAGCCCTTAGTAGAAAGGGATTTTAATAGGACTTGAGTGAGCTACTACACAAACAAGCTTCTGATGTGGAAAATTAAATATTTTTCCAAACAGCCAGGAGATGTGCATTAGTACAGGTCACAGTGCCTTGTTCTACAAGGAGTAGTCTCAACTTGGTTACCACCAGAGGTGATTCTGTTCTCTCTAAGAAACCCCCAGAGAGTCTATCAAGATAGTGTTAAATACCACAGTGTAGTTTCATCTCTCTGAAGTTTTCATCTTATTGTTGAATATGTGCATTAAAATCCTTCTTCAAGTAGTTGATGAATCACTGCAGCTCTTTTGGGGTGAAAAGACTTCAGGATACAGGCTTCAGAAAGAAAGGAAGACAGACAAAAGACAGATCTACCTCTGTTACCCCTGAGATAGCAAATGCCCACTTTCCTTGTTCCTCACCAATGCCTCCAGTCATACCTTAGAGAAACTTAGAAAAACCTTAGAGAAACTTAGAGAAATCTGTTATTTTCTGCTACAGTTTTACAGCGGTTACAAGGGTAATTGACATCTTGTCCAGGTTAATAAACAGCTGCCTGATTAATTATAGCAAAAAACATAATTCATAGAATTCATCAGAACAGTGTTCAGCTACAAGAAAGTGATAAATCTTTAATCCAGCTTCAGGTAGCCATAGTATGTACAGGTTTGAGATAGTACCACTGCAGGCACTGCAGGTCAGAAAGATCCCAGTACTGGGGCAGCCTTTGGAGCACTAGAGTATTCTCTCAAGGAGGGATAGGATCAGCACTAAGAGCTGCTCCTTAGATCCTTACCATAGCCATGTTTCTACTCCTGCCAATGCTTCTAGCCACTCACAGTGGTATTCCCTTTCCCACACAGCCACGACGTGCCACTCTGCTATGGAAAGCTCTCTCAGAGCATCCATGTGGCACAGTGCAGCCACCAGCAACACTGACTGATCTCTCAGATCCTGGAACCAGTGCACATGCATTAGCCTTATTCAATGGATTAATGCTGTGAAGGTGGACTGTCTTAGCCCTCCACATATGTCAGCACAGGAAAAGATCTACACAGCTCTCCAGGTGCTCCCTGCCCAGAGTTCCCCAGACAGACCTACAGCAAATTCTGTGAGCTCAGTGGGACAGCTGCACCTACCTGAGACACAGAGAGAGCTAACCTCAGTGGGTTTTCATCCCCTTGAAGCAAGGCTGCCACCAAGACCACACTAGCAAGTTTAAAACTAGCTCCAGCATACAAACATAGCACTGAAATCACTTACAGAATTGCTGCTATAGAAAACTGGACTCAAATAATCAGCAGAGGATACAGCCTCCCCTGGCAAACTGCATACAGTTGTTTACCAAAGTTTAAAGACCCACCAGAAAGACACAGACAGTCAGCATGATATCAAATCCCCTAGACAGTTTGGATTGAAGAGATACAGAGAAGCCAATCTTAGAAAAGGAGCTATCTCTAGAATAATACGTAACAGAGAACATAAAGCCAGGCCCCTTATTTCCTCTTGTGGCTGAGAACACAAGGACAGATGTTACTTAATGAAAACAAAAGGCAATTAATTCAGGAACCACAAAAAGAAATTATGTGCTATGGAGAATAAAACTATAATGGTTTACATTGACAGAAAATACTGGGATTGAGAGCTTAGATTAAAACTAAAAAATTTAAACATTTATATGGAAGATGAAGGCTGGTTACATTAAATAGTTTTTACAAGTTAGGGATATAAACTTTTACACTTCAGAAAAAAAAAGAATGACAAAAGAATAGTGCAGTGTTTGTACAGCACCTAGAGGATCAAGTATTTGTACTTCCATTTTTAATGACGATAATAGTAATGCAAGTAATTAATTTAAATGGGTCAAGAACAAAATTCCCCAAAGGAAAGGTTGTTAAAACTTGTTCAGCACAACTCATACATACTATTCTTTGAAATATCTGCTGTTGTCCAACATTACAAAATACAGTCCTAGGGTGACTGAGTGCCGTTCATCCAACCAGGCAGTTCCAGTAAGCCTCAGTGGCAAAGCACATGAGTTTGGTTTGGGCCACAGTCCCAGGTTAAACAGTGAAGAGCAACAGCTGTGTCCTGAAACAGGCCAGGTCAATGTAGGAGAGTACTGCCAGGCTCACCTACAGCACCAGAAAGGGATAAAAGCAGGCAAAGGAGATTGGATACTTCCTTCCCTCCTCCTGGCTCATGCAGGACTCAAAGGGTGTTAATTACAAGGATTCTCACAGCTTTCATAGTGATAAGGTCTAGGAGAAAGAAATATTTTTAACTAGAACATGGGAATTTCAGAAGACAATGCCAGGCCCACATCTCACTTACATTAAATGGTAATTTATGCTAACTCCTGAATGGCCACTTGCTAAGTAAGCTTAGGGAAATAACCTCACAGCGTCATCCTTTGGGTGTTTCTATGCCTGTTGGGGTTAAAGTGAAAGATCAAACCAGGTTAAACTAGAGATGTCCCAGCACCCAAGGCACAGAAACTCCATTTGAGCTGCTGTAGCATGCTGGCTCAGGGGAAGCTGAAGGTAAAAGTCAAATCCCTCCATGTTTCCCAGACAGGTACTGCTCCTGCCAGTGTAGAACTTGGCATTTCATCTCCCACAAGATGAGAGGTCTGTGACATAATTGCCCTCAGTCCTCTTGGCATTTTAATTCCTGGGAGAGAGGAGCAGTCTGCAGCTTGCATTTTAGAGACTCTGCCAGGAGCCATAGGACAGCACGGCCCATGTGGAACCAAGCACAGTGCTGCCAAAGGATCAAGTCTGGCATTTTAAACAGGGTTCTCAGCACAAAGCTGTGCTGAAGACATTCAGCGCCTCAAGAAGAGGCACAAACAGATCAGGTTTGTCTCAAAGTCCTGACATTGAATATTTCAAAGATGCCAACAATTCTTCATTAAATAAAGTTTGCAAGCAGGATTTTAGAACAGTCCATTGCAACACTGGTAGTCCAAATATCCTATAATACCTGGAAAGGGTAAATTAAACTGGTTTAGTTTAGCCTTCACACACAAAAATCAGCCACCCAGTCAGGTCAGCACCTCTACATTAAGCTAATTTATAGAATACAAATTAAAGCTTTAGGAAATCACTACTTTTTGAACACAAGGCAATTTCTGTCACCATATGCCCTGTAATATGACATTGCTAATCCACAGACTGTGCTCTGACTTCTGTTCTTGCATTGGTAATGCCTAGATACACCTCGATGTCCTGAGTGCAAACCTTCCAGACAGAAGGTCAGTGGCTGACCCAATTGCTGACTACCCAAAACATGCACATCTGGCACAAGTTTCATGTGTCCCATCCTGTATTATCCTCCACATTCAAGCCCTTGGTTATACATCAAAGCTTTTTGCTCCTCCTCCTACACAGACCCGTCTCCTCTCTGCCTTATCTGTACACAGTGAGAAAATGCTGCACTGCACAACTATTAAGGCACTTAGCCCTTCTGTCTACTTACATTTTTTACTACTCAAGAATAACACATTAATTTTAAAAAGTGCTTAAGGCACAAGAGGGAACTCTGTTCATTTGTTTGGATGAGACAGAAAGAAGAAACTGTAATATTCAATAACCCCTGCTTTCTCTCAGCATTATATCTGCTCAGGCTGAGAACTGCAGCTTGATGACAGTCCTTGCATACCCTCAAGTTAATCCAGTTTACTCCCACTGAGAGGAATGAAAAGAGAAAGAGTGCAAAGAAGAGAAAAAAGGAAGCATGGCCCAGAGGTTTCAAGAATAGGACATACTTCACAAAAGTGGGAAGCTGCTTTGCAGCACACTTACTGTTTTTCACAAGGAGTGAGTAATTTGCTTGAGGTGTATCTATGCCCCAGGAGTATTACCATGTTTCATGGAAAACTGTGAACACAGAAATACTAAAGACTAGCAGCACAAAAAAAGGGCAGCTAATAACTATGATGAATAAGGGACCAGTAGGAAGTCCCCACAATGCTGTTAAATCTGATTCAACACCTCAATGTTTGAGATTAACATTACATTTGGATTTAAGAAAAATGACAAGTCTATTCATCCACTTGAAGTCAGATTTTTAAGTTCTTCATAGTGATCATGAGGGCAAGAAAGCTACTGCCTCTCACACCAACAACAGATTCTAGAAGATGCTACTTAGGGGAAGCAAAAAAAAGTCCAACCACACACACAAACTACTATAGCAAAAAAGCAGCAATAAAATCACAGCATCTGGCAGATGGAAATGTGTGACAAAGGATTACAGCAGAAGGGACAAGCATCTCTTAGTCTAGGCAGACACTTGAAAGGGATCCTATGGGAGCAGACCTACTATTCAGAAGAGAAAAGGTTCCCCCTAGAGACATATCAGGGAAGCTAAAAAACCCAACTGAGCCTATTCCTCAACTCAGGTCAAATCTTCTGATTCCTGGAACTGCAAAGAGCTGTTATGAAAAAAAAAAAAATCTGAGGATTTCCACTATGCCTACACCTGGTGCCATCTTCCAAGCATCTCACCTCTCCTTGCAATATGTTTCAACTTTCCAAACATACGACCATGATGTGTGCCAGGGCAAAGGAATAAGTGTGATTGCATTAAAGAATTCTGGTATTTAGAGGAACGTGTACTTAGCATTGTTACCACTGTGCACCTGCTTTCTCTGCTTACAGATTACAGACTAAAGTGAAACCAAAGACTTTAAAGAATCGGTCCTAACTGTTTTCCTTCCAGTTCCACATTAAAATCTTTTGCCAGTGTTCAATGACAAAATAAATCTCCATCAGTCACAGGCCAAAAGCCACAGCCTTCTCCTAGTGCAGGGCCAAAGGACCATATGCTGAAATTCCAAGTGCTCAGTCATTTTCATTTTAGCTTGGTCACTTTCTTGATCCAGGGTACGAATTTGCTGACCTTTGTGTACACACCGGGTGAATCCTTCCGACCACAGCCATACCCCCAGGAAGTGATGCCCAAAATGATCCAGCGTCCATTTGATCTCTGACACATGAGTGGCCCTCCACTGTCACCCTGACAGCTGTCCACCCGTTTATCTTCAGAGAGGTTCCCAGCACAAATCATGCGGTTGGTGAACTTCTGCCCATAACGAGCCTCACAGTCTTCCCGTGGGAGAAGGGGCACCACCCCCTGCAGCAGGGTTCTGGAATAGGATTTCCCTGGAATAAAACAGACCAGCCAGACTGATTCACATACAGGCAACAGTAGCAACCTGGTGCAACAATGCTCCCTAAAAAAACAGACACTTAAACATTTCATGTCAAGTCTGCAGCACAGAAATAGGCTGAGGTCAGCATCTCTGAAACCACAAGAACTTCAGAAAACAGTGATGCCAAGCCAGACCACAAAAAAAGAGCTGTAAGATCAAAGATATGAGGAATAGGATTGTAGAAAAAGGTTAGATCAAAGGATGAGTCTTACTTCTGATTCTGTCAACAAGTAACATGAACCTTGTTCAGTTTATCTCACCTCTCCAAATCTCAGTTTCCTCCTCAAGAGGAAAGAAAAGACAGTATTTTCTCAAGAAAATAAATGCAGTAGTATCTGTTAAGTGCTCAATCCTCAGAGAAGTTTTAGAAGATGCTTCAGAGGCATTCAAATACTATTCAAAGGGAATTCCCTTCATCTTTGGCCAGACTTGAGTCTATTTGATCTCATCTCTTTACTAGCCCAGGGTTGCCCAGAACATGAGGCTAATGTGTTATATTAGAGTATGACCTTTCTGTGCCCAAGGTTTATGTAAATTCACAAGGTAGTAGGTGACTGCTCCTCATTAAAAAAGCTGGGATTGGTGCGTGGGAAGGATTCTAGCCACTAAGCTCCAGTACAGCTTAAGGTAGTTACATGGCTAAGTTGCTCCTTGATCCACCCCAAATATCCTGAAGTGACACGTGCAACTGGCACAACTGGACTCCAAAGGCAAATACGTACTTGCAGTTAAAATGCTGCGGTAATAGCTAAGGAAACAGCTGAGAGGGACGGGCAAGTCCAAAACCAACAGATGAACTTCTGGGGCTTTTGGCAGGAAGTCTTTCTGAACATGTGGCTTTTTTCCAGTCATAGCAGCCCCAGAAAGGCCTCCATGCACCCTTTTACCTAGGAAGCTTCACAGCAATATGTTCAAAGAGGCTAGATCCAGGCTGTCTTGAACCCAGGGCAGAAACCAGACTCAAGAGTCCATCTGTCCTTGCAGAAATACACAGGGAGATTAAGCAAGGTAGTCCAAGAGAGATTTCTCACTGAGGGCTCCTTCTACCTCTAAGCCCTCACTTCACTATGATAGTACCATGAAGAAGGCAGGTCATGGAAACATGGGGGCCTCCCACAGGCTTGGGAGCAGCTCTGCACAGGCTGCTCCCTTAGGGGTCTGCTGTGGGCAAACACATGTGTAGAAATGGGAAGAAAGAGAGGACTGTGGCCAGATGGCAGCATTGGTCCCTCTCACAGCTTCGGAGGGATCCTGTGGAAACCAAAGTTTTCAGCAATATTGAGCAGGCTCAATAAGCCTCAAAATCAGATGAAAACGCAATAGCACAAAACCCCACTCATCTTCCTATTCCTTAGCACTGTGCACTGGCACAGACAATGGGAGCAGTGAGAACATAGCCTTGAATTGACATAAATTAATGGCCCATGTAGGCTTCTGAAGGCAGACTTCCTCACCTCTCTTGTCTCAAAGCCCCACCACTCACCTGTGTCTCCCCAGCCGGAGATGATGCAGGCTTGCCTGTTGATGTCAGACCTCTCTCTCCTGTGAGGCAGGCAGATGGGCAGAACGTGGTGATTGAAGGAGAGACAGTGCCCTTCTCTGCCCCACATCCGGACCAGGGCTATGTCATTATCATTGCTGCCAGCCCAGTAGTTCCTGTGGAGGACAATCCTCTCCACAGGCAGCTCCCTCTCAAACTCGTCCTTCACACCTGTGTGGTAATCGCCCACTCGCAGGAGGTAGCGCCGCACATCAACACCAAACCTAGAGAGAAACAGACTCAAGATTTCAATGTTCCTACTAAGAGGAAAGCAGACTCACACAAGTCTCAGTTACTATGATACTGAACCACCTCCTCACACCACAGTGGTAAAACAGTTCCAGCTGCAGGACTGTGGGACCTCTTTAGCAGATATGATCATGCCAGCTGTTGCAGATTTGGTGTGCCAAATCACTATCTACCAGGCACAGGATTTTTTTTCCCTATAAAAATTATTATTATAGTTGCAACAGGCTTGTGAACTGACCTGTTCACAGTTCCTTAAAGCACCTAAAATGTCAAAATGCTGGTCCCCTTTACACTGTAAAGCCTCAGAGTTAAGAGGCCAGGTGTAAGCAGTGAAGGAAAAAGCAAGTCTAGTTATCCCCATAAGCACTCCAAGATCACACACATCATAACCTGAAGGTCTTAGTTTAGAAACTTTGTTCATGTAGTTCCACTGGGCTAGGAGGATAAACTTGTATGAGGTTATCTTGTCCATCATTAAACATCCCTTGGGGCTCCCCAGTCCCAAACACACCTTTTGAAGCAGTGGGCTGCAGTCACCACCCAGCAGCTGCTGATCAGTGTTGCTCCGCACAACAGACGAGTGTCTCGACGAAAACCCTTCAGCCGCAGTGAGGCCTGCCATGGCCAACTGCCTCTGAAGAACAAACAGGAATAAGCGGTCTCACACACGTGGCAGCCATTTTCCTCTTTTCCCATCCACTCTGTCTCATCTGAGCTTAGCTGGCTTGCATTCTTCCCTAGATACTGCTTCAAACCAAGTTCAAAAATCAGCAGTGAAAATGCATTAATGTAGTCAGCATCTGCCAGACTATTTCCTTAGCCTGAAGGAAAGCTGGAACCAGTCTGACTCAGCAATTACACGGTGGTACCTCAGAGACTTGTTTCCACCTATGATCCTTTTCTTGCGACGGTGGAGCAAGCGCATCCCACACACACCAGACTCTGGACCTGCATGGCAAAGTTAGAGCAGTTGGGTAGAGACCTTCACCTTAAATATCAGCATTGCTATCACAGAGCCAAATACCATTCAGCTTCTCTGAGAGCATTAATCCTCAAGGTAATCAACTATATTGTGTTGTGAATGTGGAATTCACAGAACATTTGATCCCATAGGTTTCTTTAATTTCACTGGAGGTGCTTACCTGAACTCTCTATATTCTCACACCAAGAGTGGGACCTATACTTATACTTCCTCAGTACTCTAAACCCCAAAGGTTGCTTATGGGTGCTGTTCTAAGGAAGAGTATAGTGACTTGGCTGTGGGGAAATTCTTCAGGCTCAAAGGCCTGATAGGGGTGGAGCTCCTCAGACTAATTTGGAACACTCTGTGCTGCTAAGAAGATACACTGAATACAAGAAAAACATAGGAGGTGCAGGACAGGACTTGCTTATTTTGTAGGTGAAGTTTCAGCCAAAGACAAGAATGACAGGGAAAAACCACAAAAGCATGCAGAGATCCTACAAACAGAGCTCCAGATTCCTGCACAGAAGAAATGGGAATGTCACCTGTTCTCCTGATATCTTGGACCTTTTCTTCCACATAGTCACAGATCACCCCAGCATCCTCACTGTGCCAGCAGCTGTGAATCCTGGTGTCAGGCGTGGCACATTGCCCCAGGGCGTGCTCCATGCCACTGCATTCTATGTTTTCCAGATGGATGGGCCCATGGCCTTCGCCAAAAAAAGCCATTGACCTGGCTTTTGCTGTGCCACTGCAATCAGAGAGAGGGTGGCTAATCTGCAATGAGCAGGAGCCAAGCGAACCTGAGGCACCAGTGCATTTTAAGTGAAATAATATTTATGTGTCACTCCACACACAGACAGTAGTAGAGTGAGAAGAGCAACCTATTCACTCAAGCATATCTGGGCGTGCCAAAACTAAAATTAAGCCCCCAGAAACAAGTCCAGAAGTGCTCCCGAGAGCTGTTTCTATCTGTAAGATGCCTGTACCACAGCTCTTACCTGAATCCCAGCTGCCTGCAAACCACAGTGGCATCTCTGTCTGTCCAGTCATCATCACAGACACTGCCCCACTGCCCATTCAGCAGTACCTCAACCCGGCCCTCCTTGGCGTTTTCTCCATCCACCAGCCGCACAGGAGGCCCTGAAGGAGAAAACATATAGGCTGCTGCAAGCAAAATAACCAGAAGGGTCAGGTGTCCAAAACTTGGGTTCTACAGAAAAAGATTAATCCCAGACATCAGTAAGCTTAAAACAAAAAGAAAAAAAAAAGGAAAAAAATAAAAATAGAATAAAATAAAGAATTGTGTTTATATGAAGACATTTTACCTCTGTGCTGAATCAGAAGACTATATACATACTAATTTATTTAATACATACTAGAAATCATCAGTGGATCATACTCTGAAAGCTGGGTAAAGAGAAGAACAAGAATAAAAAGTTATTAACTCCTAAGACAAAAGTTAGACAGCCTTAAACATGCCTGGGGAAAAAAATCAATTTAACTGTAAAACTATTACATGAGTCTAAGTAAGAGAAGACTTCTACATCCAGGAAAAACAAAAATGTTGGATGCCAACTATTTCAGCAAATGTCTGACAAACTGGAAAGTCTCCTATAGTAAGGAAAGAGGAGAGTATCAGGCATTTGTATAAATGAGGAAATTATGCTAACTTGAAATATTTTCACAGTTTTAATTAGAAGTGCGCCATTCACACAAGGGAGTGCAAACAGTAACCCCCCTTCCATCTGAAATCCTCCTGTCTTGCCAAGGTGTGGCACTAATGTAACCACACCTAAGTTTCCTGAAAGGTCTAGTTAAAGGGTTCCCTTGAGCAATGGCTCAATAAAGCAGCCACTGTCCCTCAGTCCCTGAGGTTTGTTCCAGAGACTGCCAATACAACTCTCTCCAGTTTCCATTTATCTGCTGGTCTGATAGTAGGTCTGGTCCCAATTCAGCCAGGGCTCATTCCTAATAAAAAAGCAGACCCCTTGTTGAAACAGCACAGGGAAAACTCCCACATCTGCCAGAGCTTCCAAGAAAACAGACCAGAAGTTGAAACTTTCCCACTGTTCAGAGCAAGAGCATGGTGAGTTACCCAGGCTGCCATCCATGACCGTGTTGCTTTCTGGGGAACAGCGGACTCCCAGATCCTCAACATGGGAACAGTCATGCTGCCCCCAATTGCTGTGGGGACAGTCCAGGAGAGACAGCTCTGTCCCTACACATGCCACGTCATCCAGTAAGATGAAGCCTTGGCCAGCAGGATAGTCTCCTTCAGAAGCCAGGGCAGCAGGACCACTAGAGGAAGGACAGAAAATAACATTGAAACTCTAAATGCCATACAAGGACCCAAGCTCAGATCCAAGGAGAAACTCCCCTGCTTAACTGTGATACTGGTGGCCTCCTGGCCTAAAATATTCAGTGGACACACAGGACGGCAACCAAGCACCCTCACATCTCACCAGCTTCAGTTTTCAGGGAGGCCTCCTCAGACCAGTCAATTTTCTAGTGTTTGGTCAAAGGCACGTTCAAAGCAGAGGCTGCTTTGCAGTTATGGCAGGTACATCAGTTTAGGGAGGGGCTGGTAGAGGAGGAATCATAAATGTCAACATTTAAGTAATTCTACTTCTTTTTATAGGAAACAGCTACCTGGAATTGAACTGCAGAAAGCTGCAAACTTAGGCAATAAAAGAGATGACAAATGTAGTATGTAGCTGAACTCAAAGGGAAGAATTTAGTTTAGTCTTTCTTTCATCTATAAAATGGAAATTTTAGAAGGAGGACCCAATCATGTTTAAAAAAATCCACATAACCCCATATTACTACCTCAAAGGCAAGAGTATCCTGATTTTAAATCTTTCCTAACTCCTACCTGAAGGGATGACAGCTCAGCAATGGGTTGAAAATCCCTATTACTACTCTTTTTGGCCCTGATGGTCTTTGTTCAGCTACTGAAGGTGATACATTTGGAGCAGATAGGTATGATTTTACTGAAAGAGTAGAAGTGACATCTGCAAATTTAAGGAGCATTAAAGAAAATTCTCTGACTTTGCTGAGGGGTTCATAAGGACAGTATTAAGCCTGTTATCTCCTTTCAAAACAGGCTGAGGCAAGAGATAATAGATTTATTTTTGCCCCTTGGAAAGGATGTGGATACCTATTAATCTTTCCTTAATAAGTTGTATAATGGTAATAAGCCTTCTAACAAAGACAGCATTGAAGGATTAAAATCCGGCCTATGCCAGTAAAGGGTGATGGAGTCTAATCCTTGAAATTAGGAAGCACAGACAGTACACACTCTCAGTCCTACCTGAAGCCCAACTGCCTGCAGACCACTTGGGCACCGAGGTCTGTCCAGCCATCGTCGCACACCGTGCCCCAGTCTCCCTTGTAGTAAACTTCCACCCTGCCTTCGCTGGGGCTGCGGCCACCAGCCAGCCGGACCATGCCCTCTGCAAGGGGTGGGAGAAGGAGAGGGCCAGCACTCAGCAGGGGAGAAAAGAAACAGCCTGGGCACTGCTGCTAGGTCTCTGTACCACCCACCAGTGAAAGAAACAAAAGATACAGATGTCTGTGGGTACTCAAAATACAAGTGTTCATTGCTTCCAAACATACTCATCTCTCAGGGAGGATTGGCTTCAGCTTTTCCACACTACCTGAGCAAAACCATGGGAACACCACCAAGTCTGCCTCTGCTCTACTCTCTGCCTCCACATCTGACAGCCCTTGTGGGAGCTGTATATGGAAGCTGTGCAGAATCCTGAACCAGGGGGTAACCTGCTGAGCAAGCCAAGTTATGTGGGGGTGAGACCGACCGCATCTGACTGGCAGAGCTGTACCTGTGAAAGGGTCACAGGACACCCCAGCGTCTTCAATGTGGTCACAGTTTTGCTGTCCCCAGTCACTTTTCTTGCACTGATCGAGGGAGAGTTCATTCCCTGAGCACTGCACTTCATCCAGCAAGATTGGGCCAGATCCCTGCCCATAGTGAGCCCATGACAAGGCTTTTGGGGTCCCACTGTAAACATAACAGACATGTATGCTCAGTAAGGAAGGCCACAGTCTTGTGTCCTCAGATTCTGCCTTGCACAGGGAGTGTCCTATGCTGGGTCACTGTCCTCCCATAGGTCATCTGTATTTTTGACACAGTGGAGTTGACAACTGTTAATTAAAATATGTTATTGTAAAGTTTGTAATGAGCCCTTCCAGCAAATAACAAAAATGTTACTACAATACAAACAGTCCAGACTTCTGCAGACAATGACATAACCGCAGTCTCAGTTACAATCTCTTAACAGGCAAAATTCCTAAAGATTGAAGGATCTCAAATTTGAACAATCTATTTTAAATAATGCTGTACTGATGTGATTTTCAAGAATGCTCAGTAAACAACAGCTCCCATGTTAAGCATTGAATGGCACACAGAAAAATGAGGTGATCTTTCTTGCTTTCCTGTCTGAAGAGGATAAGGGCAGCCAGTGAAACTAGAGGTGTTTAAACTTAAGCAAGTAAGCAACTGCAGTTCACATATGAAAATCACCATGACAACTTGTCACTGAGGCTACCAAGATTTGTATTAGGATGTATACAAAAATGATGAACAGTAAACACAAACAGTCCTGAGACAGGAATATACTTTTTTTTTTTTTTTAAACACAGCACAAACCCATAAAATTGACAAGAATGGGGTACAAAATCCCTTCATAGGATGATCAGTCCAGAAGTGTTTCCCAGGGTTTCTGTATTTCTCCTATAGGTAGTATAGTAATGGGACACTCATGTTCTTCATTCTGCCTACTTCTATTACTACTCCATGACATACAGCAAGGAAATTACCTGAGTCCCAGCTGTCTACAGACTACTTCAGCATCCCGGTCGTCCCACTGATCATCACAGATTGTTCCCCACTTGCCATCATGGTAAACCTCCACTCGCCCTTCAAAGCTCTCCTTCCCCCCAACTATACGAAGTGGGGCACCTACACCTGTGCTTCAAGAAAGGGAAAGAGAGCACAACAGAACAAGACAGAGACAAATCACATCCAGAAGTTTAGGGTGTAGAATCATTCTCTAGCCAGAGGAGCTCTTGTGATACTCTCTTACCACATCTTCCTTTCTAGACCCCCCCACAAGTACTTGTGATTGCAGCCCCCAGAGTGGGCTACTGCTGGGCCAGAGATGCCTCTTTAATTGGCTGTTATGATGACCAGGAATTTTCTGCCTGCAGACAAAAACCTGGCTTGATAAAAAGGGGATATGGTCATAAGCATCAGCCATCTTTGGGAAATTGAGATCTTTCCCTGGAGATTTACCTTGTGGAGGAACACAAGTTACCACGGCACTCCCCTGGTTACAAGCTCCTGACAGAGCTCCCTGATAGCCACACTGCAGCAGGGCTTCCTCATCTCCATGGCAGTTTGCTGACTGCAGGTGCAGGGGAACAGGCCATGGTCTGGAATGACTCTTCTTCCCAGCTGTGCCGATCTCACTGGTACAGAGGATGCAACAGAGCAATGAAATGCCACAGCATGGCTTCACTTACAAGTTCCCTCCATTGTCATGACTCTCCAGTCTAGTTGTGGCATTTCACATCCCGGTGTGCCCAGTTAATTGGAAGTGCATAAAGGAGTGACCATTTACAGGCTAATGGGAAAGCACAAGCAAGTACACAACACTTTCTAATCCTTTTATGTGCCCACCTACTGTAGAGGAGTTGGTGTATTCAGAAATGGCCCACTCGTTTGAAAGCAATGAACAAATCCATCAACAGACACAAACAACAAACTATCTGAATCACCTTCCCTATCCTGTGGACCTTATCTCCTTACTATTTTGAAGCTTGAATGTCCAAATCCCAGATACCCAAAGAGAGTTCATACTCCTAAAATTTCTGTTAGATCACTATAGTAACTCCAGCTGATGATCATAAAAAGGGAATGTCATCTCACAGCTCACTTTCCACAATCAGGAGCATGAAGCAGAAACCATTGTTTTAAAAAATTCTTGCAAATGCCAGTTAGGTTGGGGGTAGCCACAGAAAGAAAATCGTGCAAAAGGACCTTGGTAAGTGGGATATTAGACCACAAAACAAACTCCTTTCTGCCAGCCAACACACTCTGACAGAGGGACTGTAACCACAGGGGCTGCTCTTTCAAAAACCACACGAGCAGGGACCTCTCACAACCAGACCAAGGTTCCCACCTGAGACCTAGTTGCCTGCAGACAACACTGGCATCCCAGTCAGTCCAGTGGTCAGCACATATGGTACCCCAGAGTCCATTGAAGTACAGCTCCACACTACTGTCTTCAGCCAACCGCACAGCACCTTCCAAAAGAGAAAACAATCAACCTAAAACCAGCTGTTATCTGCTGATAGAAGTTTCAGACCACCAAGTCTTGGACTTTGCATGTAGCTAAGCTGAACTGTACTTGGCTTCTTTGATCCCTGTTTTACCTATGCTGGCACTAAAGTGGTGTGCATGAAAGAGTGTGGTATATGGCACCTTCCCAATCCCATCAATGTCTGCTTGGGAGGATGGCTGATGTTATGGTCTTTTCAAATCCATGGTAACACCAGTAGGAAATTTGGCTTCTGCAAAAGCTCCTGGATTCTCCTTCTGTGGAATGGGGATGATTTTACATGCTATCTTAAAAGGGTGTATGAAAATCTATCTAATTACTTCTGACACTCCACTGATCTATTTCCATCACTTCACCTGCATGACTCTGTTGCTATATGAGATGTTCAGTAACAGCAGATGGATCCTCTTTAATTTCTCTAAGAAAAGGAAGTGCCAGTGTAAATACCCTTTCAATTCCCACCCCACCAAAAATGTTACCACTGTTTAGAAAGCACAATCTCCTCACTCAGTTATGTATTTGTACAAGGACACACCTGTCTGCAGTACCTCAGTGCAGGCACACAGCACCACTACACTTAGATTCTTCCCTTTAATGAAGCCATCTTTGAAAGGACATCCACTGGCAAGGGAAAAGACAGCCAATTCATTTATTAAATTGGTGTTTCAACTGTTCTGCAAAATGCAGGGAAAGCAAGGAAGGTCAGAAAACAGGACATTTTCAAGAATGCTGCACAGCAGCCAATGCATTGAGAGAACTCAGCTCCTTGCTAGCCTCAAAGTAAACAGTAGTCCTTCTGCCAGCACTGAGGAAGTTTAACACAAGCCTATGACCTGCCTTGCCACAGAAGATTTTATATTGAAGAAGTTTATATTTGAACTGCTACACTTACATGAGGAGTGCTCTGATATGGACTCTAAAGGAGCAGAAGTGGGTTGTTTTCTACATAACTGAAACTGTCTTCAAAGTGGCATAAGTTAGCAGTAGGAAAAAAGTAGTCTCCTTGTATGAGAATAAAACATCTATACAAGGCATTACAGCTACAGCAGCTTAAATCCACCCCCTACTATATACAGACGTTCTTCTCCCACAGAGGCTAGCCTCCAGCATTAATTATTTCAACAATTCAGATCAGCCTTTGTACTGTACTTTTTCCACAGGGTGTTCCACCTGCCACTTGCAAGTCTGTGCAACGCACATTTCTGGCTTGAGCCCTGAGGCAGCACAGCCCTTACCTTGGTTACAGTCACAGTTGGCCCAGCCAATGGCTCCTGACACAAGCCTGTAGAAGCACCAGGGCGTTGTTCCCCCGTCTGGGCTCCTGCAGAAGTTGTGGTCCCCCAGGCCACGGTCTGGGTACTGCTGAATATAATCAGGGAACTCTGCCCAGTTGAGACACTCTGCCCCAGCCTCGGTGACTGCCAGTGAGCCATTGTAGTACCCGAGAGGTCCCACAGCACAGACGCTGGGCGCTGGGCACAGGAAGGGAGGGTTAGCATCACCCAAGGCATCACACACTGAACATGGGAGACACCAGCTGCTTATGAGAGATACCCCTTGTGTCTGCAGTCTCAGCTGCTGCTTGCTTGACTCAAATTCTTATCACTCTTCAAGGAGCTCCTCAAAGAATATTCATAATACTCACTGTCTAAACCACAAATTGATCTGAAGCAATGAACTGCCCAGACGGACCTTTGAAGAGTGTTAACTTAGGGCCCAAACATGATCATTTGAACTGGCTCCCATTACTGTACATGCAATACATGTACTCACTTTGGAACAGAACTGTGCAAAGCAGGAAGGTGGGAAATGGCACTGTATCTCATAGCATGTATGTTCCCTATACACATGAGCAGATCATCTGGCTTCTCTGAACCTGGTTAATATATTGGAAGGGAAAGGGAATATATTTTGCGGGAAGTGCAAGTGCCAACGTTTCAGTTCCCATGTGAAATATTCCGTGTAAAAATACCCAATAATTAATTTATTATGGTCCTCAACAAAGGAGAAAACTCTCCATTAATGGCACTGAAGTAACAAAGTGGGAAAAAACCACCCAGGTTTTGTGGCCTTTATCGAGTCCATAACATGAGAAGAGTAGACTGAGAAAGGGATATTTACAGCTCTATTCACAAAATAAACAGAAAGAAGCCAACACTTTCAGAAAACCCTTCTGCACTGGGAGCAAAGAGCAAGGGTACAAGGTAACTTTGCATCATGTCATTTGCCTTCTAGCCACTGCCAGGCCCAGAGGGGGTAAGTGACAGCAAGGTCAAATGCAAGGTACAAAAATGAGAAGCAGTTGGAAGTCAGTTCCAAGCATTTGGAAAACAAATAATATGTGTGACATCAACTGGGACCCTCAGAGATGGTGTCTGAGAATTCATTAGTTATTAGAGTAGAGGAAAGGTAAGCATGCAAAAAAGACCAAGGCAAAGAAAGAGATTAAAGAAACGAACATGTGGGAGGAGCAGGGAGCTGCAAGAGCATTCAGCATGAAGGAACAGAAGTGGCCATGAAGGAGATAAACAGGCACTGGGACAAGAGAAAAGATTGAAGAAGTGATGAAAGAAAGGAAGAAGGCAAGGTAGCAGTCATGCCTATGGTCTCAGATCACCACTGGAGGAAAGAGTCTGCCCAATGACTGAATTAATAACTTCTTGTTCTTACCTGCACTGTGCAAATGGTTTTGGTTGGGCTTGGATCCCAGGAAAGCCTGGGAAAAGAAACAGAGCAAAAGCAGAGAGATGATTATCCAATGAAATAAACATGGGCATGTCCTAAAAGCAGCTCAGCTTTAGGCAAACACACCCTAGTGCCCAGCCTCTTCCCTGGTCTCCCCATTGCTCCTTTTCAAATACAACCATAGCTCTGTCCACTAACAACAAAATGAATAATTACTGGTCTGCAGAGATTTGCCCTTGATCTAAGCACTACATTACTGAAATCTGCTTGTTTTTTTTTTTCCAAAAGATTTGGAAGTCTGAGTGATATGCCTATGGAAAGGAAATCTAGATGAAAATCATTATTTTCAGTAAGAAAAATAATAACTACTCATTCTCTCACTGTTTATAGGGCAAGTAATCTACAGCTATAGAAGCAGATATTTATCTACCTGAGTGACAGGACGATGCCCCCAGAATACCTGTTAAAATGGTAATAAACATCCACATATAAAGTGGCAAACATCCAAGGAAGAAAATCCAAGGCCTTTTGAGGATGTTGTTTTTAATACTTGAAAATATTATATGGCCTATAGTGTTATTATCTAAATGGGGTTAAATAGCTAAGACCAAAAAATATGAAACAAAGTCCTCAGAATTCTAGCATCCTGTCTGGCCCCAAAATTGTATTTCCTCTTATTGGCAGGTTTTTGTGTGGTTTTTTTTTGTTGTTGTTGTTGGTTTTTTTTGGTTTTTTTTTTTTTTTTGTGGTTGTGTGACTATAGGCTGAGAGATAGAGATCTCCACTCATGGTGCACAAGCAAGTGAAAGACCTTCACAGACTCAGAGTGAAAAGAAAAAACTGTACATGCTTATGCTAGCTCCTTGTAGTTTAATTAGTTTTTAAACATTGTAAATGAACATTTCTAATACTTTTATATGAAGAAATAGTTGTAATTCACGGAGCAGACATGTGCAGCTAAAGGATACTAGCTATTGGTAATGGTTGTGGTTTTCTTCAAAATGCAGTAATTTTGCCTCTCTCAGCTTCACCTCTTCCTGGAAAATAGGAGAAGTTAAATTTGGAATTAAACCAAATCCACTTCTGGAATAAATAGAGGTAATTCCCACAGAAACCTGACAAGAACAACACTTATTCATGTCAGATAAATTTTTCAAATAAAGCTTATGAACATGATCCAGAAGGTGCTGACAACCACGGCCAAGCTCCAGCATCACCTCCCAGAAGTCAGAATGGGATATGGAAGATGAATTCCTGACATGGTTCAGTAGTAACAGATCAGATCCCAGGTTTATATGCACAAAAGGATCACAGATAAACCCTTTTCAGGCAAAAAAATAATCTATCTGCATGTAACAGTCTGTTGCAAGCCCACATAAGGGTTTCTGGACCAACAACACTGAAGGATCTCAAAGCTCTTTGCAGAGAGTAGAAAGTGAGCCAAGCTGTACTTTTGTGACTGCACCACAATCCAGGTCCCTCAATCCCTAGCTTTTAGTGCACACCTGCAGACACATGTAAGCCTGCCAGTGATATAAGGATGGGTCAGACTAGTAATAGGAGATAGATGAGAGACTGAGCTCTTCTTGGACCATAAACAAAATACTGCAGTCCAAGTAATAAGCTTCCCTTCTAATGAAACATTAGTTGCTGCCAGTTTCTGCAGCAGCTTCTAAAATACCCCAATGCTGACCATCGCCACCAATTAAATTCAGTCCAAACAGCCTATGCTGCAGGCATTGTCCCAGGTCTGTGCAGCTATAAATCATCTGTCCACAAGCAAGAGAGACAATCAGCAAAGAACAGAAATAAAGGATCTTTCCTGCCAGGGTCACTGCAGTGCCTGAGAAACACTGGAAACCCAAGCCAAAGCATCTGCAAGCCCTTGTGTATCCTGCTTTCCTGGTTATTTATTTTTCTGAATTTATATGCACAATGAAACAAATTTCTCCCCAAGCCCCCAGTCCTTCTCAGAGACAACTGCCTAAATGCTCTAGAAAACATATTCAAGTAATAACAATATCCACTTAAAGTGACAATATTAAAAGAGCCATATGACTTATTGCAATCAGATAGAAAAACAACCTTTTCTTACCTGCACACATCTGAGACAAGATAGCAGACTTGAGAGCTCTACCAGGAACCCGAGTATTTTGGCGATTTCCATCCCTCGTGTACAAATAGAGCAGAAGGCTCTTCAAGCATCACATTCTCATTCAGCTGCCAGGGTCTGCTTTCCCACGCTAGCCGCTCCGCACCGGAGGGAGCGGGGTGCCGTTTCCATTTCTACGCAAGGAAAGGGGTGTAAGGAGAGCGATCAATGTTCCTCGCAGCATCTTAGAATTTCACTTTCCCGTTCCTCTCCGCACCTCTTCTCATTGATTCCTCTCTTCAGAAAGGGAAAGAAGAGAGGAGGGAAATAAGGGAACACAACATGTCCCCGAATTTCTCTAGCACACTCGAAGACGGGCGGAGGCGAGCACAAGCGGTGGGGCACAGCCCTCAGCCCGCTGTCCCCTCCTCTCCACAGGCTCCCCCGTGCTCCAGGTACGCGCTGCTCCCAGCGTCAGCCTCCGCCTCCCCGCCCCTTCTGCCCAGCGGCGGGGCCAGCCGCCCGCTCCTCTCCTCTCCTCTCCTGCAGCCTCCTTCCCCAGCTGCCTTTTCCTCCTCTTCCCAAGGCACAGAGGCTGCAGCACGGCAAGGAGCTGGGGCTGCGTCCTATTGCAAAGCCCCCAGCAACAACTGGCAAAGGCAACGGCGTGTGCGCGCACATTTGCCAGAGATTAGACTTCTTGGAAGGAATCTGGACTTTATCCTCCCCCCACCGCTGCCTCCTCGATTAGCAGCTTGCAGCTTCCCGAGGTCAGCTCTCCTCAGATTTGAACCCAGCTGAATAGGACCCAGAAAACTTTGTTGAGCAACTTCTAGATCTCCCCTGGAAAACCCACAGGTGACACAGCCCTCTCCAGGGTGCTCACAATTTTCAGCCCTGTATCATGCCATCATGGGTATTGCAACCAGAGAACTTTGCCACTGAGCGTCTCCTTGACCTTGGGCTATATTTTCCCTGAATTGGCTAGGATGCTTTGCATACGGTTAATTATTATTGTATTTCCATGAACAATCCCATCCCATGGGATTGCTGGCCATGAACTTGCTGGTCCTTCATATGAATTAGGGTTCAAGGCTACAAGTCTACAAGTTTTAAACACTATTAAATCTAAGAAAACAGTTGGTTCATTTGAAGCTGTTCAGTCTTAGTCTTAGAAATCCTTTTTTTTTTTTTTTTTTTTTTAACAGGTTCCTTGTGCTGCTTCTCAGCTCAGTCTAATAGGCATTTCCTATACTCATATACTGATTTTGGAGCAATGCTCCTGGTGTTCTACAGCATGAAACATGAAGGTCACCTTTAGAAATGAGCTCACTTCTGGCCAAGTCTGCTGTGTAGCACTTCCAAAGACACCTTCAGCATAAAAACAAGGAACAGGCTGCTAAAAATCTACTGACTTGACAAAAAGTCTTTTTTTTTTTTTTCTTCACTTTTGCCCATTATTCACTTCATGTGACAGTTTTGTGTTGCCTCATCCTCAGTCACCCATCAAAGGGAAGGAAATTTCCCTACATGCTGGATCTTTTACAGGAGTCGCTAAGTGGTAAAAAGAAGCTGTTTCTGGAATGGATTTGGCCAAGAATTACACTCAGTTAATTAGGAGCAAATCTCCTATATCCTCATAGTCAGGGAGGCAGACGATCAGGGCAGCAGGGGATGGAAATAGCTTAGATGCTACATCAGACTGTAACTCTCAGGCAGCAGTAGCACAAAGAAGCAGCACAAAATAAAAATACGGGACTGTGTTAGAATTTAGAACCACTTACTCCACTGAACACACAAGGAAAGGACATACTGGAAGCAGGAACAGAAATTCTATTAGCATTCAGAGAAACTAGCTCCTTACTAGAGGTTGTTGATGCTCATTCAGAACTCCATCCCATGAGACACTCCCTGTTCAGGCCTCTGACGCACAGGGTTTAACACCTCTAGCAGAAGCCTGCACTGGATTTCTCTTTTGGTAACTTCTAAGTTGCCTCCCTGTCAAGGCAGTTTTCCTAAATATAGTGATTTAATAAAGTAATTTTAAAGGAAACACAGACCAGTACACCAAAAGCAATAGAAGTCCAAGCCTGTATTCAGTTTCTGGAAGAACAATGAACTGGGAAGATACAGTGGGTTTTTTGCAGTTGTCTCCTCTCTGACAGGTAGTGTTTTGGAACTACTTCCTTCTTACCAAGACTTGCCTAGTTTTTTGCACACATGTAGTGACATTCCTTGAGAGAAGTGGATCTCAGATTCTCAAAAGCTTCTCATGACTGCTCTCCCAGGTGGAGAGGAAGACCTGAAAGAGAATTATACCAATATAGCTACAGCAGTTTAGATGAGTAATGTATCTACAAATAAGGTAAAACATCCTGAACTTTCTTGTATAGGCAAATTTGAAGTAGTTGTAAATATCTAAATCTGCTATTTAACAGTAGTCACCTACTCACCCTGATATATGCATAGTTCTATTATAGGAAGTTTATGATTCCCTATAGAGCCTGTCTTGATTTTGCCATATTTTTATGTATTGACCCTTCTGAACAAGAAATGCCATCTTCTAAAATGTCCTTGGCTCCCTGGAATTCAACCTATTTCTCTTGAACTGGCAAAACAACTATTCATCAGGACCAGCTGAAATATTAATGCTACCTCCACAGTGAAAGCCTAAAAGTAGTTAACAGCAATCATACCCAGAACTGGTATAATAGTCAAGCTATAAGGTACAGGAATAAGATCAAGGAATTCCAGCAGATCTGCTTAAATCCTGTAAATCCGACTTAGGAGGGTAGAACAGCTAGTCAGCTTTTGTTTAAATCTTTCCTCACCACGCAATCACATACAGGTCTCTACAGCAACGTTCTTAACCAGTGTGCTCAAGAGCAGAACAGAGTTTTCCTTAGCCCCCAGCAACAGCATTGTGGGGTGGTACAAACCCCAACTCAGAAAGAACAGTGCTGTTCCCTGTGAGTACACACATGAACTATTAATGGAGTGATCCTCAATACAAGCATGTCACCTAGTACAAGCTTAATGGTGAGATACAGGAAAATGGCCAGCAGCTGAAATTGCCAAGGACTCCAGTAACTGGAGGGGTTTTGGTTACAACAAAAGAAGCAGAAGAATTGCTCAAGTACTTTTAAAGGAAGCACTGTAAAACCTGGGTGCACCTGAAAAGCATTGCTTCCTTCCTCTCAATAAATAAAAGGACTGGAAAACCTTAGCATAGTAATTTCAAGCTTATATATAGTAGGTTAGACAAAACCCCAAACAACTGAATTTGTGAAGCTCATCATAATGCAGTATAATGCAAAAATAGCTGTTCAGATTAGTGGGTGCTGTGCAAAATTTCAAAGTAAAAATAGAAAAAGGTATTAAGTGTCTCTGTTACAGCCTCTTATGTCAGACTGTTTCTTGCAGACACAAGAATTTGGTACATTCAGCACAGGTGCTATCTTAAGAGATGCAGAACACTTTTATTGCAAGTTTTAAAATGAAGAAAAAAATCATCATCAACAGAGGTGAATCAGTTTCTCACTCCCAATCTAGCTTTTACCCTACAGAAACAAAGGAACAGCAAGTAGCATTCCTTTTCACACTGTCTTCTGGACAGAAAATACAGAATGTCACAGAACCAAAGTGTTTTCCCAAACTCAGATGTGGATATTGTGTTCTTACTGACCCAAGTCTTCTAAAACACCCAATTATGCCATAATAGCAACAAAAGAATAAGCTACCCTGGATTATCCACTAATGAGCCACTGTAATTAACCACTAAGCGAATGTTGCTTCACTAACTTGAAAACCTTCACCTGACCAAAATTTTTGTGATGAACAGGTATCAGTCTGGGGCTCCAGAGAACTCAGCTCCAGCAAACTCTACAGCCACCCAGAGTATGTGTGTGCCCGACTCTCCTCTTATTCTGCTTCTTCAACACGCCCAAAAGAATTACCAATATAAACAGTTAGAACATTAGTTCTCCAGGACACTACTGGTCCCAAGAACCTGCCTGTAGTTTTGTGGTACTGCAGTGGAAACTGCCCCCCCACCCCCCCATCAAAACTAAAAATGAATTACAAGAATTCTTGAATTGAAATAATTACATTATTTCAATTATCAGTATATGGTTTAACTGTCTCTCCCCCTTTTAGTTTTTTTACCAAAAAACAATGAAACATTTTGTTGTAGATTATGAGTTACCCAAGTCAAACACCAGTCTTGCTTTATTACAGTACAGACAAAATAATCAAACTAATGTGCCACCGTATCTGTCCCACCTGCAAATCAGAGGGTCAAAATCACAAACTTCCATACTAAAGTTATATTTGATACTTACCAATGTATTGTGTATTAGCAAGGTATTTTGCTGGAGATTTTTTCTACATTTTACAGCCTTTTTTTACAGTAGTGGAAATTTTAAAAATTTCAAAAGGCACCAGATTGTGTATACATCCACATAAGAATACGAGCCACCATACCATCAATTACTACCATCATTACTAGCAATTCTAACTTGGCTCAGTGTTTGTTGTGCTCAAATGCTTATTGATAGCGGCTCCAGAGCTGGACAAGAAGCTCGCATGTGAAGAAGTCATGCGCTGTTAGGAAATGCATTTACACAAATGCCTAGAAGGTTTTATTTAACAGTGAGGACCTGAGTAGGCAAGCTGAACAACACGCTGCAAGACCCATGAGTCTCATGAACAAAATCAGCCGATACTCAAGATGGGTGGTTCTTGCTCTGGAATCAAAAGCAGGGTCAAGATCCACACATCACCTGCATCTAACCATCACTTAAATTGACTTTCCTTTTTTTTGACCAAGACACCAACTTTAATTGCTTGGCAACAGTCCCTTTTATAAAGTACATTATACATAACGTGTGATCTGAGGAAATCTCTTCAGGAGCTTGTTCACTTTGCTTGAAGGCAAATTTCCCCTGGATGACATGGTGTCCTCATTTTGATTCTTCCGCTCTTTCTGAAAGAGAAAAAAATTCAAAATATTTACCGCTGTATTTGCAGAGCTGATGCTCATTCCCAGAGACTACTACTAATTCTATGAGGATGTTTCTTCCAGAAAAATGCTGTTTCTTTAAGGAACACTTACCACAGCACTTGACTCAATAACATAAGCTGATGACCTTAAAATTATGCAATTAATGACTGACATCTTGTGAAGATTATGTCCTCGCATATTCTTAGTTAACAATGATATAAATAACTGTTTAAATTATGACACTTACTGAAAAAAAATGTAAATGTAAATGAAACCAGTTTAAGGACAAGTTTAATATATATACTTATCTTTAGTCCATTTGAAAAATTATTTTATTTCAAGCTTATTATATACTATTATTATAATATGTTACTATATAAAATATAATCAGAAACCTCTAATTTTCAAACAGTATGAAATGTATTTTTCAAAAATGTCTGGCATTCAAAGTCAGAAACAGGTTGGAAAAGACCTCCAAGATTATTGAGTCCAGCCTTTGATGGTCACCTTGCCAGCTAGACCATGGCACTAACTGACACGTCCAGTAATTTCCTGAATGCCACCAGGGATGGTGACTCCACCACCTCCCAGGCCAGCCTGTTCCCATGCTTCAGCACCCTTTCAGTGAACAAGCTCTTCCTGATGTCCAGCCCGAACCTCCCCTAGCACAGCTGAAGGCCATGTCCTCTTGTCACATCACCAGTTGCATGAGAGAAGAGGCTGACCCTCACCTGGCTGCACCCTCCTTCCAGGTAAATGTAAAGAGCAATTAGGTCTCCCAAACCCCAGCTACCTCAGTCCCTCCTTGTAGGAGCCTCTAGATCCTTCACCCATTTCACTGCTCTTAGTTGCTCAAATGGGTCACAATCAAATTTTTCAGAGATTATTCTTAGTGGCACACAAAAAATGACTGGAGGTTTCCTCTTTTCCTATTACTAGCCTTTAAGAACATAAAAAAGGCCTTCATTACTTCTGCCTTTGCCACGCAGTCGTAGAACATCCTGATCTCCTCGGCACAAGGCGCGTCGTTGAAGTCATTCTGTTTCCAGCAGGCCATCATTACTGACATCTCCGTAATGCAGGTTGCCTCTGGATGGGAAAGACGCAATCAGAAATCTCAGGTGTTTGGGATTTTATGCTAACAACCTCCACAGTGCATACATCTCCAAAGACGTTTATACGGGGTAGATACAGGCGAGAAAATGCGCAACTGAAGATCCCAGCTTTGCTCTGGGCAGAGAAGTTGTTGCTAACACAAAGCAAACCGCTGCAGCCATCCAGCATCTGACTGAAGTTTTAAGGTAAAGGCAATGCTACGACGCACGGTGCCTGACTCTATTACGACGCCAACTCAGGGCTGCAGCGTGAGGAAGCGACACGCACGAACCCCGCGGCCCGCACCGGCCCGTGCCGTCCTGCCCTGCGGAGCACACGGCGCCGCCAGCGGGACGGGCCCTGCCGGGCACGGCGGCGGCTCAGCTCGGGCCCGGCCTGCCCCTCGCCGCCGGCGGCTCACCTGTCGCCTCCTCCCGGCGGTTCGCCACCTTGTCGGCCAGCGCCAGAGCCCGGGGCGGGCGGAGCGCCGGGGGCCGCTTCTTGTTCCGCCACTGCCCCGACACCCAGCGCGTCACCCAGGCGGGGTAGGCGGGCGCCGCCATGGCCGCGCGGGAAGCCGCCCGCCCGCGCAGCCGCCGGCCCGCCCCGGGACGGGCCGTGGGACCGAGCGCCGCCCCTCAGCGCCGCCCCTCAGCGCCGGGCCTCAGCGCCGGGCCTCAGCGCCGAAACCCCTTCTGCGGCGGGAACCGCAAAGGACCGCGCAAACACGCTTCTACCAGAGCAGCGGGAGTTGTGATTGTCTCAAGTAATTCAGATGGAATTAAAGGAATCACAGAATAGGCGAGGTTGGAAAGCAGCACAGTGAGGCATCTGTGTTCATGCAGAGTCCCAGAGCACATTGCACAGGATTGCATCCAGACACTCAGGGAGTATCTCCAACGAGGGAGATTCCACAGCCTCTCTGGGCTGTTCCAGTGCTCGGCCACCTGCACAGTAAATAAATAAATAAATAAACACAGTAAAGTTGTCACTCATGTTCGGATGGAACTTCTGAGCATCAATCTCTGCCCGTTGTCTCTTGTCCTGTTGTGCAGCACCACAGAGAAGAGCCTGGATGCCTCCATCCCTCCGATGCTCTCCCCTCAGATACTATAGACATGGATAAGGTCCCTCTCACTTGTCTCTTCTCAAGTTCTTCTGGAGCTGTATGGAAACTCTTTCTCATCACATAGCTCTCAGCCCCTCATTTCTCTCCATTACATTACAGCTGGATCTCCCCTGCATTGTTCCTACGGTTCCTTCCAAAAAGATACTGAAACTGCTGTTTCCAAAATGAAGCAGCATCGTTCACACAGCCTCGTACTCAGTGGTGGAAAAAAAACTCTTGTTCCCAGGAGTTTCTTCCCTAGGTCCTGGAAAGTCTCAACTCAGCTAGCAGGTTCTGGAGTGCTTATGTCCCCAGCTGAAAAAGGCGGGCAATATAGAAGGCACAGGAGCATTCCAAGGGATGGGATACAAACAGGTCTCTGCACAACAGGAGGGACAAGGTAGAGGCACAAAACTGAGGAGTTAGATGCTGAACACTGGGGACACGAAACACTCAGATCCTTGTCATGGAGGAGTTCCTGAATATGCCATTTTACCACTGTATCAGGAACTGCTGGATTCCTCTGACCATATACAGAAGACTAAATCAAAAAGGCTTTTCTCTCCAATTTCTTTTTTCCCCACAGGACACTGATTTGAATTAAAATATATTCAACCTCCTAGACATAAAACCCAAAGCATGCCCCTTTGCCTAGTCAAGGAAGTTAGAGACTTTAGAAATTCTGTTAACTTGAGCTAAACATCACCAGACCTACATCACAATATTCGCAATATGGTTACTAGAATTTACTGCATCTGCTGACAATAAATCCTGGTATAGCCATATCTATAATTATTTTTGTGTTATGTTTAAAGTAGTATATGCTTAGAGTCCAAATTAAAGTGTATAAGAAGACATGTTCAAGTAAACAAAAGATGTATTTTTTAGCTCTCTTCTGGGAGTAAATTTTTATCTCTTAAGGTCCAAATTCAAACACTTTCTGGAAATCCTGAAAGATTTTGGTAAGCAAGATGTTTCTCTATCCCTATTTTTTTTTCCCAAAAATACAGGAAATAAGCTATCCTTTGAGCTTGACTACCAGTAGAGAAGAAAGAAAACAAGCTGACACCTTCGAATTAGGACAGAGGGCTTGCACTGTGCAACTCTGAACAATAGAGACTTTGAAAATCCCAGACAGGGACATGAAATACATTTCAGTATTCCCGTTCATGAGAGGTTCAGCTATTCTTGGGTTTGCCTCTTCTCACTATGCTTCCTACCTTACTGCTAGCCACCCACCTTTCCCTGCTGCATCTGCCTCCTGCAATGTCTAACTAGATCAGCACAGAAACAATAACAAGGAAAGACAAAAGTACTAGGACATAAGAAAAGCTGAACTCCCTGTAAATCAGCCTCCCTTCTCCCAAATTACATTAGCTAATGGTGGCAGCATCTTCAAGTCCTTTCACCCTCAAAAGCTGATCTCTCATTTAAGTAATTCCAAGAAAAATGATGTGGGGGAGGAGGGATGGCTGAGAAATATAAAGGCAAACTACACAAGGAGAATTGTAATAGCTTCCTGTAAGTTACTGCAGCCTGCATTAGAACTAATTTTTTGGCATCAGTCCCATATTAGAGCCTCAGCATAAGAGATTCCCAAGCAGACAGAATAAGGTACATGGTGGTGTCTGCACACACCATGCAGAGATGTCTGAAGCAGGACACAGTTTTATTATTAAACATTATTTTTTAATATTACACATTAATTTTAAGGAAGAATGTGGAACTACAAAAGGGCTGTGTTACTCAATAGCCAAATGTCTCTATAGCCTGACAGCACCAAGTCACTAATGGATGGGACAAAAGTGCTGACTTTATAGGGACAGTCACAAACCAAACTTCCTCAGTGGACCCCAGAGATGTGAATCTTGAATGTACAACTATAAAAACAATTTAAAACTTTAACTTTCACTAATTAGCATTTACAACATTTTTTCTTGTATCGACACATTTAATCCTAGCTTAGGTTTCAGCTGGTCAAAACCAAAATGAACCACAGAGCTTAAACTTTTAATATTAGATTTGAAAAGAATATATATCACAAGTGTGTAAGGGCCACATATGATGCTACAGTAAATGCTATGCCACAATTAAAAACAATGCTAGCAATGCTGTGATAAAATACACCCTTTAAAATGAGATTGCTATCTTAAATACCTCTTTAAGAGATGAGAAATTATACCATGTATTCTTCACTTTCTGGTGTAGTTATTTAAAAATCAGTTAGGGGATGAGACTAAGAAATATGTTGTATTGGCAGAAAAGAATAGAGTTGATATCCATGTCTTTTTGACTGCCTGGATCCAGGTTTCAGGCAAATTCCAGTATATTCACACAAATTTATCCTGAATACACCATACCAGTTCATAATACCCTCATCTACCACATTTTATTCTCATCTGTCTCACCCTGACTGCCTTAAACCAATTTAATTAGAGATGCCTTAAAATATAAAGCACTTCCATTTTAACTTTAGCAGAGAAACTCACCAGTTTGCTAAGATTCCAGGTGGTTCAGACTTAACTCCTGCCTGCTGAGCTATTGTGTTTGGACAGTATTAGCACTTAATGCTCTTATTAACACAATATATTCACGCATTCACAACTGGACGTGTCACACCCCATCCCAACTCCCACAACCACCCTTATCCTGTGCTATCTCAACCAGATCAGCTGCCCTGCATTTTTCTGAGCTACCATCCCTAATTCCCAGGATCGAGGATACTCAGCCCATTTCCACTGCAAATTACCTGTGCCTTCTTATTTGCTCAGAGATGCCACAAAGTATTATCATCTGCCCTGATCCATTTCAAGATCCCCAGAACCATCTCCAGCTGACACTTGCACTGTAAATGGATCTTTTCTGCAGTAAAAAATGTATTTAACGGCACACAAATTAAGATGCCAGTGGTGTCAGAGTTCTGGAACAAATCCTGTAGCTCCACTCCTCTCTATCCTTCCCAATTCCTCTGCAGCGCCATATATCTCTCACTAGCAGCTCTGAGACAACGGACCATAAAGAGAAGTACAGTTTGTTAAACCCTGACGCAAGCTTTGGCTCAGTTGGTCATATCATTAAAAGGATTTTGTCTCTGATTAATGTCAACCTGTCAGTAGAGGTCTCTGGGCAGAATGAAGGAACTTGCCACCCTGTATGTTTCCAATTAATACAACTTCCCAGAAGGTGCCTGGAGATCCATCAATAACCTTAATTAAATACAACCAAATAGATGACAACTAATGATTAAGGGAGTGATTCTCTTGGGACTGGGGCTGAAGGGTGTGTATGGCAGGGCAGTAAGTGAGGCAGATGGCTGCTTGTCTAACACAGCAATGCCTGTTAAAACTCTGATGTCCCTGATGGCTGAGTTCCAAGTCAATTTACCCTGTTCCCAGTCATTTACAAGTTGTTCTTCCACACAACTTAAAACTACCCTCAGTCAAAATGCAAGAGGGGCATTTCTGTTGATTCTCCAGCTGCTGCTGTTGCACTTGGCACACCATTTCCAGAGAAAGCAGCTCATTCTCTTTTCCCTCTAAACATATACATCCACTGTTGTTTGGATCTCATTCTACTTACCATTACAGAGGACCCAGAGGTCTTTCAGTTTGACAATTACTACAGTGACTGAAGTAAGAAAAGGCAACTCTTTCTGAAATCCTTTTGAGTTCTAGAAATCATGTTAAGGTATCAAATCAATATTCTTCAGTGAAGTTACATGCTTTCTACAAATTGCAGTCCTTGCTAAAGGACAGAAAACAGACTACTAGTTCAGTAAATAAAATAACCTGCTTCTAACTGAAAAAATAGGCAACACGTGGTATCACAGTTTTGGCAGAAGAATGAGAACTGTGACTTGTCCAATCAATGCAATGCCTTGGACTGCTAGATTTTTAACCTTCAGTCAGTTACTTGTTTCTTGTTTCTCACCTCTCCGAGGGCATAAATTTATTCTAGCTTGTCAAGTCAATTCTGAGACACAGCATGAATAGAATCTACTGGTGTTTCATGTGAGCAGTAATGAGGAGATATTTATTTTTAGAACAGTAATGCTAGTGAACAAAGCTATCCTGACAGCTTTGAAAGCCTCCCTGTAGTCACACAGTAAACAGACCTAATGCATGACAAGCAGTGAAGCCACTCACCCTAGTCTGCAGGATCCTGCCAAAGCATTTACATGGGTAAACATCTTCAATATTTGGTATCTTTGATAAATTCCTTATTAGTCTCACTTTCTATGAATATGAGTACCTGCACTGTAAGGACATGATTAATATAAGTGTTGATTCTATCGTGTTTAGTCTGAGTATCACATAGCCTTCCAGTAGTCAAAACATGAGCGAGGACATTCTTGCTGGTTTGGATTTAAAGCAGTGAGCAATCCAGTTAGCCAAGAACAGAAATCAGGAAACATTTTCCAAAATAATAATGCTGTAGTGACCTTCTTCCTTGTCTGCATTCACATGCTTGCATTAGTAAAAAAACAACTAGGAGGGTAAATTGAATTCACTTTGGCTACGACTGGCAGTACATGTTGGCACTATATAGGAATCCTTTCAAATGCATTATTAAGTAAATTAATCACAAACTCTTCAAGGGTATGAGACCCAGCTTCTCCTCCTGTCTCCTCCAAGTAACAGAAGAGAATGAAAGCAAAGCCATGGCAAAATGTTAATCAACATTTCGTAGTCATTGCTGTGCAGAGCAGTAGATGCTGTGAAGGTCGGTCAGCAGCACTGAACACAACTGCAACTACAGCTCTTTATCCAGCTGGGCAGGATTCCCACCTCTCCTGTCCCTGCAGAGTTGGCCTGGCAGCTACACAAAGTATTCACACCATGCACTGAATAAATATTCCAGCCCTAATTCTTGCACATCATACATAAAAAGTGAAATAAATTTACTGTATTAATAGAGGCCACAGACACACGTTTTATAAATCATGGAAGTATTGTGACATAGAGGAGATGAAAGCTAGTATGATCTATGACTACAGGAAAAAACACTGCAGATACAAAAGAAACAAGGCTTGGGTGAGCTTCACAGCTAAGAGTGGTAGCTAATATTCATTACCTTTTGAGAAGTTCACTACGTCTATGACTGTAAGAAACAGTTAAATCTAGGAAGACACTAAAAACTCAGAAAAGAAAGCTGTCAAATGACTTGTGACTCAGCTACAAACTGGAAGCTGCGCTTTGAAAAGCAGACAAACCCCATAGAATATCTATAATAAAGTTACCTTCAGTTCTGTATTCTTTTCATACCCACCTTAAGAAAATAGATGACAATCACAAATACTCATGCTTGACAACAGTCATCAAGCTTAAAGCAACAGCCTTCTGAAGTACAGACACAGAGTAAAGCAACAAGGAAACCCTGCAGGACTAACAAAATAACCTTGTTGGCTGTTGGGTGTAATATACCAAGTAGCAGAAGTACACAGTGATGAAGGAATACTCGGCTGTGAAATAGCTAATGAACAAATCAGGGCCCCAAGTAAGAAGTTTTCACCTACTTTGCTAGCTACTACTCAGCTTGCACCACCATATCTTCAGTGCTGCTGTTCAATGAGAACATGCTCATGGTGCTGAGCAGGAAGACAAAATGGGGCTTTGGACACCCCTCATCAAGGACTAAGCAGGTGCTGGTGCACACACTTATAATGTACTTCCTCCTGCTACTCCTGTAGGAACAGTGCATTAAATATAGTATGTCTAATTTTGGCAACAGCACATACATTACAGTAAAGACCTGGAAATTATTATAAAGGCTGCACTTCTGAAAAATCTACTTAAATTACAGGATAAAATAGTAAAAGTTGCATGTGCTTGTACTTGGTTCTTATTTTTTATGTTTAGTACAAAAAGCAAGATCACATTTTCTGCTTGAATAAGAAAGTGTTTTGAAATATAGCTCATTAAGAGAATGCAGTTAAAGACTGAATTATTTTCTATACATGAAATTAAGTAACTGAAGGCATTCATTCAAACAATTTACTTAAATATCATTAACTTGTTTAGTAGAAGTCAATATTCAGAACTAAAGCAGCCTTAATTTGTTTTATCTGAATTTACTTCTCAAGCAAATGGCTTCTTCAATCCTGAATATACATCTGTAATTTTTAATCTGATTTGAGTAATCCAGTTTAACAATTAACTAAGATATATTCTCTTAGGTACTCATGTCTCCTGAATAACTGAAAAAAAGGAACTTAAACTGATAAATGCATTTTAGCTGAAGAATCCCATGTTACTGTTATTAAAGAGATAAAAAATATTCTTCTAAAAACAGTTAGGTGAGAACAATGTACAGGGTAAGCATTTTCTACATTTATAAAAATGCAGTGATATTAATGGGTCTGAAGTCTTTGCTGTCAAGGTGCCCCGATTTTAACATGGCAATATTGTTATGTCAACTGAGAGGCCAACATTGAGATGATCATTACAGATACTGGTATTATACCTGCAATACCAGATCTGTAACATTATGAAGGGCAATTTGAGGGGGAAGAAAAAGATATTAAGTGAGCCATACAGCACTAAGCAATAGACAGTGATGTAATTAGGGAGAGAATGTAGAGTCACTGCTGTTCCTAACTTTTACTGACAGACATCAGACTTCCCATGACAATGCATAAACTGCCTTACAGAATCAAATTACACAACAGACTGTAGACTTTCATTACCAGCAATGTGTCTTAGATAGATAAACTCTGGCTCTTTAGTCAGCAGTTAACTTTGAAGGAGGGGAAATGGAGAAAGAAAATATCATTATACCATTAGAGACATCACTCCAGTGTGGCCATATTTGCCTGTGCATTTAAACCTTTAACCCTGAATTAATTAGTTTCCCTCCACTGCAAGATCAATTATTTCAGAAAGATACCCACTATGGCAGGGAACAGTGGAGTTTATTTATACCTGTAAGCAACACAGTACAGGCTGTGCAGCAAAGAAGATCTATCCACATGTTGTCACTCAGGAACTCTGATCACAATGTGTTAAGGTCGGTAGAGGACAAAACCATCTCAGTGTACCTGGCTCTGATCACCCATTTCAGCATATAAAGACTTCAAGACTTGTATCCAAACTGCAGAGACCATTGGAAAGGCACCATTTAAAAAATGTATTTGTCTTTGCAGAATGCTGCACATAGTCAAAAGGAAAAAATCCAAGGCCTCTGAATTGCTAGTGTTAAGGAGATAACACTAAGTCAAGATTACAGATTTCAGTTTGATGGAAACTTAAAAGAACCAAAGCATAGAATTTTATTTTGTTCTACACAGTACCAGGTAATACACTTTCTGGTATGAAATACTTTGTTGAAAGTTGCAAATTAAATAATTTTTTCTCCCAACCCATTGTACATATGATCTGCTAAGTCATCAAAAGAGGAAAATAAGGCAGAGAGTTAAGTGACTTCCCTGTGGTTATTCAATTAGCTTGAAAAGGAGGAGTATTTGAGGCATGTTACTTGGGGAGAAGAGACCTTATTGCAGCAGTTTCATAAGGCACAATTGCTCTTCACAGATGTGTCTTTTGTAATTCCTTCACTGGAAAAGCCATTTGTTAATAGCAACTGAAAGTACATCTTAATGAAGAGAATATGTGATTGATAAAATACTTTAAAAACCAACTAATATTCTGAAGACTTAAAAAATCCCTGAAATAACTTAGGGCAACTTCAGCAAGAGCCTGAAGTCATGTAAGACACAATATAAGTATAGCAAATGCAAAAGGAGAGTAAATTCCTCTTTTGCCCCACATGTTGACACCTGCAAGCCAGGAGTGGCTTCACACCATAGTGCTGAAACTCAAACCAAAGCAGTTACTCACAGTTCCACTGCTGAAATCCAATCATAACAAAAACTTACTCACTTTGTGCACCAGAAAAAATTGTCTCTGTGACAGTTTTTTTAGTTTTGTTTTTTTCAAGGCAAACATTTGAAGTAAGTAAGAATTGAGTCTCAACTTTTGATGTTATTTCCAAATCAAGCTCTTACAAAGATGTGTCAGTGTTGCCTTGTCCTCTTCAGAAAAATCTCATGCATGTAGTCCCAAAATCTTCCCTGATGAGACTCATTGCGATGAATCATAGCAGTGAGAGCCTCACCCTGATCAAGGCTTTGCCAATAATCTTGCAGCCACATTTCTTTCCAACTGAAACAAAAAAAGAGACACCATCACAAACAATTAAAAAAACCAAATTAATCTGCAGCTGTAATAGCACTAAAACCATATTTTTCTTTCCCTTAAGATGAAAACAGGCCCAGAGATGGTCATAACAAAGTTTGTTGTTAGTATGCCACTGTGCTCCAAGTCATTTAAAGAAACTTGCTTTGACAATTTTCAGTAGCAAATATGAATTCACTATTAGGTTTACCACATTCTAGAAATATCAGCATATACTATCACTATCATGTTAACCATGGAGACTAAATTACTAATTGTAGAGAATAAAAATTTTATTAAAATAAAATCTATCACAGAGTCCTTATATTATTTTGAGAGTAGCTTTCTCTGGCCAGTATGCACATAACAACCTAAAAATCAGGTTTTTTTTTCAGGTGATCCATTTTAAAAAATTCACTCTAATTTTGTAAATTGGGAAAAATCAGTATCCCAGGATGAACAGGACTGTACAAATCACCAGAAACTACCAATTACATACATCTGGCACATTATTATTATTATTATTATTATTATTATTATTATTATTATATACAGATTTATCTTTAATCCTGGATGATTATGGGATTCTATTGTAAGGGCCATCCTACACTTGGCAAAATTAACATTTTTTCTCATGAAAAATAAATTGTGACATCAACATAAAATAGAACTAGCAAAACCATCATGGTTTCACAATTCCTTTATCAAAGGCATGCTGGTTTCTCTTTTCCTATGCCACCACAGACAAAAACTTTTGGTAGCTGAAAAGAAAATGTCACTTAGTGTTCTTATAGTTACATTTTCAAATATCCTACTTTTGGAAGATGAGTCCTTATCAATGAAACAACCCAAACATTTCTCTTACAAGATGGGAGTTCAAGAATAACTGAAGATTCTGGTTTCCCCTAAATAGATATTACACTCAGCAGCAGCACTTCAACTCACAATTTTCTGTACAAAGCAGCTAAAAACTCAATAGACTGCAGTGACTGACCACAACCTGACACATACAACTGCTTCTTCTACAGCTTTTCTCCTTAAGCTTACTTGGGTGTGAAACCCAGCAGTCCAAATACAAGTTTGCTGCAAGCATAAGGATTTAAAAACCACATCCCCACACATACGGCTAAAGGTGTAATAGGGCTCCAGCTACATATACCTACACAGAGGGAGATTCTAACTGCAGCAGCATTCTGACAATTCAGCATCTCTATCGACCCTAAAAACAAATTACATCTGGGAATACGGGTTACAGAGCATGCAAATGTGTAGTGTAACCTTACTGTAACTGGGTATATGCTCTAACATGAACTCCTTTGTTGTACTCCCGAGTTCAGAAGGCTCCAGAAACACAAGTCACAGTGTGTGTTTATAGTCAGACCTTTCATGTTGCATATAGTCTATCACCTGTATTCCCACCAGATCTATATCATTTTTCCACAAGAATGTTTTTCTAAAGTAACAAAACACTCTATAGACTGGCTCAGTAGGCATTCATCTAAATGGATCATGCTGTTAAATAACATTACTGTCAAACTCAGACAAAAATATGGTTATGCTTAGCTAATATTTTGATGGCAATTTTATGCAATTGTCACACCAGTTAGAATTATAAGTAGTCATGTTCCATTTTGCAAATAAAAATGGGTAAAGCTTATATGCTTATCAGATAGAAACCACTGTATTTCACAGGAAATGCCCACGATCATGCTTTGGAAACTATGGACACATATCTTTATAAAGTAAATAGCAGTGAATGTAAAACTCCCCCTGAACAATTTTTCCAGACACATGCCTACAAATGGGGAGAGTAACCGTGAGACATGGAAACTTCCCTAGGGTGAAACTGTAGCTTGAATTATGGACCAGCTGTTCAGAATCCCTGCTGATGACCTCCATGAAGAATGATGGAAGCACCTGAGCCTGTATGTGGCACTGAAAGCAACTCTTGTGTGCCTTCACAGATACTTCTCTACTGCCACCTGATGCTCAAACAGAAAACCTCTGGAGTCTGACCTTCTACGAACTCTACAGAGTAGGGTGCAGCACTGCACACTACAAATAAAAACAACATTTTGCTATCGAGATGGAGAAAAGGCATTGCCATAAAAAAGCTCCATTAAATCAATCAACCAACAGAAAACAAGGGACAAGAAGATGCTCAGTCTATTCTCTGTCCTGCACAGTCCCTCTCCTAAATAAGTGGGATGGCATCCTTGAACACAGAGTTTTGTTGCACAAAACAGCATTAAGTATTGTATTCTGGGTGAGCCTTTGCCAATAGGCTGTGAAGTCTACAGGAGTCAAGCAGGCCTGCAGTGAGCATTGGCAACCCCGTTCTTAACGCAGTCCTTTGTAAGGAGGTACAGAGCTGCTTTGCCTGAGGGCTGCCAAGTGCTTTACCATCACTGTACTGAAAAACATCCCTTCCTCAAGCAAAGAGGCTAAGACAGACAAAGGATAACCCCACTGCCTGAGGTAGCAGAGCATTTTAACAGAATATTGTGTCACGCTCCTCTTTAACTGCTAGCTCCACTGTCCAAGCTTCTTGTTCAGCCTCAGCGTTACACAGTATTAGCAGGACCCCCTACACCACCCACAAGACGTAACACAAAATGTAACTAGAGAAGTAACAAGAACTCCTTTAAGTACAAATCATTATTAAAGTTACAGCTCCTGCTACTTGAAGCTCTTTTCCCTTCAGAAAGCATAATATTGGCACATTACCTGTCTCCACCAGAGAGGTCTTCAACACTTCCAAACCCAGGGGTTGGCATAGGACATCCCATGTGCTTGAACTGAGCTATATGAGGTCTGGGAGCTGGAATTTCTCCACGAGACTTTTTGTGTTCCTGCTCCTCTTTGATGCGGGTGTTCTCCTTGTCACAGATGAAACACTCGAAGCCATTTAGGTAATTGGGCAGAGTCATGTCATTCACACCCCACTCCCGCCTCTCCAAACTCTCTAGCAAGAACTGGTTTTTGATTCCACCAGCATTTTTATACTCTAGATACTTCAAATATTCCTCTCCATTCTTGTCCAGGAAATCAAGATATTTTGCCAGCTCTTGGGGGCTGTCAAAATCATCTATAAGAATGATGGAGAGGTTGTTTGGCATCCAGTCCCGCACAGCTGGGGAGCCTCGGTACACTGGCACAGCACCCAGGTGCATGGGACGCCACAGCTTCTCTGTCATGTAGTCGTCACATATGGCATTCTCCAAGGCCAGATGAAACTTGTACCTGGCAATAAAAGTCATAAATTCAGAATCTTCTGTAGTGGCTGTAGAAGTATCTCTCAGTCGCTCACTGGGGAGCTCACGGTTATGCAGGCATTTACCATAGGAGTCAACCTAAAATAACAAACAGCATCTTTACAAAGTGATTTCTTCCCCTGGAACTTGTTTTCAGATCTTGTAGCTCTTATAAAATTCCTAACTTGGATCAGTTCATAGCTACGTTAATTTAGCTTCATTTTCACTCCAAGGTCTTTCCCTTGAGACTATTCCTAGAGTCCAAGTTCTCCATGCTTTAGAGAAAACCAAGTGCTGAGTTTCAAAAGCAACATTAGCCACACTACAGACTGAGGGTCAAGGGGAACGCACAGATGGCACCCAAAAATGTATTTATTATCAGATAAATAAGAAATTGACAAGGAACAGCATTCGACTCTATGTCAATTTAAACGTTCTCTTTCAATTTAAGAGACACAGTGCTTCTCCAAACAGTTACTACACAGAGTTCCAGTCAGTCTCAGCAAGCTGACAGAATTTTTCTATTTCTTAGACTGAGAAAAATTGATTTAGGGAGCTAAAAGAATACTGCCTAAAAATACCAGACAGCATACTTGAGCTGGAACCTGCACCATACTTTCAGAAGATCATAACTTTTTAAAAATTCTTTTGCCTTTGCGTCACTACTTGGTACATGATGACCTTACACAATAACTGAATCATGACCAGTAGAAACAACAGAAACCACTAGAAAAACAAGTCTCTGGCAAAGTCTAAAAACAGATTTTTTTTTTAAATCCATCTGATATCCTTTACAATCTTTAAGAGAAAAAATGCAGTATGCTTTTTTCCTGCTTGGAAGAAACATTATTTTACTTTATGAAGCTACTCACCATCAGCTGTACCATAGCAGTACAAGCCATCACAGAAACAACAAGGTCCTACCACAACACAGGTAAGGAGCAGATTCTCACAACAGAGCAACCTGCCTTTTAACTTCACTCCTGTACTTTCAAACGGGAGCGAGGCTTGTGAAGGGACAGCCTTCCTGTATGCAAACTTCAAAGTCCAGAGATTTCAACAACTTCTAGCACTTGATCCACAAGACTGAACTTATTCAGGCATTGCCCAGCTTGTGACTGATCCCGAGTGCGGCCAACTCCCCATCTAACATCTGCATCGGGTCTACCTACTGACATGCGGTGTAGTCTAGATCACGCTTTGGGAAGGAATACAACTAGTTTTTCTGTCCAGCTTGTAGTCAGCATGCATCCCGTTATGATTCGTGTCATGGCTAAAAACAAGGACAAACAAACCCCATTAAAACGAGGCGGTAGAGGGGGGCAGCCAGGTGTTCCCAGCTCCGACAGCTTCCCCGCGCACTCAGCCCGCCTACCTGGATGTACTTCATGAGCTCCCGCACGTAGCGGTCCCTGTCGGAGGGCACATCGCAGTGGGACTGCATGTACAGCAGCGGCCCGTAGCCCTTCCGCCGCCACGCCTCCTTCTCGGCCAGCGGCACGGCCGGGGCCCGCAGGTACGCGGCGCCGGGCAGCCACTGCAGCGTGAGCGGGTAGTCGGACTCCCGGCGGAAGGTGGCCGTGTAGTTGAAGAGCCGGATGCCGGGCGAGTGCGAGAGCACGTAGTTGTTCATGGGGGACTCCTCGTGGAAGAGCGCCCAGGTCTGGTGGGGCAGGCGGGGCAGCGGCGCCTCGTACGCCCTGAAGTCGGTGCCGTAGAAGATGAGCGCCTTGGTGCGGCGGTGCCGGGCCACCCGCCGGCTCCGGGTGACGAGGCAGGAGCCGCGGGGGCAGTCGATGCGCTCCGTGTCGCCGGGGAAGTGCGGGAAGAGGCTCCCGCTCCACCAGAGCAGGATGGGCAGCGCCTTGTTGCTCCGCGTGTCGTTGTTGCCGGGCCCGCGGTACGACGCGGCGGCGACGAAGGCCGCGCCCGGCGGGACGGCGTCCTGCGCCCAGCCCTGCGCCCCGCAGGGCTCGGACGGCTCCTCGGCGGCCGCAGCCGCTCCCGCGCTGCAGGCCAGCGCCAGCGTCACCCACAGGCCCGCGGGCCCCCGCCCCGGCCCGGCAGCCCCCATGCCCGGCCCGCCGCCCCAGGAAGGGGCGCTGGCCCGCCCCGGCGGTGCCGTCAGGGGGCCGGGCCGGGCCGGCACCGCCCCTCGCAGCTCGGCCGTCCCTGCGCGGCGGCGCGGCGGGCAGCGAGTCGCGGCCGCGCTGCGGCGGCAGCGGGAGCCTTGGGCGGCCGCTCGACGAGGCGCGCTACTCGCAGCTCCCTCCCAGCCCCACTGTACAATGGCTGAAGCTGCTGTAAATCTCCCTGCCTCTACCCGCTCCGGCATCCGTCCGTGCTCACACCGGCCCCGCAGTACCTGCCGCTGACAGATACAGCCCAGCTGCTCCCCGAAGGCGCAGCGTGCCGCGACTCAAGGCACTACAGACAGGCTCCGGGACCAAGCAAGCGGTCAGCTGTTCCAAGAGCGAGCCCCCAGCTCCGCTCCTGTTCGAGACCATAAAGGGAAGGAACAGAAAACACCTTTTACTATCAGAAATCTTCTGTTTGGGTGTTTGGGTTTTGGGTTTCTTTTTAATATCTACAGGTACTTTTAAAGCACCCTTAAAGCTGCTTTTCTATACCAACCTTGAATAATTCACAGAATCACAGAATGAGGTTGGAAGAGACCTCTAAGATCATCAAGTCCAACCTATGCCCTAACACCACAACTAGACTATAGCACCAAGTGCCAAGTCCAGTCTTTATTTACTCATATGCAGAGATGGAGATTCCACCACCTCCCTAGGAAGACAATTCCAGTATTTTATTATTCTTTCAGTGAAATTTTTTTCCTAATATCCAACCTAAACCTTCCCTGACATAGCTTGAGACTGTGTCCTCTTGTTCTGCCAGTTGCTGCCTGGTGGAAGAGACTGACCCCCACCTGTCTACAACCTCCCTTCAGGAAGCTGTAGAGAGCAATAAGAGCAATATGTATATTCCTACAGTATTAAAATATTCTGTAAATGGGAAGGTGGTTTGGGCTACACTATGTAAATCCAACAGACATATTCTAGAATTACCAGTCAGCTGGTCAGTTATACAATTGCTAAAAGCTTCACATTAACTTCTCAAGAGACAATACAATATTTATGAATTATCAGTTAGAATACAGGACATTAGTTAGTATGGACACAAGGCAAAGAAGTATTCTTCAGCTGTGTTAGAAACAAGCTAAAGAGGGAATAGTTTTCCTTTCCTTTGCAAAGTCAGGTGTAGACACTGCTCAGGCCTGCTCCAATAGCACCACGGTATCCTCCACTTGGGCCCAGAGAGAAGGTAACAGACATGGGCTCTCCAAGACAATTTCCACAAGCATCAGAATGTGCTGCACAATTTACTCCACAAGATTAATGTACAAGATCCACAAGGCCCATCATTATCACATCAGTTCTGTGGTAGATTCTGGACATAATATACATTCTATAGGAGACAAATCTCAAAAATATTCAACAGCAAATTTAGTATTATTGGATATTTAGCAATGATTGTCTTGTGCTTTCATACAATTTGTTATAAGGCTATCAGCAAACTGTACAACAGCAATATTCATGGGTACAGTCAAGATAACACTGCCAGTTCACTCTGAAGTTTATTTTTGCAATTAGCAACACTCCCAGCAAAAAAAAAAAAAAAAAAAACCACAACCCAACCCCCCAAAACAAAACAAACCCCAAAAAGCCAAAAACAAAAACACCCACAAAAAACCCAACCAAAACACCCCCCAACCAATTCACTCAGGTACCCTTAATTCTAAAATATGAGCTCTTTTGAGACTGCTGAAGTCATAACTTGACATTGTCATAAAGTAAGGGCAATATTTGCATAAGTAGACCAAAAAACCCCCACCCAGTCAATAACTCAAGCTGTGTCAGCAAAAAAGGGAATTTCTTTATGAAATGGAAGTTCAGACAGAGCAAAAAGTCAATACCAAATCACCTAAATAAGGGAACACTGAGAATAAACAGTACCTTTTGTCTGTTGACTCTTGTTGAATTCCTTATCATTCAGTGCGAATAACAACAATGACAAAAAAAGACTGAACTTGGTTAGTAGAAGATTAGACTGTAAAGGATCAATGAATTATACTTCAGCCCTTCCCATTTCCCCCCCTCCCGCAAAATACAGGGTTTGGAAAAATAAGCAGTGTTTATTTACTAACAATGACATAAAATACATCTTAATATATCTTTATTTCTTTACAAATTAAAAGATGCATTGGAAAAACAAGTGAAGAAAATGAAAGGTTCATTCATGATTTCATTTCCACCCCCACACCCCCCAGTATTAATACTAGAAATTAGTATTTGTGGAAGTCTGTGGTTGCTGTGCATTATATTCCCGAGAAGTTCTTTTTTCCCCCCTCTGATTAAAAATCCTCTAGATTTTTTGGTTGGAGGCAGTATGTGGAGTAAAAAGTCAGCCACATTCATACAAAACCGCTGAAAGTTCTGTCAACTACATCTTGAAAGAGTTTCTACATTACAATTTTCATGTTCCCCTTTCTGTGTAGTGATGGGAGGGAAGACAAACTAGCAGCATTAGAAGAAAAATGAATTTATATACATGCTACAGGATATGGAACTAAAACCACAGCCAGATATTTTTCTGATCTTAACAAGGACTTTCCTATGAAATATCAAGCCCAGATAACATGTTCTCTAATCCATCCACATTCTTCCTTTCACTTTTAGTGCTATTGGTAGCTTAAACTCCTGGGTACTGGAAGAACACCTGTTAAGTGTTCAAATTAAAATATACAAACCCTCTTTCAAAAGTGAATAAACAAAGCCCTTAGAATTCTAAATTTGATTACACTAGCTCCCTCTTCACAGGAGTCTTCTCATCCACCCTTGCAAAATGGAGCAGCAGAGCAGCCAAAGTGGATGGATTAATCTGTCTGAGGTATTTTAGTTTAACAAACAGGCTTATAAAAGGTTTTGTGCAAGCTGATCAGTAGACAGAATGTGGAGGGTATAAACATCCAGTAATGAGACTCTTTGCTATGGCCCAGGTGCTGTCAATAGCCAAAATCAGGTACATGTAATACCTATTACAGTACAGTCTAAATCTTAAGGTTTTGTATCCCCTTCCGTTGTGTGCCAGGGTACAAAGCAATCTTAAATTCATGTCAGTATAAATCAAACTCCTGCTTGTTGGCTATGATTCACAAAAATATGGTTGATAATGGCCACTTCCTTATCATTCAGTTCCTACACAGTCCCTCATCACCTTGTTAAAAGTATTTTCTGCCTAAGGTTAAGAAGCTTTTGTTCCCACCACCATCTGACAGACAGGTAAACTCTGCAGGAGAGGTCATGGAACATGGATTGAGTAGGACAATACAGAGCTGTGCAATGAGAAGAAAAGCAGTCACCACACATGTCAACAGGAAGTACCGTCTCTACCCCTACACTGTCCAGAAGCTGTTGATTTTTGCCCACTTAATTATTAATTACTCCATTACAGTTCTGCACAGCAACTTATAGTACAGGGAAGATTGTGGAGATAAGTTTGCCCTGCTGCCTCCTGGCTTACCACTCATTTCATGTTTCATGGCTTTCTGGCTTGGACAGCCACATCTGTGCTCTAACAGATCATGTTTCCCTCTTTAAAGGAGATACAAAATGTTTGGCTGCTCCAGCTCCCATCACCTGATCTACCTCTTGCCCTTCCCACCTGTGCATCCTCTTCACACTTGGAGCATGCACACACACCCACACAAATGCACAGCAGCTACCAGAAGTTTTGAAGAGTTATCGCTTTTTCACCCAATGTTGAATCATGTACAGTGAACTGAAAAAAACTCTACATTCATTACAACAGGATTAGCGAGCATGGGGTGGGGTGGGGGGTGAACTCCTGCCAAGCACAGGAAACAATTTAAATGCAAATAAAAGACCTGGTATCAAAGGCCTTTTTTTTTTTTTTCAGCCCTCACCAGGAAAATATTTCATCTCTCATATGGGATTGGGAAAGGTTGAAAGGATTTCTGCTAATGCAATGTGTATTAAAAATTATGGAATTGTACAGATTTCTATGTTGTCCTTTTTGAGGGCGCTGGGCCTTCTGATCAGGTCATTAGTGGAGACTGAAATGTCACTGCTGAGTTCTAGCACCACTCACTCCTCTAGCTCAGTAGCTGCCGAATCTCCTTGTGCATGTGACACAGGAAGTCCACATAGGAAGCCCCCCCACTCAGGCTCTTGTCCTCCACTAGAAAGTGTTTGAACAGCATTTCCAGCTTATCTTCTTGCTTCACAATTATCAACTACAAGAAACCAAACACAACAAGAACAAAACCAACAGTAAGTAGCTATTAAAATTAATCTTCATGGGGAAAATAGAGCAAAAAGCTAAATGCTCAAAACTGCAAAGACAGCCAACCAGAATCACAGCATACAGTCTTATGTGCTTTGACTTCTGTAACTTAGCTGGGTTAAGCCTCAATCCTAAACAGAAGGAAAGTACCATATATGTAGTTCATATAATAGTGTATTGTAACATGTCTGAAAAAAGGAAGTTTTAGAACTATGGTAAGCACGAAACTACAAAATTAGTGAAATTTGTTTTCAGATTCTTGAAAACTTTGAATAACATTTATGACATTGGGAAGAATAAGTTCAGGACTGCAGCATCACCAGGCATCAACTGACTCTACTAAGAGGAAAGGGGATTTAAAGCTCTAAATGGGGGACATTTTTACCTTCATGTAGCGGGATCTCTGCCCTTGAAGCATATCAACAATAGCTCGCACTTTCTTTGAAAAGGGGTTTTCCAAGACTGGCAGGGTACTCTGGAATGAAAGACAGCCAATCCCCATTAGTCTTGGGAAGTAGAGCAATGTTAAACAAAAGTCAGCAGCTTTGGCATAGTCTAATAGGGTAGAGAAATATCTACCCCCATTAGCATACAATCTCTTTAAAGAGAATGTAACATGAAATCAGAATTAGAGGTCAATTATTTATTCCATTTAGATATCAATTGTTCTCTTCAATGTTAATGATACGACTTGTCAAATACATCTAGGCAAAAGCATGCCTGACATGTCTAGACTATCAACATTTCCACTAGTTTCACACATCTGTGCTTCTCTCACTTCTATTACGAAAAATGAAATGCTATTTTTTCTACTGGCTTTCTCATTGTTTCAAGTTTTGGGTGACTATCACGGACTCTAGCTCTCACACTGTCATCCACCTCACCAAGGCATTGCTAATTTGACTGAAGGATGACACTCCAAAGAGGTTCTGGATCAGGCCTTGCTGCACGTTGACTCCCACCCACACAAAGATGTTCAGCCCGTTCTCCAGCAGGTAGATGTCACCCTTGGAGAGACGTTCCTCGGAGTTCCGAATGGCTGCTGGCAAGGAATCACTGTCAACATCTGCTTTGGTCTGTTTTACAGGGAAATAAAAATGAAAGTAAAATAAAAGCTATAAAACAAGAATATCTTAAGAAGTCCTGAAAATTTCTACCATGAAGACCCCAATAATTTTCTCATTTCCAGGACTCTCAAGACTGCAAAAATTGTGACTGAAGTAGAATTTTCCTTAGTTTTCTTACTCAAAGCGACACAGAAGCAGCTCAGAGACTCTTGGTTAGCAAAAGAGAACACAAAGCTTCTGTGAAAAGACTCAAGCTTATATAGGACCTCCTGGAGTAGGAATTTTTAGTGTTATTCCAGCAATTATGGTAATGAAACGTCAGAACAGTACATGGAGTTACCTTGCAATACTGAAAATTACTACAAAAAGTTGTAAGCTTTAGGACTTTCAAAAAAGACTATGAAAGGGTCAAAAGTGTCTTCTTTGTCACTAGTCATATGCTTACAGCTCAGGAAAAAAGTATCCCCCAAGAAATTCACAAGGTGCAGTAATGCTGAGCAAAATTAAGTGAAATATCCCAAGGGATGGCAGATCCCCAAATACTTCTCAAATCACTTTTCCTCACTAAAATATAAATGCTAGTCCTTAAGATAAGGCAGTGAGACAACAGCAAGCCTCAAATGCTAAGCAGATCTTGAATTACTTACCAGGGGCAAAAGCCTGGGATAAAAGAAAACATTTGTTTCGGCCACATCCATGGACGTCACTAACTGACGGACGTAGGCACGGTCATCTGTTGTGACCTCTGGGCCCGGCTGAAGTACGTCACTCTTCAACACACAGTTCAAGTACACAGGAAGCAGCTTCATGCATTCGGGGAGGATGAGCTAGAAGTCACAAGCAGACAGAAGCTGGTCAGCTGTCTTGCTGAATAAGCTTATGTTTGACAAAACAAGGCTTGCATGAACCAACAAAGTGTGGTACAGCCATGAGGAGTGAAAGCTGACAGTTACTTGTATCATAGACTGCAAAAGAGACATAAACCTTTCCCTGAAGCAGGCAGTGCCCCCTGGGCTCCAGACAGATGTCCAAGAAGCCATTCTCAACTACAGTTTTACTTGTAGTAGTGTTATCTACATTCCCGAGTCTCTGCTTTGCAAATTTCTGCTGAGAAAAGGAATTGGCTTTTTTGAGGAAGCTAAGTAAGAAGCAGCTGTCATCACTTTTTAATTTAGAAGTCTGGGATTCAAGTGAAAGCACTGGAGTTTACCTGGCCAGCAGAAGAGGGACTAGCACAGTTCTTCCGATAGCAGGCTAGGATCTGGGCACACTGGTTGATGAGTGCATCTCGTACAGTCTTCACTGGACTACTGAGGACTCCACGATATGCTGCCCAGAGAGAGAAAAAAGATGGACTGCTGTCAAGCGATTGCTCAGGAACAGCAAAACCCCAACACTACTTCCACAAAGGAAATCTAAACAACTTGTTTATGGAAGCCTTTATTCTTCCCGCTTCAGATTTCTAGGAAAATGACAATATGTTCCTATTGAAAACCTGAAGAAGCTCATTTACTCCCTTTTATTACATAACCTTGAACTCTATCTCCTACATACTTAAAATATACTTATCATAATTGAAAGTGTGGGGTTGTATAAAAACTCCTTTTATAGACTGGCCATCTTCCATTAATGGTCTGAAAATTGAATGTTTCCTTCATTTTAATGGCAATAAACATACACAACTCTCTATCTCTGCTGCATTTCTAGGCTTTTACTGGAAGCTAGAAAGGATAAATAGGGACAGTGCATAAGTGTATGACATTTAACTCAGATCTATGAACACAGGCCACCATTTCCTATTGTGAAAACAAAATTCTTCAGTAGTTAAGGAATGAACTAGAACAGCCCAAAAATAAATACAAGGATGAATTCAGACAGCTGGCAATACAAACTGTTATTAAAAACATTTAGAAAATAATTTAAATGAAGAATAAGCCTACACCCTCCATCTGTACCTCTTGTCCTAAGCAGCAATACAATCATCACAGCTTTATGCTCTTTCCCATAACTGACTGAAGTATCAGAACTGCCACCTGACATTTGAAGCAGGAAGAATAAACAGGTGTCACTGGGTGACAAAACAGGCATTTTAGTAGTTAAAGGCTCTAATTCTTGTTTCCATGTTTACCCTTACCATACTTAGCCAAGTAGTTGATGAGGGTGTCAGTCTCACAGTTCCGATAGAGGTCAGCAAGCTGCGTGCAGCAGTTTAAGGAGAGATTGTGAATGCGGAGTCGTCGCTGTCCTGCACAACTTGTATACAGCAGAGCACACTGCAGGAGACAAAAATGCCAGGAGACAAATAAATGAATAAGAAGGGCAGGATTAGAATATACTTTATTAAAAGCTAGGACTCAGATGCAAACCCAAATAAGGTAACTATGTAAAAGACTCGGACAATAAGCTAAAAGTACATGCTAAGAATCATGGTTAATGAAAGGTAACAAGCAGCAATTTTAGCAGCTGTATTAAGGGACCTGGTCTTAGAAAACAGGACTGTAGGTTGAAGTAGTCTAGGTCACCCTCAGAAGAAGTATGCTGGAAGGGTATGATAAGATGCAGAAAGTAAGAACAAACAACTTCATTGAAGAACAACAAACAAACACTTCCTTGAAGAAGTGTTGAATAATTCAGTCCAATTACCAACTCACTTCTACAAAGCCTTCCCCCTCACCTGAAGCAGTGCACCACTATCTTCACTCAATTTATCATCATGCTTGAATTCCACTGTGATTGTTTTATCACAGTCCAGACCTGCCATCTCTACATCAGTTGTGTTGCTCATATAGAAAGCTCCAAAAAAGTCTGTTGCTCTAATACCTAAAGAGGGAAAAACCCAACATGAACCACTGTTTTCAACAAAATATGAAGACAGCCAGCCTTTTGACCCTGACACCAAGTTATCCTGACAGATTTCAGCAGGGATCTTTGCAGACTCAACAAAAGTCTTAGAATTCCAACACTTTAGCAGAGCTGTTGGGATAGACTAGTCACCATGTGTTTTAAATTACAGGAAGATTTCTTTCTTCCCATAAGACATGCTTGAAGTGGTCAATTTATTAAGGTTCCTCCATGCTAACACCCACCTGTGCTTGTGCGCACTCTCATTACAGCATCAAATCCCACTTCTTTCTGGACATCCCTCCTCAAGTCATTCAGGAATCTGTACTGGTCTGTCTCCAGCTAGAAGACAAGCAGTAATTGAAGTTTCACATTTTCATAAATCAGACTGGCTTCATAAATCATAAAGTAATTTAAAACCAGATACTACCTCCCATGGTCTTTCTTTAAAAGTCAGCTGTGATATCAGGCTCAGTGGCCTGCTAATAAAATACTGTGCTAAGAGGCAACAGCCTAGCTCTTCCCGTTTCGTTTTGTTATTAACAGATTTTTGTATGAAGACACAAAGCTACCAAATAATTTTGCTGATTATCTTGAAATCTGAGTAGCAATTTACTTCCAAAGAAGTATTTCTTCACTGTGGTTTCCACTATGAAAAAAAGAACTCTCAGCTAAACAGTAATTCTTACTTGGATCAGACAGCAGTCTGAGTCAATGTCACTCCTACCTGGAAATACGCATACTTATAAATGGAGCCTCCTGTCTGGTAAGGTACCACACCCAGTGTGGCCACATCCAAATACTGGTTTGGAAACAGGAACAGATCCACACAGCAGCCCTGGGCCACACAGTCCTTGGCCAAGTTGTTGTAAAAGCTCGTCTGTGGTTGAAACAAAGTCTAAGAAAGGAAATCAGAGATGACATCAGAAATTCATCCAGGAAAAGCAAAGTGAGATCCAGTTTACAGTCCCAATCAATAGTCCTATACTTTAAGTCTTTCTTCAGAAAATCTTTCTTCAAGTCTGTCTTCAAATAGAATAATTTACATTCTCCCTGACTCTGCCTTTGAAGAACTGTTAATTATTATGAAAATTACTACACATTTTGCTTTAATTGTAAATGCAGCACATTTACTTTAACCCAAATTTGGTATTTTACCCTGTGTAATAATCTAGAGCTAACTCTTCTTGTTCTCAGACTAGAGCTGTCCTTATGATGCCAAGTCTCCATAGCCCTGCTTGGGAACAGAAGATAAAAGTGGAATGTTAAAAGATACCGGACAGTTACAGTACGTGCTATCCTTGTAATTTTTTAAATGCTGTTTTAGTTATTTTATTCCATAAAAAGCATAATATACACCCTTATGTAAGGATTATGCAAACTATTATTACCTTCTCCTTATCTGTGTTGATCAGTTTCCTATCATCCCTGTTCTTTAACTTTCCTGGAGCCTCTGCAATGGGCAGAGAGGTGTGGAAAATGAAGAGTTTGCCAGCACACTCAGCTGCCTGCAGGAAAGTGAGTGCAATAACAGAGGTTAGAAAGATTTACAAAAACTGTAAGGGAAGTTGTGATTCAAGAACAAACATTCAAGCAACCTCATCACTCTTTTAAGGTCAGGTGATACCAGACACACAGGCTCACTCTCACTTGGTTACGTGACTAGTGTCCAATGGAAGGAGCACAAATTACTGGTCAGTTACAGAAGAGCAAGTTTGAGCTCTACTGGCTTTGTGCTAATTCCATAGCAGGGAGAAAAGGATTTTCTCCAAGGAGAGAGAACAGTAAGCAGGACCCAAATACAAAAGGTTTTGTGCAAATGTGTTGCATTGTATTCTTCCCTGATTTACAGTTACTGAATTTGTGGAAAAAAGTCACAGAAATGGCAAAGAATTTTGTAATCTGAGCTTCAACAGATCAGTAATTTTAAACCAATACCCTGTGCCAACATTAGCTAATGTTTAATAGGTTTTTTCTCTGACACATGCAGTATGTAAAAAGTCAATTAGCAATTTTTACTATTTCTTGATTGAACAATTTTAACGAAAACTTGAGTTTAAGAGAGACCTTTAAGGATCATTCCCGTGGTGATGCTACACCTTGACATTTTGGGCCCTTCACTACAAGAACATTGAGATGCTGTAGTGTGTTCAGAGAAGGGCTATGGAGCTGATTAAGGGTCTGGAGCACAACTCTTTCTTGAAGAGTGAGTGAGAGAACTCATATTGTCCAGCCTGGAGAAAAGGGAGGCTCAGGGGAGATCTTCTTGCTCTCTACAACTACCTGAAAGGAGGTTGTAGTCAGGTGGCAGTCAGCCTCTTCTCCCATGTAATATGAGATAGGACAAGAGGAAATGGCTTCAAGTTGCAGCAATGGAGTTTTAGATTAGATATTGGGAAAAACTTCTTCATGGAAATGGTTGTCAAGCACTGGAACAGGCTGCCCAGGGATCCCTGGAGGTATTTAAACGATGTGTAGAAGTGTCACTTAGGAACATGGTTTAGTGGAGGATTTGGCAGTATGGGGTCAAGGGTTGGGCTTATCGTAGAAGTCTTTTCTAACTAAAATGATTCACTGACTGATGTGACAGACAAATAGAGCTGTGTCAACAGGTTGGGGTGAAGTCATACAGGCTTCAAAATCAATTTGATCAGTAGATACAAATCAGAGTTAAACCATGCATGTAATTATGTCTGGATGAAGTACTAGAACTGAATAACTTTAGGAAAAGCTTACTTGGTTAGCACATTGTTGCAGGCAACTTCAAACTTCTCTCCTTTTATTTAAGATTCTACCAGAGTACAAGATTAAAAAGACACCAAACTACAGAACACCTCCATGAGACTTAACAGACTTCAGCACCTGTTTTTTAATGCTGGAGGGTCTTTATTTTTTTCCTGTTGGTTCTGTAAACTGTTTAAAGCAAAACCCAGACAGACAACTGAGAGTAAGCCATACTCTTGCACTTGGAAAAACATTATTTAAAAAAGAATTGGGTAAAGAACATACAGATAGCTGCACAAAACAGAAGGTTCATGCACTTCAAGAATGAGAAAAGTACTCCCTACATGTAGTGTATCTACTACAAGGAACTTACAAAATCCTTAGATTTGTCTTATTAGTGTATGTTAGCAGAATATGAACTTCAGAGTACTTGGCTGAAAACAATCTGTCATAAAAATGTATCTACTAACCTTCAGCGCCTCCAGCCCTGCTTGAATCACAGGTGCAAAAACAGTTTCTGTTTCTCTTGTGTCTGCAAACATTTCTGGAATCTGATCCAGTAAACTAGCAAAGAACATGGGAAAAAAAAGAGCAATTCAAGACCCCATTTAATAAGAAAAGCCACACAGTTGTAGTTGATGATTTATAGAATTAAGGTGGTTTAAACATAAATCCCTAATAAGTCTGTAAATTTGCATAGCTTTTACAGTATTTGGCATCTCATCTGTGAAAAAATGCTGTATTGTTCTCCATTGGCTTCTCTCATCTATATCCTCAGTGCCTTCTGTATAGCCTCAACTGATGCCTATTCCCCAGATCTTCTGTATTTTTTATCTTTTAATGTATTCCAGTATACATAAGTAAGTAAATTCTTAGGAAGTACTAGTGACATTTGGCCTCTGTTTGTCAAGTATTTTGTGTACTACTCAAAGATTAATAGGTTAAACCCACAGTTTTGTATTTAGGCTTGTTTAATGCATTAAAAAGCAGGCTAGAAATTTTATCTAAAAACATGCAATTCCAGGTCTATTTCCCAAAATGTAGTTAGCTACACACCATAGATTAACTACAGTTCAAGTACCACAGTAAACAGTTGGCCAAAACTTTGTTAACTTCTTTCTTTCCTTCAGATTTTAACTTCTGTATCCCACTTACTCTGTTTTATCTACAGAACCAAAATTGGACACCCCTGTTGTCTCAGTTTGCAGTTATTTAAGCAGTCGTCTGAAAGACAGTGATTCAGGATTCTTACAGCATTCACTCTGCATCATCCTAGTTGTGTTTTGCTGTGGCTTTATTTTAGGTGGAGTTTTTTTTTGGCTTGGATTTTGTTTGTTTGTTTTTCCTTTTTTTCTCCTCAGAAATGCCCTTCTGCACTAATTGCCCTTATATACACTTTCTGCCAAGCTGGACTATGAGCCAAATAAACCCTTAGCCCTTCAATTTCCTCATCCTACCGTGCCAGCTTAATCTCAAAGAGTATAGTAAGTTAAAAGACATGGAGTGACTTTACTTGATAATTAAGCACACAACATTTGAATCTACCAAACAAGTATTTTACTACACACATTGTAAATCAATCTGTATTACCTGGCAATAACTGTCCTGGATTCATTCACATTCACCAGAAAACCATCAAGGAGTGGCACAAACATATCTGCCACATCTGAGACCACCATCATTTGCGGCTGTGCCAGTGAGCTCTTCACATTATAGAAGTGTAGAACTTTGTTGTAGGTGACAAAGCCTACTCGAATGGCTGATTCCTCCATGTTCCCTTCCCTGTAAGAGATATGCTTGCCTTCACATCCAAGAAGAGCGATAAACCATTACATATAACAAACACATTAAGAGAAAAATGAAAGGAAGTAGACTTTATTTTCACCTAGAAGGGTATCAAGAAAGATGTTCTAACTGGCCTTTTTCTGAAGAAAAACTTGACAGGATTATCAAGTAATTTTTAAGCTTCTAGTATTTTTTAAAGAGAAAAAAATAACAGCATTCCCCATTTGCATTGACAACAGTAGTTCACAATATACCTACCTGGGCAGATAATCTAGGAGTGACTTTAATTCTTCACATATTAGCCTCACTAAGCCACTCTTCACAGCATTGTAAGATACATCAATCATAAAAATGAAAGCAGGTGGACTAGGAAACTTGTTATTCTGTGGAAGAAAGGGAAGAAATCACACTATTGCCATGTAATGCAGGTCATGCAACAGCTCCGTAACACAGACAAATCCACGCCGGTCAAAACGTAGCTGGTTTCATGTACCTCTGTAACCATGAGCAGCAATTGTTTCTTAAGCTCTCTCTCCCATCCTTTTCCAACTAACAGGCATAGTATCATATTATGTTTAAAATTGACTGGTATTAAATGCCCTAGACTGACTTTACCATTGATCAGAGAAGAACAGTTACAACTAAATAATCGATTTACATGACTAAGCTAGATTGGAAAAGTAGATAGGAAAGGTTTTTGCCAGTTCTCAAGATTTTGGACCCTCACCAGACTTGTCACAGGGGATTCCATCAATATAAAATAAAAGATTTTCCTCTCCAAGGATTACAACCTTTTCCTTCTTAAAAATCAGGCTTTCTTTGGGAATGGAAACCTTATTTTAGTCAATAGTTTTCTGAAGTTTATAGGTCATACTGGAACAAGCACTCAGAACAAAAGCAAAACATAAGAACTTTCAAAAAAGCTATGATGATCACGTTTTGTTTGATTCAAAGTTCTTCTTATGCTGTTAGAAAAGAATTGGACTTTTGCTTAACTCAAAGTAAAGCAGAGGCATTAGAAAGCAACCAGTATCAACTTGCAACATTTAGGTATGTACTTCTCAGCATAAAATTTCAGCAGAGATATAAGTTGCTTTAATAAATACCTTGCACATATCTTCCCTATTCCTTAGAATTATTATTTAAATCTTTAATTTAAAAGTAAACCAGCTATGAAATATACATTTCCACACTATTCTTGTACTTCTAGTCTCTATAGCTATTTGAAATTGAAGTTCAATAGGTAAGGTCTGCCTTGGGGAACAGGTGGCACATTGCATAGTTACTATTGTACTTGCATTGAACCTCTCCTACAATTTCCTTTTCTGCCAAGGACTACTGTACAAGAATCCCTTCCTAAGGTAAGTGAAGCTATAGCTGCTTATATAGCTCCAGGACAGAGGCAGCTATTAAATTATATTATGTCATGTGTGATCAGGACCTCCACTGGTTTTGTAAGTAAGCAAACAAGCATGTTATTTCACACAATAAAGTGGGCTGGATTAATGCTGTTCATTTTCTCTGCCAGCCAGAAATCAGCCCCAGACAATTAATGTCTTTCTTACTTTCTAGAAAATAGTCTTTTTACTTAAAAGCAAAATAAATACAGCAATAAAAACATACTACTGTACCTTGCAATAGTCAACTGTTGCTAGAAACTCATATGATCCCAGTGATAACTCAGGTCGGTCATAGAAATCTACTCGCTTTCCAGTGTGATCCAAATGTTGGAAGTAGTGAGGTGGAACTGGGAAAGGAAAAATCATTAAGCTCAGTGATATGCCTATAATAAACACTGTAACTAGAGAGCCAACATGACAACAGCTATTCCAAACAAAACTTCAGAAAAGTAAACTAGCACTTTGGGCTAGCACAGAAGTACTAAAAATATTAATGCAATTTAAGAATATCATTCAAGCAAAACAATACAAATTTATTCCAGTTTGTCTTATGCACCTGACAACACACAGTATAGTTACTGTTATACATTTATTGAATCTCCTTTCCATTTCATTTTCCATTTCACATCAGAAACATCACCACAATACACTTAAAGGATTATTCTGAAGGATCTAGTCCAAAGGAAAATACAACCATCCCATATAAGTAGTAACAAATTATTTAAGAGAGAGTCTGAGGCAAACTACAGGCTACAGCATTGCTGACTCAAGTTGGGCTTAAAATACTGAGCTCCTTATTTTGCTATATAAGTTAGTTTTTCCTTTCCTTCCTGTGCAGCATTAGAGTGAAGCCTCCAGGCACTATCGTGTGCAGAGACTCCCATAATGTTTTTAGCAGAATAGAAAGAGTGGATTAAGGAGGAGGAACAGAAGTGCAACCACATGCCCAGAACCCAGTACTTCTGCGCTGGTACAAGTATCAGAAAATAAACTGGGAACGAAGCTAAATTTTAGCCTACTAAAGTCAGCTGCAGAAACAAAGTATTTCCCTTGTGCCCCAAGAACTACCATAACAGACACTCCCTCCTCCTGCAGAAGTACTCAGGTGACAAAATTTATTCTGGCTCTAGTTATCTATACAGCCCCAGATTAAAATGAGATTACCTGGAATGACATTATTCACCACATTTAAACTATTCTAAGCATTCCAAGTTTCAAAAGTTCAAAAGAAAACAAAGTGATATCATTAAGACTATATATAAGCTTTTATCACTCTTTTCTCCAAGTAGACATCCTACACAAGCTAAATGCCTGATGGTATTTGCAGAGAGAACAAAAATTGTAATTAAGTTTTAGGTAAAACTACATTGTGTTTTCACAGTATTGCTTTCATCAGCAGTCTCTCAGCATCCCTCCCTTTTGGCCTCTGCTCAGTTGTTACAGGTACAGCCCTTCACACAGCTGCTGAGTGAGCAGGACAGGGAGTGCATGCAGGCAGAAAATCACCAGACAAAATTGTTTTTTAAAGTTGGCCATTTCTAATCCTCATTTTGGTTAGTACAAACAGTTGTACAGCATAACTGAGGTGGTAAGAACAGTCCATTAAAAGCCATTAGTGCTACCAAATGGAACACTGAAAACATCATCATAAGGTTCATTGTACCTTACTTTCCACTGTGCCTTCAAAACAAATCTATAAATGTCATGCTATGAGCAGCTCATTGTGACTTCTGCTTAAAAGGAAGCATGTTTTGTACTAACTTAGAAGAGCAACTAATATTAACTGGCCTGTACTGAACACTCTTATTCAGCTGTAGCAGATTTAACTGAAATCTCATCTCTGAGGAGTGTTAGTGAGACAAAAAAAGGCTTTGTGAGAAAAAAAAAATCCTAACACATCCTACTGACTAGATCTATATCTCAGTCTGTTAAAAAAAACAATACTTTTGAAATACCAAAAGAAAATACAATAGACTTTTAAACCACCAGGTATCATGTTACAAATACCTCATATTAAAAATCTTCTACAATACTACAATATATAAGCACCTTTTGGAACACAATTTCAGAATTGAACACTGAACATGCCTTCCAATAATTTTTTACAAGACTAGACACATACTAAGTCACAGTATTCATTATAAATGATCATAACATAATCAAGACTTATTTGCCTGCATCTTGTTCAAAGACCTTTCCAGCAGAGCCCAGAGAGGGATTTCCAGAAGAAACCTTACCCTCAGTGACACAGCTGCAGAAACAACACTGGAACCTCCTTCCACCTTCAATGAATTGCATAAAAGGGCACATGTAAGCTTTGCACCTATTACATCGGACAGGACCCGATTCTCCATGGTCTACCAAATAAGGAACAGTCTGTGGAAGCAAGAGAAAAAAACAAGAAAATAAAGGGTCTCATGATGATGAGAAAGTTTTAAGCTTTGCATTGTGTGGTCATTTCTATCTCCCTGTACACTGCATAGGATTTAGCATTTGGCAGCTATGGGAGAGAATGCAGGGGATGTGGGAAGTCTGAACAAGTATTTAAGTACTTTGCAATTCAAGCTCTAGCACAGCAGTATTTTGAGGGCTAGAGTCATTAATGGGCTATCCCACCTAGCCAGTAGTTTGCTTGAAGAACACGACCACATTGCACCACCAGATGTATCCCAAGTGAACATAAAAGACTGAAAGTGACTCTTCACCTCTTATCTCTTCCCCTTGTAAAAAGCAAGCTTTTTGACAAAAGAAAAGCCAGTCATTGCATTTCATATATTCCAGAATATAGAGTATCTACCTCAAAAATTTCTACCTGGTAAGAATTATTTTCAACTCCATCATGAAACACATTATAACCACAAGCTCTTAGTGACTTGACCCCACTGTACATCAAGTCCCCAAAACTCGTATACAGTGACACCATTTTTGAACTATTACTCATAATGTTCTTTTTGCATCCAAACCAGAATAAGATGATTGGCAACTTCTGCAGCTTCTCAACATCAGAATGAGTGGGAAGCACTTGAAAATGACTGAGACAAAACTCATGCAAGTTATAAGCTGCATTCATAGTAAAAAGCACCTATGTTTGCCCACTAAGCTAAGAACTTAGCTCAAAAATTTAACTACTTGCTTTCAAATTTTCTACCAGTAAAGGCGTCAGTTCTTAATTCTCCCAGTTACCCTAAATCCATGATTATGTTTAAGAGACAACATATTCATTGAGCAGCAGATGAGCAGATGCTCCAATCACTTTCATCTTCATGCCACAGATGTGTTATGTCTTTTTATTCAACCCCACTAATCATTCAATGGCAGTACAATGGTTTTGCAGACAGCATTTCTCATTTCCTATAGCCCAGGCTGACCTCCTCAGAGGAAACAAATTTTCAAATTTTCTGATTGGCAGGCAATGCTGGTACTGTATCTCAAGACAATTACCACAATTTTCTTTTCCTCAACTTCTCTGTCTGTGACATGTAAACAAATGACCAGGGTGCTGGAAACAGGCAGCACAATACATAACTCATCATTAACCACTTACTCCCAGAAGACTGAGATACTTCTTGCCAAAGCCTGAAGCTTGGTTTTCTCAACAGCACGTAACACAGGGCAAAGGTCCTGGATTTGGCTGAAATTTTATATTTCCTAAATTTATCCAAATGCTTCTGTTTCATAAGATATTATTTTCATGAAACATTTATCCCTTCTTTTATGTAACGCTTTAGCTCTATTTACAGTCCTGTTGCTCTGAACAGCTGAGTCTTCATCTGTTGGAAGGGCCCCTCCACAGTGAGTTTGCCCTTGCCATAAAGAACTTCCAAACAGTAGAAGCTGACTGGTTTCCAGGACAATTTTCCAATGCTAGCCTTTTTTTTTTTCTGGACACCACAAGTATTTGTTCAAAGTATAAACACATCAGGAGACCAAACAACTATTATTTGTAAAGTTTCTCTAAAAATGTTTAACTCTACAAGCCTCCAGGTTTCTTAAGTAAGACCTTATTATCCTATTGTGGTCCTTTTAAACTTCAGCCACAGATAGTTTCATTATAAACCAGTTTTTAAAATTCAAAGCATAGTTTAGGGACTCTAATGAAATGCAACAGGACAAAAACACCCTTGAAAGACCAGAGGAAACGGTTTTCCTCAGCAGATGCTACATTTAGGTTTAACAGGGCACAGAACACTGCAGACCTTTGTATTCAAATTTAAGCCTGTTTCTCTTTGTGTCACTGCTCCAAGCAGGTTCACACTACACAATAGCCAGAGTATTTAGACTACTTTAAAAAATGTCAATTTCTGTAAAAGTCTCTGAGCTTTCATGTTCTCAGCAACCAAACACGAGTGGGTAAAAGTCCTAACAGCCGCAAATTACATCAAGAAGGCAATAAGTGCTGAGAGAGAAGGGACAGAAATACAAGTGCAGCTCAGCAGTGCTCAGTACTCTGTGTAGTGCTGTCATCCCACACAGTGCTGTGCATATACATGCATATTAGACAGCCAAACCAGTGCTGTCCCATACATTCTTATCCAATTTCACAACCTGGCATTCTAGAAAAGACTTCATACCTATGATTAGCAACCATTTAAATACTTCAGACTAAGAAATAAACTGAGATCAGCAGGAAGTGTACACCTCTGTGACCATCCTAGTATTTTGGTCACTTAGTCACAGTGCTTGACAGCCACTGCAAAAAAGCTGAAATTATCATGGCAGTCAAAATACTAAATCCTTTGAACACACCATTATTCTGCTTTACAGGTATCTATCACACACCTGCTGGAGAACCAATGTTTACCTGGTCTTCATCACCTCAGTATGCCTTCTAAGCATATGTGTTCAGTGCTGACACCTGAGAAGCTCTCCTGCTGAGCACATACAACACACATAACCCCACGCATGGCTCTCACCTCCTCCGGCGGCAGAGCAGCCAGCGGCTTTATGACGGCAGCCAGGGGAACTTGGGATTGTTTGGCCATGTCAGACGTGCAGGGAATATTGTAAGATGTGCATCTGATGTAGCGGGGGCTTGCATTACCTGGGGAACACATAAAAAAGCCCCACAAATTTCAGTACAAATTAAGTTTATATTCAAGAACAGAAACAAAGATACTTTAAGCTGTGTCATTAAGCCACAGACACTATGAGCTTAGCTAAATATTCAGTTTTAATCTATGGAAAACCTGAATTCCAAATAAAATACCTCTTCTCATGATTACCTATATATAAAAGACCTTAAAATAAACTAGACTTAAATAAACTAGACTCCCTGTCAACCTAAACCTATAAAAAAGCATTTCTGTTTCATATATTCGCAGACTAAAACATAATGTAGACAGAAAACTCTACTCAAACATTTCTACTATTTCGTTTTGCAATTTAGGCTGAAGAGTAAAATACTTGATTATAGAATCAGATTCGGAAGTTTTTCCTCGAACTTTACAACTCAAAAAAGGTGTCAGCAATTAAAAGATGAAATATCTTTTCTCTACAGAGCCCTTAGACATCCCTCTTAATTTTAAAAAATACAGTTGTTAGTCTAATTTGAATGATATTGCTAGTAGATTTCGGTTCTTAAAAGTCTTTTATAAAGCTCTACAAAAGAGGCTTCCTTTGCTGCTTTGTGATATCTCTGCTAATGCTGGTCCTAGGTATCTGCCTTGGAAAACATTTTTCACCTGCAAATTGGTTACTAGCTACCGAAAAATCAGGAGAATCTAAACTGAGATCAAATCAACACAGGACCTGAAACTAACCTTCTGTTGGTTAACATGTTTCCTTTAAAGACACAGTTCTGTCACTGACTCTTTGGGATTTGTGTTTTGTTTGCATGTTTAGGCAAAGAAAAATAGTTTACCTTGATCCTTGACCAAGAAATTTGTAGTAACAAGAGGTGGGACCTGCCCTCTCACTCCAGTGACAAATGGTTCTGATCCACGGTTATTTCTGTCATCTTCAATCACTTGAATCTGTGATGGAAAATACCACGTTGTTATGTGGAGGCTTAGTTTCTAAGTACTGTAAAATAAAAAATCTCTATGGCAGTAAAAAGGGGACCTGAGGCAAATAATTACTATCACTAAAAATAGGAAGAGCAAGTAAATTTTCTCAAGCAGTCACCTCTCAGTTTGATTTCAAATACTACTTAATGACTAACAATAAATTACAAGCTGTAAATAGTATTTTTCCCCAAGTATTCTTAGTAGAAGCATATTTTGTGTTTTAAAGTCCGATTTGAACTCATAAAAGCCAAATTCAGATCAAGAAAAGAATTTTTGGTAGTATTCCACAGTACAGTTCTAGTCAAATAAGAATTAGAAGCTTCTGTAAGCCTCAAGCTGAAGTCCTATAGGTAACCTGGCTTTTTCTTTCCATTATGATCCCACTGTTTTCATAGTATGCCTCTATTTCTAACCAATCTAACTTTGACCTAAAGACAGATGGCTTGCAAGCTCATGTGGAAGTCTTCATTACTTTGTGGTGCTCAAGAGTTTGTGATTTGAATTCTGGAAATGTGGAAAGTGAAATTTCAATAGACTTGTCAATAAATTAAACTTCAAAGCCTGCAAAAATCTTAAATTTCTTCGTATTTCAAATTCTTCCCAACTGCAAATTTGCAAAAGATAACAGAAATTTATTAAATAGTTTGTCTTAACTAAAATATTCACTGACCTTTGTAGCTGTACACGGCTCAAACATTTCCTTAGTGGTGACTGAATGAAAGAATTAAAGCTAACAATCATTCTTCTGCTCTTATTTTGCCATCAAACACACCTGTCTTTGCCTAGAGTAAATTCTGAAATGCAGATATTTCGGCAGAACCTCCACCCTCTCACTACAGATTGAAAGCAGAGAGCCTCATATAGCTTCAGTGACTACTCTAGAATAAATCTAGCCCCATTTCATAAGTCTACAGGCTGACTGATGATGGTGATCTCACCACCGGTACCTGTTAAATTATGAACTTTGACTACATGAAGAGGAAGTGACACATGCTAACAAAAACCCAAAAGTTTTTTTTGCCTTCCAATCCAAAAGGTAGCTGCTTTTTTCCTTCTTTAGATAAGATTCTCCAACATAAACATTAAATTTTCAAATTAAAAATTTAATGGTTATGAATGAGCACAGATTATGAGAGAATGTTTATAGCTCCCCATGCCACATATGAGAAGATTTGTATCAGGAATTAACTTTTTAAAAACTCTAGTTTATCTGCAATTTTAAAATTCCAGAGCACTGGTCCAGGACTGGTATATCAACAAGAACAGTAATCAAATTCGGATCAAAACACAGTAAAAAACATGGCTACAACAGCTCATGCTGTATGCATGCTGACATGAGACACACATGTGGGCACAACCAGCTTACACTGAAAATGCCAGCTGGAATCTGATGAAGGCAATATCCTAAAGATCAGACAAAGTGAAGGGGAGACATTCTTCATGATCTGTTTCTGAAACACTGCTTTCTATTGCCTCACCATTCATCACAGTAGATTTTAACAGCCTCATGTGGTGTAATGTTACTCATTTTGATAAGGCAAGCAGAAGACAGCAAGGAAAGGGTAAAAGTTTAATGATGGAGGGTTAGCAAGGTGAAGTTCAGGTTTCAGGCATGCACAGATGGTCACCAACACACAGACTACAATTGACATATACACAGCACTTACTGGACTAGGAATTGCATCTGGATCTATTCTGTGCCTGGGTTTCTGCTGGGGTGGCAGCTCATTAAGTTGCTTTTTTTTTTTTAATAAGAAATAAGAGCGCCAAAAAAAGGGAAAAAAAAAGAGAATAATAAACCAAAAAGTAATAGTGTTACTTCTCTCTACCCAAACCTGCAGCACTGGAATTAGATACATTTAGATACTGGTTCATGCAACAGGACACATCAGCTTCTGCAGCATACACTGATCCCAAAACCAGTCTTGCCAGGATATTGGGCTTGGCTCTGAACACCTTGCTAATGGAGGCAGTGGCTTACCTGCTAATTTTGGTTAGAAATTGAGGATTTATGCTTTAAGAACATGCTAACATGAAGGCAACCAACACAAGCCATTTGAGATTTCATTTAGTGGAAGAAGAGAGGCAGACAAGCAATTAAAGATTCATATTCTATAGAAAAAATTCAGCAGTAAGCTTTACATAAACCTGGAATTTAAAGAGGTAATCTTTTTTAAACAGAAGTACCTTCTGAATAAAATCAGTTCCAATGTAACTCAAGACTACATTATTTCATATATATGAAGTACAGAAACAGTATCAAGAGCAGTGGAAGGAACAGCACAGTAGACTAGTGGCAATACCACCAACAGGCTTAATATTACTCAACATTGCTAACCATTACATATAACTGCTTATCCTGTCTCAGAACCTCAGTTTGAGAAGGTGTCTATATTTGACTGATGTAGCATCATGACTTCATGACCCAAAAAAACACAAACCAGCTTTTTGACAGATTACAGGAAAAGCACTACAATCACCTCCTACTAACCATACTTTAAACAAAGATCACACAGTTCACAGACTGTCACCTCAAAACCTGAAATTAGTTCACCTTGGAAAGTAATTATGCAAGAATCGAGAAATGGAGAAACATGTTTAATCAAAGCCCTCAAGGATTCTCAAAAGATAACATAGTACAGAAAAAGACCTGAGGAATTAGAGCAGTGATTTCTATATGTAGTGCCTTTCTTTAGTCACCAAGAAAAATATTGCCTCTGGGCTTATTCATCACAGAAGAGTGAAGCTAGATAGAAGAGAGAAACATAAGCAGGAAAAACAGACTCATGCTCCTTGGAATGAGAAACCTGTTTTCAGCTTAGGTCTTTGTCAGTTGTTTTATGCAAAGACACTACAGAAGAGTTGACACTGTTAAGAACAAATAAGCTTACAGGGCTAGGAATGGAATCTGGATCCAAGCGTTTTGGTGGAGGTGGTGGTCCAGGCGGACTTCCATAATTTGGTGCTCCTGGATAGGCTCCTCCATAGTTTGGTGGAGGACCCCTCATCTGTCCAAAGGAACCTTAACAAGAAAAGAACATAAAAATCAAACAGTGGCTTAATACTAGCATTTCTTTATTTGGCACTTTCCCCATTTCCTGCCATTATTAAAAAAAAAAACCCTCAAGAAAATTAAAGTTCAGGTGCTTTTCAGTTAATTACAAATAAACATATTTATCACAGTTTATTTATTTATTTCAGCTTAGACTGGTCAACAATCCAGTAAACTGAAACTGATAGATACAATCCACAAAACTAGACCTAAGGAAACAGAGGACTTTAGTCTAAACTCTACTAGCTCTACCTCATCCCAAACCAGGACACTACTGTTAAGTAGTTTTAGAGTTTGTAATTGTTGATTCCAATGCACATTAAGATCATGCACTATGAATATTTACCTGCAGAACTGTCTAATGGAAAGTGCACACAGAACAGCCAAATAAGCTGTTCATTAAGACCATGCACTATGAATATTTACCTGCAGAACTGTCTAATGGAAAGTGCACACAGAACAGCCAAATAAGCTAGTGGGCAATCCCTAATTCTTCAAATTAAAGATATGCAAGCAGTTCCCTTGGGCTGTTTTATCTTGTTTGAAATTACAGTAATAGGTTAATGTGTGGTTTTCTCTTCTGTTTTGTAACTATCTGAAGCTATTTCGTATTATTTTAGACAGTTAGAGAGTAACAGCATGATTTAACCCATTAGCATTTTTACAGTTCATAGGAATTTGAACAGATATCTCTAAGTAATTTACCTGTCCAGCTCTGCAAAGCTGCATGGGGAATGAGATTCTCAGTCCTAACATTTACACATGATTACTTTATCCCAGCTATCTCTAAGTGTTATCGATTAAAAACCAGCCAAAACTGGCTTTAATTCAGAAAGCTTAACTGGTCTTACTTTTAAGTGCATTTGAGATGTGCAAGCTTCTACAAGGGATAAAAATATGGTTATGCAAATTAAAGGAGAACATATAGCAACTCATTTTTCAATGTTTAACAACTCCTTTCATTACACATTGCATATGCACAGTGGCCAAAATTTTAAATATAAAATAAGGCTTTCAGCATTTCCAATGTCTATTTTTGAATAGGTGAAGTTACAGACATCAAATTGGGAGTATATAATAAAATTCTCATCACAAATTCTGGTGTATTATGGACCTAATTGCTAAACACTTTTTTGGCCAAGTAAACTAGAATTCTTTTAGTTACATTAATCTGATTAAAACCTGTACTATGAAGTATCTTAGAATGGCATGTGATATTATCTCAGACATGAGCACAGGGAAACAAGAAGGACTCAGCCAGGAGCCCACAGCTGACAATGTAAAATCTTGTTCTCAGTTTGCAGCATACAGAGAATATTTAATTCCCATACTAGGAATACTCACCATTCTGCTGCATTTGGTATCCTGGCTGAGGAGGATGAGTGGGAGGAGGTGGTCCATGGAGACCACTCATGGGAGGCCCAGGGTGCAGCCCTGCCATAGTTGATGGAGGTGGTGGTGAGGATATATGATTAGGCTGGGATGATGGTGGTCCAGCAACTGTCTGCCCAGGCAGTGGTGGGCCTGGCATGGCAGGTGGCCTTGGAGCACCTGTGGTAGGAGGGTAAGAGGAAGGTCCAACCCCTGTAGAAGGAGGAGGTGGGGTAAAACCAGGAACTTGAGCAGCCAGGTGCTGAGTTGATATTGTCTGACCAGGAAACGGAGGCTGTGCCAAAGGAAGACCCTGAGACACACTGGTAAGAGGGGGTCCTTGGCTTGCACTGTAAGGTGTGTAGAGACCAGATCCTGTTGCACTAAAGCTTCCTGAGACTGGAGGAACCGATGCTGGGGGACCCGGTAAGAAAAAAAAAGATATAACATAATTTTCTTCTATCCTCAAGACAATTAAGATGCAAGAAAAACCCATTTGCTCCAGATCACCTGAGTAAATCTACCCCTTTCTCATCTTCAGATGAACTTACCAGTACTAGCAGAGACAAATCCTAAATGACCATTCTCCTAGATCGATCAGAGAGCTGAAATTCCTTCAGTGGATCTGAAACTCGATAGTTCTTTCATTGCCTTCTCTCAAAGTCTAAGCTACTTATTTTACACAATCACAATACATTTCAGGATTCAGGGCCAGAAAAAAAAAGGGCAAAGCCAGGAATATGCAAAACATTAACCACAACAAGTCTATCCATAGATTTTTTGAACTAAGTTTCTGTCTTAAACTCCACACTCAGTTGGAGCCTTTAGATCAAGAATGGTTTTGAGCTTTGTGGTTTTAACAGCATGAAACTAGCACCATTTGTATGTAGTGCTGTACTATTTCTGAGAATAATTTTTGACAAACATGCTGCCAAAAGGCCAAGGAAATCTGTATCCCCAGCGTACTCCTAATTTCCCTATAAAATCTGTCTCACAAGATGCTTGTTAAAAAGTACTTTAGTAAAACAATTTATAAATAGACCAATTTACACATAATAAAGAAAACTCTAGTCTTCAATTTTAAAAGTCCCCTAATCTACAGCAATAAGACTGTAAAACTATTACCATAGAACAAAATATCTAAATTCAGTTTCAACTGTTAATTCAGTTTCCACTGTTTAAGTGTCTTCTTGACTTCTAGCAGAACCCTACACACAATCATTCGGAGTATTTTCAGCCCTTTGTGATTTACATTTACGGGGCCCTTTTCCTTTTTTTTTTTTTTTCGACTGGGCTGCTGCACAACAGTGGCAAGACATGTAGACTCTCCAACAGGTGACTTAGGGGTAGACTGTTCTGTGTTTCACAATATTCACCTAGTCAAGGACCAATGTTACTACTCTCCTTTGTTATTCATGTCCAGCAGTGCCAGCACTGTTCCCTACAACAGTCTCAGTCCTGTTTGCCCCAATTATGACTTTATTAGTTAAGAAAACTACTGTTTTCTATGGCAGATGTCAACACCCAGAGAATTCCCATAACCATATGGCATTGAATCACTGACAAGAAAAAATCTTTTATGAAATTACTAGCAAAGATGAAAATCAATAGCATACTTCAGTAGCCAGGAAACCTTACCATAGCCCAGTCCAGCTGGGGGAGGAGCAGAGGCTGCAGTACCACCAATTGTCATCCCTGCCATGTGATTCCTGAGCTGCTGCACGCTGGCTGGGGGGGGCCCATATTGCTGGAACGTAGATATCTGGCTGACAGGCGTGGGTGCTGAGCCTGGCAGGAACGGCTGAGAAGCAGGTGGCCTGAGAGGGAAGATGACAAACTGAGCTGATTCCTCATTATAGAAGAAATTTCAATTCCCTGTGCCTTTTAAAATTGTTTTAGCACACAAACACTATCTGACACAAAAACAAAGACACAAAACTGGGTCTCAGATATTTACATGAAACACTGTAGCTCAGTTTTGGAAAAAAATTACGTATTCTGCATGTATCTGAATCCTTTTCACCAAACAAAAAAAATCTATCCCCACTTAAAATACCAATTCTGTATTTTTAATTATTCCATTTCAGTTATCATAACAAATCAGAAACACTGCATAGAGTCTATAGGGTGAGGCCTGCACAGCTATGTAAGAATGTTCTGCCACTCAAAGCATTTGAACTCTGCAGGACTATTGCCACTTTCACCACAGGGGTAATGGCAGTAACTTTCTGGAAAAGATACTGAAGAGCCTAAGATGACACTAACTTCATAAGGGATCCATAAGGGACAGAAGAGGGTCCAGAATCAATACTAAGAAATTATTCAGCAAAGACTGTGACATACTCCAGAGATCATTTCACACTGCTGAGGAACAAATACTACAGTTATGTGGATGCAACTGATTTTTTTTAGGAAAAAATGAAAACCACAAAGAATGTCTTAGGAGGAGAGGAGGTTTTCATCAGTCACTGACATCTGCTCGCATTCTTTCACAAGTTTTTTATCTTCAGATCTATCATTGTCTAATGATTACCTCTGTGGCAAAACATTTCTCCAAAACAATAAGAAGAAAAAGGTCAATATCTTACAAAACCCTGAAGTACTTAGTTTGATTTAGATCTAAAAAGGCTAGACCTAGCATGCGTCTACCAAGGTGGGATTTTGTTAAAATTCACTCTTCTCATATGCACCTCTGCACTGGAGCTGCTGAGGCTGGAATTCCATTCTGCACATCTCCATGGTCAAACTGACTGTATGCCAAGTGGCCAGAAGGATGAGATGCTCCAGAGGCTGGAGGGGGAGCTCCAGATGTTGGCGGGGCTCTTAATGAACCTACAAACATAAGAAAAAAAATTTAAAATATCACAGATTATAGAAACAAGGCATTGAATCAACTACCATGAAAAATTCAATTACAGAATTGCTATAACAATACTCCATAAACAACAAATAATTTATGCACAAGTATTTTTAGCCAGTGTCACTAGTTACCATCTCCACACAGGTCAAGCAGAAAGTATGTGTTGTGGAAGGTCTTAAAAAGAAAACTTCATCTTTTATGAAGAAAAAAAAACCCTATCTTGTCAGTAAGGTACTGAATTCTTCCCCCTTCAAATCCAATTATTTTTACCTAAACCGAATATTCAGTGGAATCTAACGTTCATTACAGGTCAGTTTTCCCTACATCAAAGGTAAGCAGGCTATGCAAGCAGATTCCATTTTCAAAAACTACATGCCTTACTGGATTTATATATATAGCATAATGGGGGTCACCACAGGCCATTTTTTCCAGCCTCTCAAGGTTGGAGGCTAACACAAATAACTTTCCCATCTTTCAGACTGAGCTGGTTCAGTCACAGCCCAAATATATTTGCCTCAGAAGCCAGTCTTTCCAAAGACCACAAAATGTTAGATAGAATACCAGCAGTTAGATACAAAAGTGCAGTTTTTACTTCCAAAAAAGAGAATATAAACTTTTCTTTTAATAACACTGTATTAGAACAACTGTATGACCATGCCTGTTAACCACAAGGGAACCTATTTCACACATAGGATATCATTAAGTACAGATGACAAACTGCCCATGAGACCAGGCCCACACATACACATTGTTGTGTCACTCTGACAGTGACTGGTATGGCAAGTTTCAAAGGGATTCTGAAACCTTCTTGTGAGGAGTCATTACAAAATAGGAAATAAGGGGAGCCATTTCTTAATTCTACCGTATCATTTATACCCTAAAGCATGAGGTTTCAACTCATATATATTATCTACTACATCCAATTCTTAGCTGACCTGGGGATGTAAAGTCAAGGAAGGAATTAACTAGTATGAATAACTGAAAATTTCTTGGGTTTCTTTCTTTATTTATTACTAACCATCCTCCTGTTCTTCATTTTGAGACAGGATTTAATTACTCCTAGAGACATTTAAATTTTTATATACTTTTATCTCATTAAGCTCATCTTTTTTGAACTACTGTTAAGCACCTTCATCTTACTGTTCCGCTAGCTAAGCATTTCCTGACCTCCAACTATTTGTATGTTATTTCTTTCTAATTTCTTCTGTGATACCTCTCACCTATTTTCCAGTGTATTTCCTTTGTAAACTGTTTGGCCTTATCTTTTGTCTTTGAAGGCATATTTATATTTTAACCAATTTCTGGAGGGACCCTACACACTACTTTTATATACATTAAGGTAAATTCATCCACCTCCAAATTTAACAAGCATGCCATTTGAAAAATATGTGTTTACAGAAAAAGTTTTGTAAAGCATTTTTTTTTTGAGTTCTCATCACAAATATACTTGTCACCCCTACTGCAAACCGCTCACACAGTCACTGCAAAAGAAATCACTAGAACAGATATAGGTATCTAGTGGTTTATTAGCCTAAGATTCATTATTCTTGACAAATCCTCAACATCTTTGTGATGTTCTTACTCATTACAGTAAAATTGGAAATGCCCAAGATTTTCCTCAAAGCCCTGAGCCTATATGGTTGTGTTCTGACACCCTAATCTTCTAAACAAATCGACACCTCCAGAAATAGCTCTTCCAAAATATCACTGGTTCAAAATAAGGGAAAATACAATACTGTTTCTTGCAGCATTTCTAAGTCTTAAATTTTGATTGCTAGTTGCAAAGAGATATTTCCTTCTTCAAGTCACAGCTTTGGGAAAAATATTTATTCCTAACATATACTTGGATCCTAAGTATAGCCAAGGAAGTTAAAGATTTGGTTTTTCCCTTTAAACAAAAGCACAAGCTACACAAATCTTATGACTTCCAATAACAATCTCCTGGTAGTTTGCAGAGATTTTTCACTTCTTTGCAATGTTATAATTTCAAACCTCACCTTCCCTCTCAAGGGTGAGACCAAGTTCTTTTAAACTAAGGATTGCACCTGACAAAACCTGAATGGGCAAATTCAGGTTTTAAAATCAGACTTCAGAAAACATTAGTCACAACTCAAGTTTTATCTATGAATCTGCATGCATAAGGGATTTCTACTAGGGTTATTTCTTCATATCCTATTTATGCTTCTGTAATGCTGCCTACAAATAGATTTGGAAAGGTCCCACCCACCTCTGCCTGAACAACCAGGTACCCAACCTTTGAGATAAGTATCCATATTAAATGGGAACTTGGCACAGAAGAAGCAACACAGCACAAACCCACAGAAAGGACACCATTTACCTATGAAATTAGGTGCAAGAGAAGAAGTGTCAGAGTTGAGAGATACAGGAGAGCCCTTCGAAGGAAACCCCAAGGAAGGAAAGTAACCTGGAAAGACAGAATACACCAGTAAATCAAGCCTGAGAGAAAGCACTGAGAGACAGCATTTCCAATGCTGAGAACAGTCTCCAGAAAATACCTCATATACAAAATTTGGGTCATCTACCACCTTGTTCTTTAAGCTATGCTCTTTCTCTTCTACCATGCACAACATACTACAAAATGTAGTCTTTACATAATACAAGTGTTAACATTGTCATAAAGCAAGCCTATGTAAAATGATCTACAGCCTATCAGTTACTGGTATTCAGATAATTGTGTTTGCACTTTCAACTGCATGACTTCATCTGAAGGAAACCAACAGACTGATTAAAAGACTGACTAGTTTTGACTGGGGCAAAATTGTCCTGGTTCTTTCAATATTCTTGTAGCAAGAAGCAGCTACTTTCAGCTAGCGCCACAGCACTCCACTTCTGGTCCTCAAAAAGACTATCATCACTGCCATAGCATTCCCATCATTCCACTTAGAGTCAGGGTTTGTCACATAAATCAGATGCAAAACACTCCCTGACTAAGGATGGTACTGGCTCCCAACATTTCTCCACTCAGTCCCCCAAGCAATTTTTTCTGTTATTTTAAAAATAAATCCATAAGACAACTACTTTGAAATTACAGAATAACTTTGGCAGTTTTCCCTTTACCCCTCAGTGTTTCCTAAATTCCTGCCTCTGAAATTAATTCTCTCTCCTCTCTATTATGCAGCCACAATAGGTTTTGCCACAAAGACTTGCAGTAAACATAATGTTTTGGAGGCGGTGGTGGAAAGGATATCTGCCACTATTTTTACTATAACCTCTCTGCTGTCTCTGATAATGTGTTGTTTGTTTGACTCCCTCTTCCACAGGGATTTCATACTCAGCAGCCACTGACAGGTCAACCTCTGGCTGTTGTGTAACATCTCTTTCTTCTAAAGATCTTTTTCTTTTACATCTCTTTCTTCTAAAGACAGGAATCCCAAACAGCAGGTCCAAAATGCACAGCCTGACAACTGAGATTTCCTTAATACAGCCTGCTAAGTCCAGGAATGATCATCACAGAAAAAAAGATGGAAAAAATCCCCACAAACTGTGGATGGCCTTTGCCTAATAATAACAATAAAGTACATGAGCTATTAAAAGCCAAGATCCTACAAAACTCCAAAGTACTTAGTTTGATAGTGCAATACAGTTTTGTTGTTCAAATGAGACCACCTTCTTGCCCTCAGTGTCACACCACTTTTTAATTACTGGCACAAAATCTGCATTTTTAATCTGCACAAGTTTATATGAATGCTATCAAGGTATCTAGGTATGTCCTTACTGAGCTGTCTCAAAATGAAAAAAGGCAAACCAGAAATAATCTAGAAGAAAAAATTAATTCCCTTAAAAAGCAATGCTTTTCAGGCTTGTGAAGTTCGAAAATTCTTGAAGCATCTGATAGAAGATGCTCATCAGTTTTTTTTCACAAACACTCTAATCATTCTTCACATTGTTTACAGCTAAAGCCTCCTTTCTATAAATAGCTGCACTGATTCAACTTTTGGTAATTTTTGTTCTTGAATCCCCTTCTCTCTCTCACTAAAGCAAGTTCGATTTCTCCCCATTTCACTGGGCATAAAACACGATTTAGTCACTGGCTATAGCGAGCAGTCAGAGCGCTCACTGGCAGAGCTCTGCCTTTGCTCTCCCAGGAAGCAGCGCTTCTTTCCTCCGCTCAGAGATGATTTTCATTACTTTCGCAAGAATTCAAACCCCTTGTGAAATTAGTTGAAAACTCTCTGATTGAAAGTGCTGTTAGAAGAGATTTATTGAGAGCATGGGAGGAAGAGGATTAAGGAAAGAAAAGTAAGATGGAGCACCTGAATAACCTATTCTTTACCACAACACATTCAATTCTTTTACTATACTACTCTACTAACTCCAGACAAAAATCCAACAGTGCAATTATTCAGCACCCAAATTTTAGTCTCCCACTACTGTTAGTCTCAAGACAACTAGAGACACTTTGACTATTCTTTCCTTCTTATTGAGTCTGGGTCAAAATTCAAGAAGTTGCAAGACTGAAGATGTACTTGCAGGGGTGTAGAGTACAGAGACGATTAGTATGACCAGTACAGTCTTAATTACCTTAGAACACCCATCTGAAACCTAAACAAATATTTCTAAGTTCACGTTGTGTTAATTCTAGCAAAACTGAATTCACCCCTGTGATCTGAAAAGGCAGACATACTTGCATTCAAAGCAATAGTATTTTCTCCTCTGTATTTGAAATGTTAAAGTAACTATTGATTTCCCAAAGCAATCAACATAACTGAAAACCAAGACTCACAAAGTTATTTATGAAAGTCAGACTTTTTTTTGAAAACAGGAAAACAAAAGTTGAATTACTTGATTTTTTTTTAAAGACAAAAAATAGCAAGGGATAGGATCCTGCAGAATTGGTGAAATTCTAGAATACATTAGCTTGTCTCACATTCACAAACTTTTTATTGAATTTAACGACATTAGAGAAAATAGCTTGAAATACACTTTCTACATAGAGTTGTATGTCAATCTTTCAGGATGCAGTGCAGATCTTTCTATATAATAATCTAAGGCAGTCTCAATTATAAATCTGTTACAGTCCCTAACTGCTGCCTCTCAACAAAACCTCATCAGGAAGGCTCTTCCAATCAGGTGCTTTAGTAACATAGGGACATGGACATAGAGAAAAAAGCAGGCTGTTTCTCAACATATTAATTTTATGACCTACCAAAAGAAGAGTAAGCCCTACTAAACTGGACAAGAGACAGCACAATGACCTCAGACTATGGAACGACATGATTTTTAGCATCCCGCAAATTACATAGAGAAAAAAAGTAATCACTACCACAAAAAAAAATGAAGACTTACAATAGGATATTGTATACAGCAATAGGACATAGTATAAGCATACAACAAAAATTCCACGCACGCCATAATTCACAGGTTAACAATCAGTACCTTGTGGAGGGACTGGCTGTTGATATCCTGGCACCGGCCCATTATAAGCTCCGTATTGCGCCTGAGGAACCCCTGGCAATGACTGTCCTCCGTAGGCAGGCTGCTGGTATCCCTGATATCCAGGCTGAGGTTGCCCATAAGGAGGCCCCGTGTGAGCTTGCTGGTTTACACTCATTGTATTCACATCCCCAACCTAACCTCACCTGTAAAAAGGGGGGGAAAAATGACTTTAAGCAGATATAAAACCAAACTGGTCAGCTTCCCTAGTGTGAAAAGTGAGAGATCATAAGATACTTGGAAAGCTCAAACAATAATGGTAACTTACTCTTGCACAGCAAGTCAGATAAATGCTTTACAAGAGCTACTTAAAACAGTACTTTCAGAAACTATGTTTTCTAATCAGTTTAGCATTTCATCCTGGTTAGACGTGTGATCATCATCTTAGATAGAAATACTATCATTTGCCATTCTACAGCAGATTATTATCAAGCTTCCTGAGAAACTACTTCCACCTCACAGAATCAGACCAACAGAAAATAGATTTCATGATACAGATGAGTGATCCCTTAATATAACACTTCAATAACACTGAACAAGCTCAGCTGTTACCTCTGTGTTAGTTTACTTGATCATGCTTCCTCATTACAAGCAGCAAGCCTCACCATCCAAAAGTGTTTGAAGTGTTTGATAAAATCTAAAACAGGACCAGCATAGGGGGCTATACCCTTTTTTTTTAGCAATAGATGATTTAAAGTCCTTGCTATGTACACACATTTCAGCAAACAAAGATATTCCAAAAGCAAAATTTTCACCTAGGAAAGGTGTTCAAAATGGAAAATAATTACAGGTAAAGATGGCACTAGAGCAGTTTCACCAAAGTGTAAGACCTGAAACAGTGTCAGAGAGAGGAGAGACATTTCTTAGCAAACTTTTACAAGAAATCTTGCTCAACAGACAGATTCCAAACTCCCCTAACTAACTGCATAAAGAGACTGACTAGCATTATAACAAGTAAAGCAAAACTGTTACTGTAAGACCCCAAACCAAACAGGCAATTTTTATAACAGCAAGCAGGGAGATAATCCACAGTGCCTTTCATTTGTGAAGAATCAAGATTACTTCAGGGGCAGGAGATTCCCTCATGGTGTGTTTCTCATAAGAATATTTTGCATCGCTTGTACTTCTTTGGACACTCCATGTCACTGTTAGCCTCTTCAGCTAAGACTACCTACACTAACACTAAAGAAACATTTTTAGGGCAATTAAATTATTCATTAAAAACATCAGTTTATATTAAAACGCAAAGTAAAAATAAATTAAATAACTAATGTTTCCCTCACATTTTTTTCCAAACTCTATGATGAACTTGTGTGTTAAAGATACCAAGTAAATCTTAACACAGAGGAAACAGGTGCTACAGCCATCAGCAGCAAAGCCTGACTAGGAATCTGTAGCTTAATCAGGTATCAAAGCCACAAGTTGGTCTGCCTACACTCTGACTAGCACATGCCAAACAATGCTAAGGTTGGTTTTTCCAATTACCAAAAATATGATGCCAAAGAATTATTTCAGCAATTGACATCACAGTTGTACAGCAAAGCCACTGGAAAAACTACAGCTCTGTAAGAATCATCCACATGAAGAAATCATACATTTAGTAAAGGGAAAATACATATATCATTAATTATTTACAAAAGAAAACAGCACAAGCTAGCACAAAACATAAAAACTACATTTAACTTCCCACAGCTAGTAAACATGACGAATTTCAATCCTAAAATGACTAACACTTACTCTGAAATTAGATTTTAAACTTTTATGAAAGGAAATAAATGAAGTTTTACATTTTTATTCTCCAAATTGTATAAAAGCAAAGATAGGGTTTTTGTTTAGAAAAAGAGCTCTTAAATATTTAAAGGTAATTTGCTCTTGAAAGCTAACATGTCATTTGCAACAGCTTAGAAGAGCATGACAAATTTTCATCAGCCTGCAGTGGTATTAAACATGCTTACTCTCTTACTATCATGTTTATAACATGTAATCTCTAAAAATTCTGGTTTCCCACACTACCTTTGACTTAGTTCTGCAAAACAGTCTAACCTGAGCAGCCATGTGGCCAGGAAGTCTGGACTTTGGGACCAGCTCCCTTCCCAAGTGCCCTGAAAGGTTAACCTCTTACTGCCCAGGTAGGCAATCAGCATGACCACACTGGAATGACAGACCTACCCTCAGTCACCTCCTGCTCTGGACAAAGAGTAAAGCAAGAGAGTGCCTCCTGCAAAGGTGGGACTGCAGGCAAAGAAGAACACATCAAGAGGACTCCTCTACCTGCATATCCTGGAACATCTGGGCAGGGCTTTCTGACAGCGAAGGAGGGCTGTGTTCTCTTCTTCCTGCCCCTGCCTTATTGGATTGCACATGAGAAACCTGGCTCCTGGTCACTGCTCCTGCAAACAGGTCACTCCTCCAGGAAGAGCTGCAGAGTAGCTGTATTGCACAGCATAGCTCCTGAGCTATAACCACCAAGACACTTTTCACAAGTTAGACCTACAGAAATCCCCGAACAGATCTAATGTTCGAACTAGGAATTACTACAGGGCAGAACAGAATCTTTCGTGCTTTTTGTCCTGTTTTTCTAAAGCACTAACTTACTGTTGTGTTTACTCAGTAATGATCTTTTACTATTCCCTTTTCAGCCTTCCCCCCCTCATGTGAATATCAGTATTTCCTGCCTGAGCAGGTGATAGCTGTAGCTTGTTGCTCTGTCCACAATACCAAAACTGAGAGGTAAGCTGATTTAATGCATAGCTTACAGAGAAAAAGTTTTGAGATAATCTCCTACAAATTTGTGGAAAAAGTAGCTACACAAACAAGAGGTTCTAACTCAGTGTCCCAACTGCAAGGTGGATACACCTTGGACCTTTAGCTAGCCCATGTGCCAGCCAGCACACGATCAACCTCCACTACAGCACAAGCTGACACTTGCTCTACACTGGCAGAGCGTCAAGGAGGGAGACTTAAGAACAAGTCCAGTGTTGAAGCTGTGGACAAGGCTGCTTCACTGTTTTGGTGCCCAGCTTGCTCTGAACATAAGGCTTGCAGCATACTTGCTCATCACTGATGTGAAATACCATAAGGCAGGACCAAGAGTATTTGCCTCTGAGAAGGTGGAAGACAGTTGTCACTGAATGAGTTCGTTTTCCCTCTTCCCTGGTACAAGTTATTTGTATCAAACATTCATTTTGTTTCCACTCAAAAAACATTTCTGTGTAAATTAGAACCTGGTCACTTGAAGAGATATGGAGAAAGGGGGAATTTCATCCTTTGTCTTATGACACAAAGGGTGGCTGGAGTATAGAGAATGACAGAAATAATACATATACCAGATAGAGAGAAATGTTCGTAACAGGACATTTCACTGGATAAAAACACTGAGGCTATTCCTTTGCATGTAGTAACACATTACCAAAACTGAGCCAAACATAATACTGACACATGGTGTCGAACACCTTATTACTACTCACCAGTTACAATACACAAAGGTCATATAAGCAGGACTGATGCTAGAGAAAAAAAATCCTATGACAAGTGGTCATTACCATAAACAACAATTTTCCTGCAAAGCAGGAAGCAGCCACTCTATACCATTTTCTATTCCTCTGTATAAAGGCAGCTGACCATGAAGTTTTGGTCAACAGTTAAAAAGGTACAATTAGACCAGAAGGCTGTTGTACAAAACAGACAACCAGTGAGGATCAGTAATGAACCAATGGGAGGAAAATACACAGGAATAATGTAGGTGGTGCTGAATATCTAAATTTTTACAATAGCTTCAAGATTACTTAATATCCAAACAAATCAGACCACAGTGAAGTTTTTATTACATGCTTTTAAAAAAACTAGTGATTCATATGAGCTCATTTCAATGAGTAAATCTTCCAAATCACTGAAAACTTCATATTCATCATTTTTTTATAGTCTGCATTCACTGTTAACTCACTTTTGAAAGTGAAGAGCTTGAGCTCATAAGTTCTTGTTAACTTTCTAAAGGAAAAGCATACAGCAAAATTACTTTCCTTCAGAAAAGTGCTATTGCCTTTTTTACTGGTCCCAGGGAAAGAAAAAACTGTTTATTTCAACTTCTGAGGAGACTGATACTTTAAAAAAAAAACCCCAAACCTACAACAACAAAAATATACTCAATCCAAGTCAACCACATGGCTACAAAAGAAATATCTAATTTAACACAAAAATCAAAACTATTTCCAAAAGATGGAATAGAAGGAGAGCATCAGTAATTCAGAGTATTGCCTACACTACTTTTAATGTTTCTGTTCTGTAACTTTCTGGAAGCAGCAAGGTTTTGTTATTCTTACAAAGACCTAGACTCAGAAGCTAACAACACACTTCAGAAAGGGAAATGTCCTTGCTTTTGTTTCACTGACAGCTTGACTAGATCTTCTATGAGCACTCATGGAACACTTGGTTCTTTTCAGATATAAAAAAATTACTGGGTGGGTTTTTTTGTTTGTTTGTTTGTTTTTGTTTTTGTTTTTTTTTTCTGTAGAAAATCCCAGAAAAGAAACTAATGTCCTAGAAGTCAGAAACTGCCAACTAATCTGTAAGCTCACAGGCCACTGTAACAAGTGCCTCCCACACATTTGTCCCAGTCAACCAAAATGGCAATACTGGAATCCACTCCAATCTGGTTGTAATATGTGTCACTCTCTCTTCCTGCCTGTGCAGATTCTTAACTTCTTACACCACAGGTAACATTTTCTTCATCTACGCATTTTTAGATACTGCCAGAAACATTTGTTTTAACAGTTCAAGAAAAGTATAAGACACAGTTTTCAATGCGAATCTAAGGTGTGATCACTTCCATATTATTTTAAAGAAGGACACATTAAACCCAGTTTTGTTAGGCTGATTCACCATCCTGGGCAAGGTACAATACAGTACACAAGTTAAAAGAGTGAAAGTGATTAAAAACTGAACACAAAAAAAATCAGCTTAGTCTTGACCTAACTTTAAAAGTACCAATACTTCCAATCCCTGCCATCACCACCAGATTTCTACTTCAAGAACATTTTATACTTTGTTGACTCAAGTCTCCTGGTGGGACTGATTCACATCTCTATCACTGTAATAAAACTCAAGGAAAAGATTTGAAAAACACTCTGCTATGAGCATGGCTTCTAAAGAGCAACCCCATGGAGGCAAGAGTCACTGACAATACAGCATCAACAAAACCATAGCGAAGGATCTGTTTCCTAGCTACCTCCACATACATGTGGACATATGTTACAATGAGTGAAGTAATCTGAATAATTTCTGTGACTCTTGCACAAGAATAATGGATTAGAAAAAGTTACATGAGCAGTTTCAACTCTAGGGAAGAGGCCAGAAGGAAGAAAGGAAGAATGGAAATAACACTAATATATTGTAACACTGGCCACCTCTGTGCTCTGACTTCCTCTACATAAATACAAATTACATAATTTCCATCTCTTGCAAGAAATAAAAAAAGGTCAGAATTAGTTTTTCCTAATACCTACTGCCAGTTTATACTGTCTTTTAATGCGTTCTGTGTTAACAATTAATCTTGCTAAACATATAAAAACAACCTCTATATTCACAATTTATCCCTAACACATCTTTTCAAATATAAAGAACAAGAAACATCCACCTCTCTTCTGCAGAGACCTTGTTGTTGATTACTGTTAGTGACTCTGTACCTTGCCCTTCCTTAGCCAACCATCAATTTTTCCTTTGATTTTTGACCCTCCTTCTGATAATAAGTGTTACAGGAAGATAACATAATCCTACCACAGCAGGAAACAACATTCAAAGAAGTAAAAGCACCAAGCCACTCATCAAAGAAATAATATTTTAAATAGCTGTCAGCTTTCAGCCATTAAATTAAAATCTGGAGTGAGTGTCATAGCATATTAAGAAGCAATTATATATTCTTTATATTGATGTCCTCTTCATACTCTGTCTACAACAATAAAAGAATCCTGAATGGCACAACTTCAAGCCAGAAAGGGTAGTTCCATTAGCAAGAACCTGCTCCACAAGAAAATGGATAGAAATATTTATGTTTTCACAGAGTGTATGTATGTGATTGAAAGTAAGTCACCTTTAAAGAGGAAAGCTTGGAAGTTTTTGGCTACGTACATTTCTGTCTGTCCTATAACTGGAACACCTACTCTAAGAGAAGGTTGTGGGAAAGAAAAATACAATGTTAAAGCCAGAGTTACCTAAATTTACTCATGAAAACTTCACATTAATATAGAGGAAAGACTTTAGTACAAAATCAGTAGTCATCTCCCATTTCAGTGATGTGATTTTATACTGCTTGTAAAAACAACAAAAAATAATTTGTATGTTACGCCTCAGATACTGATATCTGTCCAACAGTCCTCACAACATTTGGTAAACCTGACTACAGAATCCTTTAACAGAAATGCATCTAGAAATATTTTTAAGGAATTATCACATTAATAGCTAACAATCAACCCAGTACCAAACTAGAAAAAAATCTGTATTTTCAATGACAGTGCATTAATTGGCAGGACATTAATTCCTGTGGATAACTTCTGACATTGGTGTAAGCAATTCTCTTATGTCCCAGCAACCACATCCATTAGCCAGTAAGTTTAAAAAGAACTTCAACTACGGCCCAGTTTGGATGGTTTTGCAGTCCCTCTCAGAGATCAGTACAGTAAAAAAAAAAAAAAAAAAAAAACCCCAAAAAAAAAACCAAACAAACAAAACAAACAAACAAACAAACAAACAACCAACCTAAAGGAAACTAAGGTTCACCGTACTCCATCAAAAGCATATCTCAGAAAGAGTGAAAGCAAATTCCAACAGAAAATAAAACACATTTAAAGCACCATCTACATGGAAAGCAAGAGTCCCATCTTGCATAACCACCTTTTCAATACTACACTTGCATTTCGATCATGCCATCTCCTTTACTTCCCTCCTTCCTTTTTTCACAGCCACACAACCACTAAGTTTTACTACCAATCCAACCAATCTCAGCCGCCAGATCTCTGCAAGGGATGCCCATCCTTTGCAAAGCTCGAATGAATGAAATCTTGAACAGCACAGCACAAACGCCAGGGGAAGGACCGGCGGATTACAGGAGATTAGAGAGGGGTATCTTGACTCGCGGCGCACCCCGACCAAAAAGAAGCACTCGGTTCTCGGTGCCGGAGCGACGGCCCGACCCGCAGCCGCCGGGTGTCGCCGCACCACACCGGGACACCGACGGGTCTCTCGGGGCAGCCCAGGCTCTGCAAGTGCAGGCCCCGCCGACAGCCGGGCCGGCCCCGCGGGCCGCCGGCACCGGCCGGGCCGCGGGCGATGCGGACGCTCCCGCCCGGACGCGTTCCGGGGAGCCCCGGGGCTCTGCAGAGCCTCCCGCGGCGCGCAGCACGGTGGGCCCGACGCGTCACCCGACCGGGCGCCACCGGGCCTCGGCGGAGGAGGGAGCGGCAGCGGCGGCACCGCCTCGGCTCCGGGCCCCGGGCGCGGTGCCGGGCTCAATGCCGCCCGCCGGCTCGCCCGGCCGCAGCGGGCACCGCACGGCCCCGCGGTGGGCCCGGCCCCCCGGAGCCCCTCAGGCCTCACTCACCACCGCTGCCGCCGCTGCCGGGCCCACTGCCGGGCCCACTTCCGGCTCCCGCCCCGCCGCTCCCCGCCCGCGGCTCCCCGCCGCCGCTGCCACGTCCGCGCTCCGCCCGCCGGGGCCCGGATGCGGCGCAGGCGCCGGGAGGCCCCGGCCAATGACGTCCCGGCCGGGGCGGGAGGCGGCTGCGGGGCAGGGCTGCGGGGCCGGGCTGCGGAGCTGAGCTGTGGAGCAGGGCTGCGTGGCTGAGCTGCGGGGCAGGGCTGCGGGGCCGAGCTGCGGGGCAGGGCTGCGGGGCCGAGCTGCGGGGCTGCTTCTCGCGCAGCCCGAACCGGCGCCGCCCGCACGGGCAGCTGAGGCGTGAGCCGGGCTCGGCCGGGCGCTGCTGAGCCGCGGCCGCCACTGACCGCGGGCCTTGGCCGCCTGTCCCACCAGCGGCCTGTGAAAGACCGCGGCAGGGGAGCAACCAGGGCCAGTTCCGCACCAAGGTGCAGAGTTGTTCACTCTCCGCTAACAAGAGTGGAGCGATCGTCCCCCCGTACTCGGCACTGGTGGGGCCACCCTTCAAGTACTGCATTCAGTAGGGCCTAGTGGCTCCCTCACTTCAGAAAGGGCATGTCCAGAGAAGGGTAACAAGGTTAGAAAAGGTCTAGAAAACTTGTCTTACAGGAATGGATGAGGGACCTGGGATTTTGTCTCGAGAAGAGGATGCTCGTGGAGGATGTCATCGCCCTTTACAACTGCCTGAAAGGAGATTGCTGTGAAGTGGGGACTGCTCTCTTCTGTGGCTACAGAGAGGACAAGAGGAAATGGTCTAAAGCTGAGACAGGGGAGACTCAGATTAGATATTACAAACGTTTGCACTGTTAGGGTGGTCAGGCATTGGAATAGATTGCCCAGGATTGTGGTGGAGTCACCACCCCAGAGGTGTTTTAAGAGGCAGCAGGATGTGGTGCTGGGTGATGTGGTTTAGGGGTGACAGTGGTAGTGCTGGGTGAATGGTTGGGCTTGGTGATATCAAAGGTCTCTTCCAACCTTGATGATTCTGTGATTGTGTTGGTTTGTGCCCACCACCAGTATGCAATGGCACCAGATGAGTGGTGCTATAGTACTGGCAATGAAGTCAGCCAAACAATGGCATCCCAGCAAAAGTACATCCTTTGGATGTTACAGTATAAGGATATTAGTCACTGAGACCTAAGCACATGCAGAATAAGGAAGATTTAAGGGTAAGCTTGTCCTCAAGACCTGAGCAGAAAATTACGTTTTATGCCTTGTAGAAAAGGGTAAACATGGACTTTAATTATTTTAGAACTCCCTGGCTTGGGATGGCTAGGAACTTGTATCTGTCTAAAGAAAAACCACTGAAAGACTGCTCCACTCTAGTGAGACCCCATCCAGAGACCTGTGTCCAGCTCTGAGGTCCTCAGCACAGCAAAGACATTAACCCATTGGAGGACATCCAGAGAGAGGCCAAGAAAATGATCAGAGGGATGAAGGCTTCTCTTACTAAGAAAGACTGAGAGAGTTGGGGTTGTTCAGTCTGAAGAAGGTTTTGAGGCGACCTTATTGTGATCTTTCAATACTTATAAAAGGCTCTTAGAAAAGCTGGAGACAGACATTTTAGTAGGGCTTATAGTTACAAGACAAGGGGTAAGGGTTTTACATGAAAAGAGGGTAGATTTAGACTAGATATAAGGAAAAAAAATTTCTGCTACCAGGCTGATGAAGCACTTTAGCAGGTTGCCCAGTGTGGTGGCAGATGCCGCATCCCTGGAAACACTCAAGGTCATACTGTACAGGGCTCTGAGCAATCTGATACAGTTGAAAATGCTCCTGCTCATTGCAGGTAGATTGGGTTAGATGATCCTTAAAAGTTCCTTCCAACCCAAACTATTCTCTGATTCTATGACCTGGTTGAGCTCTCTTGGCCAGTGATTCCATGTAAGCAGTGCCCCTGCAGAGAACTGTGTGAATCCTGTGTGTATAGCTAATCCCAGCTATTCTGGTCCCAGTGTCTAGTGTTACGAGTGGCTGTAGAGGATGTTGGGGAGCAGCACGCTGCAGAGGAAGCACAGTATATCTATAGTCTGAAAGCCTGTGGCTTTCAGGGCAGGCACATAGTGCTGCTGTGTACTAACACACTAGCTACATGGAGAAAATAGAAGTGGGGAGCATGTTAATTGCAAGCTGGTTTTGTTCAATTCATAGGGTCAGGTGCTGTCACCTGATTTGTACAAGTTTGTGCCTGTGACATGTCCTTGCCTGAAACTCAAACTAACGGATCCCGAGTACTGAGGGACTGTAAAATTTGCATGTAGAATGCAAAGTGGAAATAAGTTTTTAGTTGAAATGCTTCCAGCTTTAAGAGTGTCAGACAAAGCTCTGGAGAGACAGGAGGTGTGCTATTTTCAGCCACGTTCCGGTGAGGGATCCATCATGTATGCGGGGGGGTACAGAGGGTGAGATTGACATGACACGTGTGTAGGACAACTCTGGCCCCTTACCAAGGGCAGAATCAAATGTCTAATCATAGGCAGAGCAGCAGCTGAGAGTCCAGAAGAGCAGTGAAGGCTAGGCTTGACAGTCTCAACTCTGTGTGTGTGTGTGTGTGTGTGTGTGTGTGTGTATGTATGTGTGTGAACTTCAAGGAGAAAGTGAGCAGAGGGCCTTGTGAGGACTGGAGAGTGGTGGTGTGAATATGGGAATAGAAGATTCTGCCTGTTAAGAACTGGAGTCTGAAGTTGTACTGAAGTTGTGAAGACAAAATATCTAAAGCACAGAAATCATGGGAGCTGAAGAAGAAATGCTCATCACTCTGTCTGGAGGTGCCCCCTGGGGTTTCCGCCTGCAAGGGGGTTCAGAGCAGAAAAGACCCCTTCAAGTGTCAAAGGTAGGACCTTGAGGTGCAAACTGTGAGAGCAAAGTTGTTCTGCTTAACTAAGCTATCCCTACTGAGTTGGGCATCTTTCACTGCTGTTAAGGAATACAGGAACTCCTTGCCATGGCAACAGTTCTTAAAAGGAAAACTTGGGTGGTGTGCTCAAGCAGGGTGTGAGGTGGGCTGCGGGTCCTGGAATAGGTGCTGTTGAGGTAGAGACGAGTGTCAGGTGAGGATCTGCTTCAGTGCAGGACTGTACAGCTCAGACACTTTGTAGGCTGTACAACTTTCCTGTGTTGTCAGCAGAGCTATAACCATAGTGACAGTGCAGGGAAAAGGGTTCAGATATGGAAACTTCAATACGCATTTAAGATATTCAACTAAATAAAAAATAAATTGAAGCAGTAAAGGCCATATTTTTAATTCAACTGTCCCTAACATTTCATTACTATATTCCAGCTTTCAAAATAGATGTACATTTCTTAGTGCCTCTTCTGTTGGTGAAAGTTTTTCAATACTGTCTGAAGTGAGTATTTGTGATGCTTTAAGTAGCAAATAGTGGTTTAATTAAAAAGAATTAAAGAAAAACATTTTTTTGGATGTGAGATTTAAACAATGGAATAAACATGAACCTTGTGTTGCACTACTTTTGATAAACAGCTGTTACTGTTTTCTTTTCAGAAAGACTACTGAATAGATTGAAAACTAGGGGGGAAAAAAAGGTCCTCTTTATTAAGCTCAAGACAGCTGCATTAGCCTCGACACAATGATATCTTGGGATATCTCACTGGAAAGCACCCAGCAGCGAAAATGAAAAAATGCTCTGCCCAGCTCCTTCTGTTTCCTTAAGCAGACCATGCCTCTGATAGAATTTTGAAATTAAATGTTCTCTGTCACTTGGCTCACCCCAGATCACGTAGTACTTTTCTGTAATTTCTGTCAAATTGTTTGGAATACCATAACTTGGCCTTGAGACAATTATTTCTTATGTAGAGAAAGACAATTTTTCTCAAGAAAAAAAATTTCTGCACAAACTCATAGAGATTCAGTTTAAAAAGGAAAAATCAATATCCTTTAAACAGGTGTCTGGCATCAGTGGTTCTTAGGAAAATGGAATTTTCAGGGGCTACATTAACTCTGCATGGTCTAAGATTATTCTGACTCTTGTTTTTCCCTCAGTAAATAAGAAACTGGGACTGGAGAGGGAGGAGCTTGTATAAAGATTAATCAGGATTGAACAGCAGCAAGAACTAGGCATTACCCAGGCTAAGTTGCACCTTAAGGTGAATGGAATATTGCTCAAGGATTAGTAGCACTTGCAGGAAGGTATTAGCTAGAAGCAGCTCTTACCCAGAACTGGGTGCTGTACTTTAAGTCTAGCAATACAAATATATATAGTTTTACAATACTTGGATATTGCATTAAAAATAATTATGGAGAATATTATTGATACAAATCCATTTGAGGCTCAAAGTATACCTCATTCTTTAGGCAGGATTTTCATTTTATAATTATCTTTTTTGTCTATTATCACCCAGAATTTAATAGCATCCGATGATCCTATATACTATCTTAAAGGCAATATCAATTAGTCTCCAAAGACTGGATGGTCCTTACCAGGTACTCAGGAAGATCATATCTGAATGTAACCTGCTTAGAAGATAATAAAATGCCAGTTGTCATGTGATAGAACATACAGCCATGAATAGCTGATAGGTGCCAGGAGATAACTGAGTGGATACTATTTGTGTCTCAGAGATTCCAGTGCAGTCATTTTAGAAAATTTCAACTTCTAGGCTGGAAAGTCATAGTAGTAACACTAAGGAAAGATGCTTACCTTTGAATGCTGAGTCAAATGATGAATAACTGATAAAAAGTTAATTTGGGAAATTAATCAAGCATGGCAAATACATTATATATAAATGATACATATTGTACTTCGGCAGAGATGCTGGATTTGCCAAGCCTGACTAGGTTAAGAGTCACCCCTTGTCCTACTTCCTGATTCCTTTGTGTTTCCTGCAAGTATTTCAGAGGAAGTTGTAAGTTTCACAATGCATCTAATTTTTGTGTAATGCAATGTGGAGGGAAATCCTTTCCCCTCAGGTAGTTATCAGCATGCCCTGGGAAGTATTCCTAGTGGTTTACCCTATAGATAAACAGAAAATTGTTTCTGAGCAACTTGTACCTTACCTGTCTAAATCTTATGTAATTTCCTAATGAAGATTTGATAACACCAAGCAACCACACATTCCAAAGATTAAATGTTGTGCTGAGTGGGATTTCCTTCTTGAGTCACTCTTGTATTACAAAGCTCTTCACAATTCCTCATCTTACATGACCAGTGTACACAGTTCATAGTCTATTTGCCTTTATATTTTCTAAGTTTACACCACCATTATCTTTTTATTGTTTCTCTTTACGGATATTATGATAAAATTAATCACTGATTGCTGTTCTTGGTATCTTTCTTTTTTGTTTTGTTTTCCTGAAAATTCTTTGGGTGGGCTGCATGATTCCTCTTCCCTTCCCTTCCCTTCCCTTCCCTTCCCTTCCCTTCCCTTCCCTTCCCTTCCCTTCCCTTCCCTTCCCTTCCTTTCCCTTCCCTTCCCATGGGGCCTCTAATTGGTTGTTCTCTCATAAGGTGTTCACAAGGATGGCTTAAATTACTGGCTTCTTTCAAATTGCAATTAATTCGAAAGGTACAGCGAATATTAGCATTTGAAACTATTTTCTAGTGCAAAGTATTCAACTGAGTGTAACAAAATAAAGTACATGAACATGTTGGAAGTGGGGTGTGAACCCATTTTTCTACAGACTAAAAGGATGCATAGCTGTAGTTTCAACTGTTTCTCCAAGCAAGGGATCAATGCTAAGCCTCAGTCAGTTGCCACAAAGGAGTAGAAAAGCAGCTTTCAATAAGTCCCTGTGGGTTATGTGTTCAGGGACACACCTGGAGAAAGGCAGGAATTACACCTGAAATTACACACCTGGAATTACATCCTTGTGGACAGTCTCTTGGGTCAGATATAACTGGGCATGAGCCCGCAGTGTGCCCTGACAGCCCAGAAGGCCAACGGCATCCTGAGCTGCACCCAAAGAGGAGGTGGAGAGAGGTTATTCTGCCCCTCTGCCCACTTGGAGCACTGCATAAACCTCTGGGGTCCTCAGTGCAGGAAAGATGTGGACTTCCTAGGATCTAGATGATCCAAGGGATGGAGCACCTATGAAGACAGTCTGAGAGAGTTGGGGTTGTTCAGCCTGGAAAAGGCTCTGGGGAGACTTCATTGTGGCCTTCCAGTACTTGAAGGAAATTTATACAAAAGAGGGAGAGATATGTTTTAGATGGATAGATAGTGATAGGATAAAGGGGAATTATCTTAAATTGAGAGATTTAGATCAGATGTAGTGAGTCACTGGAACAGGTTGCCCAGAGAAGTTGTGGGTGCCCCATCCCTGGAAGTGTTCAAGGCCAGGTTGAATGGATCTCTGAGCAGTCTGGTCTAGTGGAAGGTGTCCTGCCTGTGGCAAGGGGGGATTGGAACAGGATGATCTTTAAGATGCTTTCCAACCATTTTATGATTCTATGATAACTAATTCTGTGTTCAAGTAAACTTAGGGAGCCAAACCAGCCTTGGGATCAGAACATTGCTTCTTCCAGCAGTGCCCAGTGGATACAGAGGAAAAAGCACAATTTAAGTAACACAAGAAAGATTGAAATGCTAGCATTAACACCAACTGATTATATGGTTCCAGATCTGTAACTGCAAATGCCTATTCCTTTCATCTTAAACTTGCCTACAAGAGCACATACTGACTCTTGTTCCACCAGAACAATAATTTGCAGTGTCCAGGTGCTAAAATTTCCTAATGTGAATCTGAAGGCTACCGTACTGATGTGTATTTGAAAGGTGTACCATTAATAATTTGTCTCATAAAAACAGATACTATAAGAGTAGAGAGTAAGACCAAAAAATAAACACAAGAAAACATGTGTCTGGGGAGCTTTCAGTGAGAAAGAATAGATGATTTTTTAGTGAGGGTTGTATTAAAGTATCATGCTCTAATGAGTAAGCTGAAAGAAAAGCAGACATTGATATGCTCATCAGCACAATCAAACATCAGCAGAGAACATGAATCATTCTGCAGAAATTAGAAAGGATAGGAATACTGAGAACTAGATAAACAAATAAAGAGGGAGATAAAGACTAAAGAACACAAAAAGCAAAAGATAATCTCAATTTTGTTCTTAGTTTACAGCAGTGTATTTCTAAGTGAAACCAGTTGAACTACTCTGGATTCATATTGGCTTACTGTGATTCCTAGTGAATCTTTTACCTAATGAAGAAGATAAACTCTAGTGGGAGTTTACCCTAAACAAAATAAAGCTGATTTGGTCTAGCTCAGTAGCTGTAGTGCAAATGACAACATAAGACAAAAAATCTTTGACCAGAAACAGTCTTTAGGAAAGATGGAGAACAAACATAAACACAAGAAACAAAAAGGATCCATAGATGGCAAGATTTTTATTTTAGAAAGGCTGAGTGATAGTACATGGTCCTCACATGTAGCTGTTACTGATGAGAAAGTTAACCTATTCTGTAAAGAGAGTAAGAGAGAACAATACTATCAGGTTCCTGGAGGAATTCTTTGCAGTAAGGATATGTGCATCAAATGCTTTTGAAACAAAATTAAAAATAGCTAATCTGAGAAAAGTTGCAAGCTCTAATGCCACTAATCAACCAAAGTAGAAACCTAACATGAAATTATATTATGGAAATAATTTTTATGAAGATGAACAAGACAGTTTTAGGATAATGCAAGTACATGAAAACCTGCCTTTAGGGATCCTGCTGCAAAACAAGATTTGTTCAATGAGGGGCAAACATGGTTACTTTCTATAAAAAGCAAGGAAGGCACTTCTACCCCCAGCACAAGTACAAATAATACTGACAAAATAGAGGAAGCTGTCTTTACAGCTGGTACTAATAGCAGAGGCAAAGGACCTGGGCATACTAGTGCATCACCAATAATAAGCCAGCAAAATTATGAATATCTGAAAAAAAAAAGGCAAACATAAACAAACGAGCCTCAGGTAGACATGTCTCACAGAGATAGGAAGGCATTGATATTACTGTCTAATGCACAAAGGGGAACTCACTGGAAATACTATACTTACAGAATCAGCCCCTTTTAAGGCAAATAAATGTAAAGTAGCACAGGCATAGAAAATGAGGGGAGGACAGAAGACTTCTTTTACCTAGTAAAATATCGAAAGAGGTGACTACAATCTACAAGTACATGTTGAGCAAATACCAGCAACACTATTCAAATATAGGTGACAGGATTGACAGCATGGAACAAATAACAAGGGAGGTTTAGCAATGACTTTCCAATCTGGAAAAAGAATTGAAAATCTTTTAAGTCAGTTTATGAACTGGGGTAAACAATATTGCCTCTGAAAACTACAGGGGATTGGCCCTGGTAGCTCAAGAGACTCCTTTCAGTTGGCTGTTCTGTGCAAATACTCTGCAGCAATATTAGGGGAATTGTTAGGGGAATCAGTAGCACAGGATTATGCTGGTTCTAAAGCAAAAAAATGTTATTTTTTGTTTAAGAGCAGTTCATCACAACTTCCTTTTTAACTCCTCCCCACATATTCCCACTTTTTCCTTATGGTTCTCTGCTGATAATTCACTGTTTCTACTGTCTCCTCTGTAAAATATCCTTGCTGCCTGTGTGCCATGTCACTGCTCCCTGCAACAAAGCCTGGCTGCTGTGTGCCATTCTCCTATGCTCATGTGACATCATTCCTGCTGGAGGTGCCAGCTCTAACTCAAATAGGCCTGATGCCTTCCAGATTTGCGAGCATCTTCTCCTCCTCTCCCCTCTTCAGAGGGCAGCCTGTTCTTTATCTGTTTTTGTAAATGTTTACTGTCACACCTACAAAAGCATTACTAGTCTGTAGCAGTCACTAATGCTGGTTTTGGAGTGCCTCAAGTTGCTTTGGGAGTATTCCTGGACATATTTTATGGCCTGTTGGCACCTAGGCAGGTGCTATGTTTGGCTCTTAGTGAGGGAGCATATGCTGTGGCACCAGTGGAACTTTCCGAGGATCTGGAAGAATCTCTTGATGAGAAGTTGCAGTGAAACCATACATGCACCATCTATACTTGGTGCATTAAATGTACCTGGGACCATTCTCTGGCACTTATGCCAGCTGCTACAGAGTGTAATGAAGCCCAACAACTAATATTTTCTATTCTTCCAAACAAAATGGCCACATGCCCATAGGCAGTGCCTATGGGAATGGTCTGTTCTAGCTCCCAAATTGTGCTTGGGAATTGCTCTGGACAGCAATAGCCAATCTCAGCCAAAGATGTGCCAAGGATCATTTCAATATTTTACCACAGTAGTTGCAGTCCAGAGCTCAGGTTCATTTGCTGATATTATCCAGCCTGTTACTGGCTAGAACTACTGAATACATCTGTGGAGGCTGAGCCTGGTTTTTGATGTACATTCATACCTACAAGATGACTATAAAGATGTTGCAAGACACAGGAAGCTCTCTGTACCTAAGTGCCCTAGATCCTTCAGGTGAATGGGGTGCGTCTTTAATCCATATTTGTGACTGATCCTGTCCTTGCTGCCACAGAACAATGGTGCTTATCCTCCTCAGACTATTGCTGAGAGGCTGCCTTTGGGTTAATGAGTGCTGTCTTTTGGTGCAGTAATCCATTCTTGCAATATTATGAATGCTGTGTTCAATATTTTTTTGCAAACAAAAGTGATCCTCATTCTATCAAAATAATAGTAGGTATGTCTTCTAATTTGCCCTCTCTCAGCATAAATACTGTGGAGGCATAATATACATAAGGCTGTTGCTGTTCAACAATTAGTAGCAGCTGAAAACAGCCTTCTGTTTTGAGAAGGGTTTTTATTCAGGGCTTGCAAATGCTCACAGCCCCTTAGAGCACAGTATCAGCATGCAGGGCAAAGGCTGGGAACACCTTGTTCTGGAGGACTAAAGCCATGTCTCTGGATAACTCTGCCCTGTGTTCAAGCATCTTTTCCTCCTTCCATCCCAGTTCAGTGCCTGTACCTGTAAAAAGACATTTTGTTTGCTAGGTTTGCTTACGAGCTTCAATTCCCTTATGTTTAGATCCTAAAACATGAGCAGGCACATGACCCAGGCTGAGCTTCTAGAAAAAGGACTTACATGGGACATGTATAAGCATGTTTTTTTCTGAACATTTAGTTGCTTTTCTCACAGCTCCTAAATGTGGGTCCTGATACAAATATTTGACAAATATATCTGTTCCTTCTAAATCCTTGCTTCATATAAAAAACACTTGATATCCTGCTGCTTACTCTGTTGAGGGTAAAATGCTTATCAGGTACTTCTAGTATCTATTCTAGTACATGTGGCATTATTCTTTGTCATTGATATTACATTTCAATCAATTTTCAGCTAATCTATCATCAAGTAACAAATAGCTATGGAGATTATGCCTCTTTTTATCTACCTGGGGCCTGCTCTGGCTAGAAACTTGCTCCCCACAATGACACTTGTGCTGAATTTTTTGCTTAGGAAAAGGAAGTGGATTGCTTGTGGTTATTTTTCTCTCCCCTCCCTTGTATAACCACAAGAAAAAAAACTCATTTTAAGGCACTTTGTTTTAGTAAGGGAAAACCAACAATCCCTGACTGTTTGTGTTTATTTTTATCAGCTTGTATCCCCTGGTACAAGTCAGAATTAAATCTAGTGCATCTAAGAACTAGTTCTTCCATTCCTGCACCAGTACACTCTAGGCAGTAACATATTTTACAGTAGTCTGATATATATTTAACCAACTGAGCAGCAGTAGCATCCTCTTCCACTACTGGCTCTCATTGTTAAACCCCTTGCCCAGAAGTCTGTCCTGCCACCCAAGATACATCTTTTCACCACTCTCCCTTGCTGTGTCCATCCCACAAAATGTGTTCTCTTCCCTCTTCCTTTATATAAAGACTCCCTAATTAAGTTTCACCATGGATGACTTGTGAAGTAGCTCTGCAGGGACACTGGACCTACTTTACCAAGAGGAAAATCTTCTGGTGTCATCTCTTAAGAAGGAATATGATGTTTCATCAGGAAATTACTGGAACTAACTTCCTGTGTAGTTGTAATGCTTAGTATAATTATTACAGATATTCTCCTGTAAAATAGCTGCCAATAAAAACATGGCATTGACATGAGGATATGATGTTATTTGCTACTTAATAGATAAGGCATAGGAAAAATATCTCACTGGATCTCTGTGTTCAGGTAGGCAACTGAGATAAAGACTATTGGAAAATGTCGTGGTTTCCAGGCTCCTGCCTTTTACTCAAAGTCTGAGTGTCTTCACTGAGGTCCCACAAAAAAATCATCCAGGTCTTCTGAATCCCACTCTAGCCATCTACCCTCGCTAGCCATCTCCTTGCTCTAGTCACAGGAGTATCCTTCCTTACACAAAAAGAGTAAACCCTGGCCTTGGATGAAAATCAAACTGGCCCAATAACCAAAATTATATGAATACACATCTTCAGAAAGAAGAAGAGATGAAGGGTGTTTGTTTCTGCTTTTGCATCTACCAACTGCTCTGTTTGTGGTTCAGCTGAGCAGGAAGTTCTAGGAGGAGCAAGCCCACATGCTGGTTGGCTCTTGCTTGAGTCATTCCATTTTGGTAATGCTTTATACCACAAAAAGTAATTTCTTATCTCCCCATGAGAACCCTGTGACAGGATTGCATTTCACAGAAAGCTGGGAATGAAATTTAAACACTGCCAAGTTGTGTAGAGTTTTGGACCCCATGTCATTATAGCTTCTGGGGGAAGGGGATAGCTCTGTGGGGGAAGGGGATGGATCATTGAGAGAGTGGATCAGAGAGTGGAAGGACATTGGGTGGGAAGATGAATTGTATTCAGTATGAAACTCTGACTTAGACTGAGGCTAATAGGTTTATGCTGGAAAAATTGTAGGAGATTAGGTGAAGACTGATAATAAATTTTATCGTCCTACCTTACAGGCTGAGCTCTCCCAGTGAGAGGAAGTGGGAAGTGGCTTGGGAAGGCAAGGGGAGAAATGGATGACATGAGCCTACGCTACAAACCACATCTATTTTCCCACAGCCTAGTTCATTACAAAGAAGCTGTACTGGCCAGCAGGGAGAGTAGTTGCAAAGTTTCAAGACAGGTTCCCTGGTCTGTACTGAGGCAAGATGTGAAGCCACTGAGTTACTATCAGGATTATTCTATTCTTAGCATCCCAGCATGTGTTCAGCCCCCACATACCACTATCTAAATATAGTCCCTACTGAAGGACAGATGCTGCCAAGTTGCATCTGACCCTCTCCTCTCTTGCATTCTGTTCCTGAAAGACACGTCAACAGTCAGCATGTCCTTTTGTCTGCCCAGAGCTGTACAAGGAAACCTGTACTGTACTGTTAAAGCCTGATCTCAACCCTGGCCTTCCTGGCCTCTCCTAGCACTGACCTTCCTTTCAACACCTTTTCTTATTCCTTTCCTCCTCAATTGTTGCATTACTCTTTTTTTTTTTTTTTTTTTTTTTTTTTTTTTTTAGTCTCATATGCCTCTGTCCTTTCCCTTCTGATTGAACATGATCAGTGGGAGGAAGCAGGCAAAGTAATGAAAGAAAATGTGTATGTGCATGTACATACGTACTGCAGACACCCAAACCTCTCTGACAAGAGCTCTTTTGTTGCTACAGATCTCCTGCCAAAAGGGCAGGGAGATGGACAATTTTCTGATTAAATGTGTTCCAGTTTTTCACACTGATTTGTATTTCCAGTAGCATAAATCCATAAGACTCTGAAATGGGAATTTCTTAAACCGATCTGAAATCTAAACAGGACATATCTTGATGTGAGTATGCCATGGGAAAGTGTGTCTACTGCAGCATGGAGTGGATGGAAAGTCTATCACAGTCAGTTACAAGAGACTCACAGAATTTGTGGGACTCCTCACACAAAAGAAGAGGTCAATTCTTCCCAGTATGTGCTAGAAGGTCAGACAGTGCAATCCCCCAGGGCCAGGTCTGGAGCGAACCCTGACCACTTGTCAGTCTGTCAGTGCTGCTTCCCATTTGCACAACAAAGCTCTTCAGGTATGTGTCACAGAAAGCAGAGATGTTTTCTCTTAGAAACACTACTTTTTCCAACTTCTCCCACCTCTTCAGAAAAGCTGTTGTGTGACACCTTCCAAGATTTCTGCAGCTTAAGCAGAAGCTCCCTGTTAGTGACACTTCGTGTGGATCACTGGGTGCCCAGGAGAGGGCATCTTTTGGACATAGGGAGCAAGTGGCTGATCCTGAGGGCAGCCTGACCTTCAGGATGGGCAGGGAGCCTGGCTTTTGGACTGAGCAGCCACCCTGGCCTGGGACCTCAAAGGCTCAGTGCTGCTCTCTCTGTACTCAAGATGTGCAGGTTACAGGTTGTCATTAAAGTCTCTACGGCACAGAGCTGGCAGTCATATAAAAACTGGCAGGCTTGTGTTGGTCTCTGTCCAGAGGCTCTGCAGCCTCCAGCACACTGCACCCTGCTGTCCTGGCTGTGGATTAAGTCCTGCCCTGCCCTTCTTTGCACAATCCTCTTCTTTGTTTAACCCCTTTGCCTTCCTCCCTGGCAAATGCAGTGGGGTAGGGGTTTGGCATAACAATGAAGCTGTAGATAGTTCATTTCCCTCTGATGCCAGGAAGCAAATTCATAAACTTCCAAGAAGGGTTTATAAATCTGTAGAAGACTGAGCCAGACACATGCTGTTTTCAGATTCTACAGGTCACTTCCTGCACTGGAAGAGACCTGGTCCTATTTTCCCAGAAAGGAATGAAGACATGGAAAAGTCTCTCCTGGACTGTAGAGCACTGAAATACCAATAGCTGCTTTAGTGCATGTGCTTTCTGTCAGTCCAGTAAGATTTGAGCACAGACCAAGCCAGACCCAACATACTCACTAACCATGGGAAAAAAAACATTGCCTGCTCATGATTATCAGCCCACATGGCCTGCTTGAATCCCACCAGTCTTCTCTGGTATAAAGGTACCCGAAACAGCATCGGTAGTGTTGGGACCACAGCCTGCTAATTCCTGCCTGGGAACCCCAAACAGTGGCCTGCAAAGACTTGCAGTACTGAGGTACTAGAGAATTGCAGGAAGTTTACTGTTGCTGTTCTGGCTGTCACCAGCCTACATCCTTGGTTCCAGTGAGCAGGGAGGAATACCATGGCATGTGAGGAATGTTCTGAGCACCTGCTGACAGCCTTTAACCCCCAATCCCCTCACTTCACAACTGGGAGAGATACTCAGCAAGTATGTTCCCATCCAGTGCTAAGCACCAAGTACTTGGCTATGGAGCAGCAGTTGGCCTTTTGGGGAATACTGGGAAACCCTTCTTTTAATTTCTTTTCAACTTTCTAACTCTTTTCATTAGCTGCTGTGTCAGAAGGCAGCACTGGAAAATGTGTCTTCTTTACCTTCTCAGTTAACAGCTGCATCTGGAGGGAGTATTAGGAAGCAGCATTTATACTGTAACAGTGGTTCTTCAGCAGTAGTTCATTACAGGCCTACACATGCTCCTTCCAGGCTTATTTTAACAAGGAGGGAGATAAAGGACTAAAATGACAGAGGCTGATGGATGTGGCAGCTGGGATGAGCCAGTCCCTATTTTAAGCATGCAGGCAAGATTTGGGGTCAAGTTGGAAAGGGTACAGAGTGATAAAGTACCAGTGAACACAAAAACAGCTTGAAGCATGGCCCTCCTCTTTCCATATTCTTCTCCAACACCTCTCAGTCCTGCTGACAGGCTGACCTGGGAGGAGTGTTGCTCTTGTCTGCTCAACACAGGCCAGCAGGGTCAAGCCCAAGGCACTCACACACCCCATGGGTGCAGGGGGCCTGGGCCACAAAAACCCAATCAAACCATGGGACTTCCTTAGGGCTCCATCTCTCTCCTCTCCTGCTCCCCTGCTGCTCCTGCAAGAACAGTGACAGGGCAGCAATCCTCTCACATTCACTTCTCTTTCCTGAAGCTGCCATGGGAGTGTGGGCAAAGTAGCTTTATAGATGAGTAGGTATAGATGAGTCTGGTGGCTTGAGCAGCAAGGCTGTGAGATATGGGCAAAGGTGCCCTGTTGAGTATTACTTCTCTGCAGGGATCTGACACAGTCTGTTCACTCGCCCTTTGTTAAACAGTTCTGCACTGATTTTTCTTTCACTTAACTGCAAGATCTGAAGAAATATTGCAGAAGAATCTACAGAGTGTAAAACTAATTTGTTCCTGACTTGCTCTGACCCAGTGATTTTACCTGGCTATTCTTTTATGTGAAAAATGAGTACATTATGGGTGCCAAGATGTCCTACAAGACTATCCCCATTGCTTGCCGATGTGGGAGAGGTCTGTCGTTTTTGGCTGAGTGGGCATTTGCTTTGGGTTTGCTTTCTTGCTTGCCCTGACAGAAAGGCTAGGCTGAGTTGGTAAGAAGTTTAACTGATGGATGATGGAATGAAAGGGAGAGTAAACATTTGGTGCAAGATGGCCATGAGAGGTCAGATCTAGGAGCTTGCCTGGAACCAGTGACTCTGACTGCCTTCTCAGATAAAGCAATGCATATCTTGCACAACTCCTGCTAAGGCTAAAGATTTATTCCAAGTTTACACTTGTGTAACAGGACACCATATAGCCTGATGCAGATGTCCAGAAATACACTGACCAAAACCATTGAAGCAGGAATGCTTAACACCAGAATATGCCTTGGAACCACCACCTCTCCCCAATGTCAGCTTCCCTGAGGATGATACTTGCAGAGGCTCTGCATGAGTCAGGGATCATTCCAAGGAAGTACAGTAGAGGCATGCAGAAGGACACATAGACATGTGCAGGCATAGTCTGTTCCCTCTCTGAAACATAGACTCCCTAACCAACTTAGGAGACAGGGAACAAAAGGAAAAGAGCATGTTGATATTCGTGAGTCTTTCATCTGCAGTAAAGAACTTGAACAGGGTTGGTGATCAGGTCAGGCCTATGCCCAGCAGAGTGATTAAATTAACAGAGTTAACAGAGACCAAAAGGCATACCCAGGGCTCATCAGGCCATAGCCAGGGCACATAGCTAGGGCTCATCCAAGAGGATTAGAGCCCCACTCTGTCAGCACAGTATTCTTAGGCCTTATTTTATTCTGTGAGGAATGGAGCAATAGAAGGTCCAGCAACTGAATTAAATAGCTGCTGTTCTTCCCTTCACCCTTATCCTCTCTCCTGCTTTTTCAGATTCGAAAGAGAAGCAAAGCGTGCCGTGGAGGCCTGTGGGAAAATGATGTTCTAGTATCTATCAATGGGAAGTCATGTGCTGGCCTGTCCCATGCTAATGCCATGCAGATCATCGATTCCTCCAACGGCATGCTCAACATCCGTGTGAAAAGGTAACCTGCTCCCAAGTGCCAGTGCTGTGACAGTGCAGGCAGTAGGGTGCTTTCATCCAGTACAGCAGCTGCCCACATCCAGCAGAAACAAGGCAGGCAGGAGGCCTTTGTTTTCACCATACTGCAAAGTGTACTAGGAGGACTTACCCATGTCCTAACCTGGCTAACATGTTGACATCTCAATGTTTTGCCCTGTCTTACAGTGGACTCTCATAGTCCAACGGTCTGCATACTGACTCCCACAAAGATGAGAGGTGTGTGGCTAACCCCCTTTTATTGTGGGAAGAAATATCTGTGGTAGTCTCTAGTTCAGGGCAATACTGGAGATCAGGCTGAAATTTATGGACAAAAAACAGTCCCAGTAATGTTCCTTGTCCTCCCTGTGCTAAGTTAACCCAGTGCGTCAGTGCATGCTGGATGTGGCCCAAGCTATAAATGAATAATCCTATAAAGGTGAAGGCAGCAAAGCTGTGTGAGGTCCTACCCAGTCCACATTGCTGTCTAAACAGAAGTCACCTTCAGAAAATCAGGCCTGGTGAAGGGAGCTGGGAGATGTGATCTTTCACAGTCCTGAAAAGACAGAGAGAGCACTGTGAGCATTGGGAAGGGACAGCCACACTGGTTGCTGTCATCTGTAAAGCAGGAGCAGAGGTGGGCAGTGCCCAGAGAAGGAAAGCCTGAGCATGTAGGAACTTTCCCTTGGTTTCAGAGAAAGTGCTTTCTGATGTTGGGATGGATAAGTTCTATACAAGGTGTCCAGAATAGCTCCTGGTCCATTGCCAAGGCCTTATCTTGCACCATTGGAGCCTATCTTCAGCAAACAGATGCCTGGGCAAATTTTAATCGGTCAAGATCAGCACACTTTGAATTAACCTAGTGACAAAGGCAGGCTTCTTGCATCCTTCTGGATGGAGCCAACACTGGATGGTTTGGAAATAATGAAGTCAGTTGGCTTCATTTGGAGCAGTGGTGAAATCATCAAATGTTGCTTTCTTCATCACATTTCTATTCCTACTTCATCTTCACATTCCTACTTCATCTTTACATTCCCAGAGAAAACACCAATCATTCCTGTTCAGAAAGGAGAGGTAGCTGGATGACTCTGGAGTATGTGTATTTCAGAAAAAGAGGAAGGGAAAAACACTGACCTGGCAGTACAGAAAAAGAGAAACTGGCTTACAAGCAGTTATGCTTCTCAGTTACCTGATCAAGTGTTTCAAGAAGAGAAGGAACTGTTTCATTTTGCTTGTGGAATGTTGAGGTTTCTCACCAGTGAGATTTCATAATGGCAAATAGTATTAAAAAAATTAACTGCCAGAGAAATTCTCCCACCCTTAGCTTCCACAAAAGTTTGCATTTGACATAAATAAAATTTTTTCACATTTTAGAATTGGGATCCAAGTCATGAGTTGAACAGCTTTAGAGAGGCAATGCTATCTGCCCGGCTTCATGGTATGCATGTTCAGAAGGCAAATACTTAGGACTCCTTTATAGATCTTATAAGCCCTGGTGAATCTGACAAGAGAAGGAACAAGTTCCCAGCTCTCTCTGTGTGGGCTGAAGTCAAACTGCCATGGAAGTCCAGAGTCACTCTTGAGGAGAGTGAAGATAGAATGGGCTCTTTTTCTGTCAGCACAGCCAAGTCTTCTTCCCTCTGGAAGCCAGCAGTAGGGCTGACTGCCCCAGTCTGCCTGGCACCTATTCCAGTCATCCTTCCAGATGTCTTAGAGGTTTGAACTTGATACATCTAAGCCAAAGGCAAATGTCACCATGGATTGGGCTGGCCAGCATGACTGCATATGTTTGTCAAAACCCAGGTACTGATAGTTAGTTTGTGAAGCAGTCCCACAGTGAGCAGGCTAAATATTAGTGTGGTCTCCTACCACCAGATACCATAGTCCTATCCCCAAAAACCACTTGGGCCTTTATATCCTATTTGCTATTTACTCGTGTAGCGGTCAGAGCAAACAAATAGCACGGACTTCTTGGGAGCTCAGTCTGAACTAAAGCAGTTTGGGGGTGCCAGGATCTGCAGATCTAACACAGTCTCAGCTGCAGGAGCAGCTGGAGTGCAGTGTGATAGCTGAGCACCAGCCGTTCTCTGCTGACAAGCCGCAGGCTGAAGGGTAGGTCTCACTGTCCTGGGGAATGTTTGCTATGCAGGAATTCATCTCTCCAGGAGAAATGCCTGGGGAGCTGATTAGGCTCGGTAGATTTAGGGCATTCTGACTTTTGAATGTTTAACACCTGGTTTCCATAGAGCTGTGAAGCAGAAAATCAGAATGAGAGCACATAGCTGATGTCAGGGATAAGTCTGTCCTTGGCATCTACACTTCAGGTGTCTGTACCACCTGAAAAACACCTGTAACACTGTCCCAGTCCATCGCCCTCTCTCATGCCAGGATTTCCTTCCAGTTTAGCGACACAAACAAAACCTCGCTCACCACTTTTCCTTCTCCTCACAGGATAGTTGGTGGGGACCAGACTGGCCCGTGGCCCCAGCGTTCCCCTTCTCCAGGGCAGCAAGTGCTCTCCCCACCATCTGTGCCCAGCCCCTCAGCACAGTTACTCAGCTCTGAACCAGCAGGAGCCCCAGCCACTGCACAGCCCTCACAGCCATGGAGGTCACAGAGGCACCTGGAGAGCCTCACGTCCCCACCGGACAGTGAGGCCTACTATGGTGAGACAGACAGCGATGCTGACAATGTGGCGCAGGAGAAGCACCGCCGGGCTCGCAAGAAGAGCCCGCGCTCCCCACCTGACAGCACCACCGGCAGGGCGGACGCGCCTCAGGACGAGGTGTCCCTGTCGGAACAGAGTGGCTACGAGAGCATGCCGGAGGCTGCTGCGCAGGGGGGAGCAGAGCTGGCCAGCTCCAGCGGGGTGGCCAAGAGGGAGATTGTCTGCCTGCCCGGCAGTCGCACAGACACTCCATTCTCAGACAGCGAGGGACAGTTGCGGCCACCGTCAACAGAGGGTCGGGAGCCTTCTCCAGAGGCAATGCTCCTGCCCCATGCTACCAAGGCCATCCGAGCGGAACGCCATCTCATCCCCATGGTGGGGCCAGTGGAACATCCGATTGATGAAGACCTAACCACCACTTACACAGAGAAAGCCAAGCAGGCCAGTAAGTTCTCTAAACTTCCATGCCTTTTCCTTGTGCTGGATTCTCCTTCCAAAAGACTGGTTCCTGCAAATGCCAGGTGGGTTAGCTCTTCTAGCTTACTAAGGAGCACCAGTCAAATCAGACCTGCAGAGACCAGGGCTTCCTGCTGCAGCTTTGGCCCTGAGGTTTACCTCACCCAAGGCATCCTAAGAAAAAAGTAAGATAAAGGGTCTGGGGTCAGGGGTCTGGGAGTCACTCACACAGGCCACAGCCATTCAACCAGATGTGTTCTAGTACCTCTATGTGCTGGAAAAAGGATGGGTGTCATTGGTTTCTTCAACACTTTGGGCTAAGAAGACTCAGGTGACATGATGGTGACAGGAAAAAACTTGGAGGTTAAATTTCCCTGGCTTTCCAGAGATCTTATGGCAGCTGAGTTTGCTCCTTAGTTACCTGTTAAGCACAAAACACTCATTTCAAGAGGGTTCCAAGGAGCCCTCTGTTCAATTCAGCTCTCCATGGACACAGAGGCATGCAGTATTAAACAATTAGCGACAATGAGAGATAATTTGTACACAGCATAGCTGCAAAAGAGCTTTGTCAGAAACAGATTTATTTCTCTCACCCTGTCCAGCTCAGGGAGGGACTCTTCTACATCAACTTTCTCTGCAGGCACTCATTTGAGCAAGGATGCCATGTCTGACTGGCAGCAGCTGGTGAGTTCAGGTACAATTGATAATTTTTTAGGTGTTGGCAGCAAGGACAGGCAGGAGATGGTAAATTAGCTCTTGAAACAGTTCCCTGTAGTGCCATCTCTGATAGTCATGACATTTCCATGTGAAATAAAGTACTGAAAAAGGTAGTGTAGTGATGGGTGATGGACCTGAAGTGACCTTGATTGTGAATATCTTTCCTGGTTTCTGCTACACATGGAGTATTTCAAGCACAAACATGAGGGCAGAACAAAGTGTTATCTGATTTCACAGTTGTGATCTATCTAGTAAAATTAAAAACAAGATAATCATAAACCTATTTTCATATATGTACCTCAGTGAGTATAACTGACTAGTTTACATTTCTGGAAACAAAGCAGGTTTTAAGAATGTGACTTTTAAAAAGTGACAGAATGGAAAACAGAGACACAGAAAAGATATAGACTGAATCAAAAAGAAAACATGTTGATTCTAACTTCTGATCCTCTGCTTTAAATGCTAGACATTTTACCCAGGACAGATAATATTGCAAGGCAATTATTAAACCTCTCTTTTTGCTTATCCTCGAACTAAATATTCTTTTATCTCTTCTGCCTAAGGAGTCCTATAGAGGTAACTTGCAAACCTAGGTGCTTCCTTCAGACAGGGCACTGTCCTACTGCTCTTTCCAGTGTTACGAGGGGAGGCTCAGTCGGGTCTCTCATGTCTTGCTCTGCTGGGCAGTGCACCTAACCTAGCACCTTGTTCTACTTCTTCCTAGTCTTTAGCTCTCATTTTCCTTAGGACAGAAAAGAAATCAGCAAATTCAGCCTCTCTAAAGATGAAGCTATTTTTTCCCCCTTTGAATAATGTACAAGCATGAGGTGAATGTTGAGAAAGGCATGTTCAGCTGCTCCCTGCCACCTGATAGTCCTAGCAGTAGAAGAGCAATTGCTTTACATCAAGACTTATTTTCATGGACAGTATCAGTACAGAGGGATCCCAGAAAAGCTATGTATTTAATTCAGAGCATTTCTGATGGCAAGATAATATCCCATGGCAGGAGATGATGCAACAATATTGCCAACTGGAGTTAGGGTTCCCAGAAGCACTGCAGACTGAGGTAATATTTTATTCTCCTGTCACTCCTTCACTGCTCACCCTCTTTTTGGTTTATGCTTGGCCAGGGGTATCCTTCTGTAGGAGTTACCCTGCCAGGGATGGTAACTCACAGGGTCTTTTCTTGCATTAGGGATCTTATCATTAAATGAGAAGGCAAAATTCTACAACCTGATAATGCTGGAGCACAGCAGCCATTAAAACAGAAGTCCAGTTCAGCAGCCAGTGACTGTGAGGGAAGGAAGCAAGTAAGGAAGAGGGATGGAAGGTGTTCATTATGTGGTGAACAGAGCTAAAGAACACCTATACCTGGAATAAACATGGGTATAAACACAGCTGGAGGACTGGGGACTGCTGAGCTGTACTGGCTCCATGGGAGGCTGCTTGGACTGGCATGGGAGGACAGGGTAGAACATCTCTTGCCAGAAAGGTGTAGCCTTGGTGAGGATGTCTGGGCTAGCATTGCTCCAGCTCCTACAGCTACTCTAGGCTCCCATGGAGACAGCAGCATTTAAAGCTCTATTCCTCTGCCTTTCCTTAGCAATATCCACAGCACAGTAGCCTACTCTGGGACATAGACACTCCTGGGTTTTGCTAAACAGGAATGCAAAATAATGGTTTAGAAGTCAGGCAGGGTTTTAAAACCTGAGTTAGCTCCAGGAAGTGACTTGGAATATTAATTTTGAGAGCCTAAGTATTGATATATTTGCAGGAGACATTTAAGAGCCATTGTGAATACCTGAACAGATGGCTGCCTTTTGAAGCATTATTTAAATATATTGCCCGTTCATCTGCTAATACACCCTGCTTGCCTTGCCACAGCCTTCTTCAGGTCCCACCACTGCACCATAAGAATGTAAAAAACTGCTTTTTGTTTTGATGGGACTGCTCCCTAGATGGTTCCTTATCCTTTCTTCCTGGAATGTACTACTCTGTCATGTCTGCTCTGATGTTTACTTCAATTTTGGGGGTATTTCTTGTGTCCTTTATTTTAATTCTTTCTAACTTTTCACTATCATTTTTAAGCTCCGGAGACTGTTTCCCTTTCCCACTCGTCCCTGCACCTCAAGCAAACAGAATTGCAGGTACATTATTTCTAGATGAGTATTTAGAAACATCAAACCTCTATATGAATAACTGTAATCCCAGAAAAAGAACAGAGATACATAATAATTCTTTTGCACACTACCAAGAGGAGCAACTGACATTCTTCACTGCTATGTTGCCCTGCAAGGATCTCAGTAATACTGCTACTGCTATCAGCTCTTGGGTTTTCTGTAGCTTTGTTCTTTACTTTCTATCTCTAGAACTTTTGCAGACTTCTGTCCTCACTGTGTGTGCTCCAGAGCTCTGAGCTTTCCAGATCATAGGCAAGTGGGCTCAGCTCCTCTGTCTCCCCTTTCCTGAATGACTTTCCTTTGTTTCTGATGGTGTTAGAAAATCTGATCTGTGATGACTATGTATTGTCCTCAAGATCATCAATGAAATGAGGAAGTGCTTTCCATATTCCCTCACCATCTTTCCTAGTTGTATCAGGATGGGCAATCAGTCTTTATGTTCTGATTGTTACTGAGGCATTTTCTCTTCATTTTCATCTGATGAACATTTTTCCAGTACATGTATTTTTTTTTTGCAGTAACTCCACCAACATCTGGGAAATACAGCTGCTTTCCCTGCTTTCCTCAGAGCATATAAATCACGTGGTAATTGCTGGAGGTGATGCTTTTGTTTGATACCTGCTTTGCATCACAGTAACATGGGAGCAAATGGAGCTCCCTTATTTACATTAAGTAAAGCTTTGACTCCCAGAGCAGAACACAGTCTGGTGGCAAGTACCAACAGCTCAAGATCAAGATGGCAGCAGCTGATGATGCCACCACGATGTCCTGCATGCCATCAGCTGTTGAGCTGTGCTTTTTCTTCCCCAGCAAAGACACAAGGTCTTAAAGCTCCTTAGAGAGCCAACAGCCCCTGCAGTGAGGTTTGGGCCTCTCTCCTTCCAAAGTTATTGCTCTATTTTCACATTGGTATTGGCTCATTTTTCTCAGCCTGTGGGATAGCCATGTACATCATCCCAGATCTCCACAGGACACATGACTTGGATGTGCCTGCTTAAAACCCACTCAGAGCATTACTGGTGCAGACTGCTGGGGCACTGTGGGGAGCCACACATCACCCAAATGCAGGGGAACTTGCCCTACAAATAAAAAACTTCAGTCTGCATCACTACCCAGTGGCTTCTATGCACCCTGGTGTTTTGCTCAGTGGGGTAAAAGAGCAGCTGGCAAACAGTGACTCTGCTATCTTTTAAATGAACTATTGAACAGTCATGTTTGTGAACAGCTGGTATTTTGCCTAATCTGTAGATATATAAGTATGAATTTGTTTCCTTCCCCCTAAAATGTACATTTCTCTTTTTTGAGAGGTGATTAATCCCTGGGGAAACTGGGGATCTTTCGGCCCTTGGCTTGTCATCACTGTAAAGGGCCAAACTAAGTCCCTTCCTGAGATGATTTATGTGCAACTTACACAGTGCAGAAGAAAATACAAATTAAAAAATCTACACCAGTTTCAGGAGGTTAGCAGAAAGCGGGAACTTGTGTCAGGGAGAATCAGACTATAGTTTTCACAAGTAATTGCAGGTGAGGTTTTTTGGTTTCCCATAGGTTCTGCAGTGTCCTTCTCTTCTCACCCCACCTTCATAGGCTTGGGATCCATCTTTAGCCAGGGTTTCTTCTTCTCAGCCACTTGTGCTGTCTGAGGTGCACTGTATTTTCACCCCCATCCTAAATCATCTCACAGGACAAAAGGCTCAGCCTTACTCACAACTGGAAATAGGATAGACATACCAGGACAGCAGTCTATTCCTAACTTGCTATCACACTGTGCCAGTGAAAGAAGTGCTTCAAAATAACTTAATTTAAACTTATCTCCTGAACTATTTTTAGTTCCTAGGATTCAAGAGCCTCTCCATGTATGGTAGAGGAAGGGAGGGAAAACTGAGTGCGGAAATTTCCTCCTCTGCTTTATATGGGCCTGGCTGCCTGTGCAGAGTCATCAAAGTTACTACATTCCATATCAGAAAAGGAAATCCTTCTTGTTCAAAGCGGATGTACAGCAGCACTTGAAAAGACAGAATGCTTATAAATAAGTGGCCTGTTCATCGGCAGGTCATAGAGATTACCTCTTCTAAGAGTGACTGCAGTCGTGTTTCTCTGCAGAGAGGGTGAGTGCAGCAAGCCATCTCTCAGCCTGTTACAACTGGTATAGGGCACAGGGGCTGTGAACAAGATGAAGTATTTGAATGGCAGCTTGAAGTTTTGCACCACATTTTCTATTTGGCTTTCAGCTTTGACAGTTGTAACTCTGATCACAGTTATGTGACTGTTAGACTAACTTACTGGTTTTGTCATTCACTGCAGTCTGAGAGACCAATAGGTTTAGGATAATAGCCTACTACTACATCCTACATGCCTTAAAGTAAAATACGAAAGCATTCTGCTTAGACCAGGAGATTAAAATTAATTGCCTGAACTATTGCTCTTACAGAAGTCTGTTCCTAGCAGTGTGAAGCCATGCAGAATCACCCTTGGCCCTTGCCACTCAATGAGCAGCCAGCCATTCGGAAAACAAGGACAACAGCTTCCATGGTTGAATCACAGATGGAGAGACTGATCTCATTTCAGCACGCATGGAACTGTAAATTGCTTCCACTTGGAAAATCAGTTTCCATACACTGCAGTAGCAGTCTAGTTGTATGTGTTTGTTTAAGAAACCCCACTTAATAACTCATTCGTCTTTGAACTCTCTGCCACTTGGAAGGCATTTATTAAAGACTACGGAGGAATAAACACAAGGCATCTAGAGCCCTCTTTTAGGCATTGATCTTATTCCTTCAGTTTATGCCCTTCTATGGAAAGCAGAGGTAATATTTTCAGGCTGATATATTAACAGGGCAGAAGCCAGATTATAAACTGCTGTTATCTCTCTTGGCTAGCATGGATGAATTTTTCATTCTTTCTTGAGTCATCTCATAATTGTCACAAGTAATTTGCCATCTTCCTCAGGTATTCTTACTGGAGACCTCCAGAATCGTTCCCTCAGGCATCACTCTTGCCCAGCATTTCAATGAGGATGTTGTGGGTTGCAGCACTGGAAGTAAAGCTGATAGAGCTCTGCTCTGCTCTACCTTTGCATCTCACTGCAATCCTGCTGCCCCACAGACTGACAGAGACATGAATTTAGTGAATATGTGCTAGCTATGTGCTAGCTATGTGCTAGCTCAAGATAAGTCTAGCTGCAGATAATATTCTCTGGAGGGGAAAGATCTCTAGTATTTGAAGATATATGGAGGAAGACTATGTGATCCTTGAAATGAAAAGGTGTATTTGTCCTCTCATTTTTCCTAGTACTTCTACTATATGATGTATCATTTGAAGCACCTATTTCTTAAACTATCAGTTACTCAGACATTACTTTATGTTATTATTGTCAGCACAGGGACTCTGACTCTGGGTCACAGTTCCTCAGACATGATCAGAGATCATTCATCATCCTGCTGCTTGTGAAGCAGTATCAGAGTTTGTTTCTAAGCTGACACTTCCATGGTCCTTGCAGAGCCCCAGTTAGTGATTTTTCAGACTGTGTTGTCCTATATGTTAACATAGCCTGGCCTTGCACATGCACTTCTACTCTGACTTAGGATGTGTAAGGCTGATGGGGAACATTAAATTAAAATTTTGCCAATAGCTCAGATCACAAAGGTGATTAGAGCAATAATCACATTGAAACAGCTATACATATAACCCCACAGACTATCTTAAACTAAGCTGGTAGTTGTAGATTCCACGGTTTTGACATATTAGTTGAAAGAATTTGTAATGCAAACAGACAACAGGAATCCCTTTCCCCATCCAGTTGTTTGCATCAGTTCTGAAAGTGATATGGGACAAGGTTGCTGACAAGGTAGGGACAAGTCTGCTCAGGGACAACACTGAAATGTTTCTGAGACAAAGTGATAGTGATGGATGAGGGAGAGGCATAAAAGGGTGAGGCCTAAAAGGACTTTGACAAGGAGTGATTAAACAACAGCCATTACTCAAGAGAAGTGAGAAAAAATTATAGCAAGGAAGGCAAAAGCTGTCAACCTGTTTAATACTTATTCTTCGGTTTCACTTAAACCCATTGTAGGGACATCAGTTTGTTGGGAAATATGTAAAGCTTTACTGTCATTAGTATCTACCACTTACATTAACTAAGAATCTTGCTCTTTGCAGAAAGAAACAGGAGCAGAAACAGGGGCAAGCAGATTCAGCAAATCTTAATACACTGACTATGCTGAAAGGACAAGGGTGAACCAGCTTCTCTGTAGAGGTCAAATGTAAGGAATTAATGAAACTTGTATCAGAATGGTCCTCAGTCCTTGCCAAGTACCTTGGAATAATGAGAAGGGTCTCAGGGAAAAAGACCAAGAATATACCCTTCTAGCAGACATACGCTCTGACAATAAGAAAAAGAAAATTGCTTCAGTTGGGTGCATGAAGTAGTTTTTTCGTGCATATTTGCAAAAAACAAAATGAAAAGTAAAGTCAACATGGACTAGTAAAAAGTAGAAAGAGTCTTTGACCTGCTCAGTAAGACAAGACTTCATGGCTGAAGGCATAACATGAACACAGCATATACTGGCTTCTATAAGATACTTGAGACAGTTCTACATGACTTTTCCAATGAGAAAAATATGTGTGAGATAGGACTTCTGTAAGGTGACCACACAATTGGCTAAGAATAGAACAGAAAACATAACTATTAATGGTTCCTGATGTCAGATGAGCTAACTGGTTAAGTTGGTAGTAGTGTTTCACTGGCCTTATGAATCTAACAGGACTACCTCTATATTTTCACCCACAGAGCTTTAAACACTAATGTCAATCAAAGATCCTCTCCACCTCAATGTTATATGACTGGCAAGGAGACAGATGATAAAAAATCCCAACCCTCTTCTCTTCTGTCAGTGGATCTTACCCTCTGGCTGCATCTAGACGGAACAAGCAGCATGTACTGTGGGGCACAGCACAGCCCCAAAACTGCTATTATTCAGATCTGGAACCTAGCTGAGACACCTTGCAGCTTTTCTCTGTTTTTCTTCCCAGAGAAACCCAGGTGTGTGGGGGACACAGGGGAGGGAGGGGGGTTACCTGGATTGGGAACTCAAAAGTGTTCCTAGATACACCACTATTGTCTTTCTATCTGCTTTTTTCAGATGCTAATTCCTGTTAGTGAAGCTTTGTAAAGGTGTCTTGTTTCTCTTGGGTGTTGTACCTAGAAAGCAGTTACAGGAAATAGCAATAATTTTCAATGGGTGTCATGAGGATTCAGTGGAAATTTCTATGTATTAATTGGCAGATGACACAACACTTGGAAGATATACAGTTGTCTCATGAAAGGCTAGAATTTTTAATGTAGGAGGAGCTTGAATAGTTGCAGAAAATGACTAAAACAATCTGGTTAATGAGACTATATGGCAAGTGGATTAATTAAGTCCACACAGTGAGGTGGTGAGCACATACTTGTCTGTATTACTGGAGTAGATGTTGGATAGACTGAAAGACAAAGATGTGATCAATCAGTGGTATCCTGCTGTCAGACATCAAGAAATTTTGCAAGCAGTAGACTTAGCAGATCCTGTCATCCTTTTAGTTTCTGTTTTGTATTTGATACCTCATTCTCTCAAGTCTAGTAAATGCAAATCTGTCTGATGTCTGTCTCTCACATTCAAAATGAGAAACCATTTGTGTGTGCGCATGTGTGTGTATGTGTGTGTATGTGTGTGAGTGTGTGTGTGTGTTCTTCAGTTTGATGCCTAATTAAGACTGCACTCAGACTTTTCACTTTCTATGGTGGGGTCTCTCTCCTCTGCTGGGCCTCTTATTTCCATGTAAACTTGTAGGAGCATTGTATCTTTGTGACTTCAGACTCTTAAAATTAGCAAATGGACTCAAAAGCTATTAGCATGAAATGTGTAAGATCAAAAGGCATGCAGCATTGACTGCATAAACCTTTCACTGGAAATTGGGCTAAAGCTGCAAAAGACAGATTCACTAGTGCATTTAACAGGTGCTGTCCTGGCAAAAGAAAGTTCTCCTTTGGGAGAAGGCTATGTAGGGAATATCCAGGACCCAGGTGTGAGGTGTCAGAAAAACTGGACAGGTGTGCTACCTTTTGCACTTTTGTGCTTACTTTTCCATCCAGCTCAGAAAGAAGGCCAAACTGGTACCCAGCTGAGAGATTTTTTTTTGAATGAACAAGCTATTCAAGTCTCCAGCAGGATACCATGAGACTAAGATATTGTAGTCATGCACAGTGATGTCTCTACACCCTCTCTGCCTAACAGAGCTCTCCAATAGTAGTATGGCTAAGAATGGTCAAAAATCTACAGAATTACTGAGCATGTTTTTCCCCCTGGGCTGTTAACTTACCTTCAGAAAAGCCTGTTTATTTCTGTTTTTCCAAAACCAGGAGATTGCAGTGGGGCAGTGTCTCACTGGCACACTTAAAATCACTAGACATTTAAGAAAAAACATTGTTTTGATAAATATTTTAACTATTTAACCTCAGATACATGGTAAAGGGTTTCAGACTTGAGTAGGACTGTAGCATTTGCCTGTAACATCCTACATTGGAGCTGAAGGCACATCTGTGTTTTATACTATGCACAGGTTATGTGATGGAAGTCTGCAAATATCCAAGAATGACAAATATTACTTATCCCAAGAGTTTTACCTTTACTTTGAGGTAAAAAAATATATACTCCTCTGCTTAACTGTTTGCAATTTAAACACTGATCAAAGCTTTAAAGGTTGAAACTTTCAACAAGGAAATATTTAGAAGGTCAATATAACCTATCCAAATCTTATTTTGAGAGAACTTCAGGTATGTAAAGTATGAGATGTCTGTAGCCTCTAATGGCTTACTGAGATATTTGCAACATTAGCCATGGAAAAATGACTTTGTCTAACATAAATAGCTGGAAGAACAAAATTTGAGGTGACCCCATCTGAAAAAAAGCAGTAGACAAGTAACATTTCATCACAGAGGAACAGGTTTTTTTATCTGTAGAAATAGCAGAGTACCCTATTTTCTATAGTAATGGCTTTTCTAGAATTTGATTTTGGTAATAAAATTTACCATTGTTTTTTTCCTAGAGAATATGAACAGTGTCTGACCCCACGTAAGCCTGCTTGTTCAGTAGCTTGCCTGGGCATTAAAAAGCTTTATTTTAATAAGGTCTGATCTTGAAAAAATTTATACTTTTTACACTTCTCTTTACTGTAACTAGTAATGAAAATAATTTCACTTCAATGAAACTTAGTTAAGAGGAAAATTTCCATAGGCTTTGCTTAATAGAAATTTTTCCTTTTGTGGATTTTTTCCAACAGAATTCAGTGTGTACATGAAATAAGTGCTTTAGAAGTTAACAAAACGTTTTCTATAGAAATTATTCACCATAGCAGCAGAAATTATGGGAGTTTTATAATCCTTCCTTTTACTCTTTAATCTATCCCATTTGCATGTTTTTACAAGAGACAGAACTGTATTTTCATTACAATAGTATGTATCAATATTACAAGATTTCCCCAAAGAGACACATATATATACATATATCCCTATATATGTAAATATTCATCAAAGAAGAGACTGAACCACTTTCATTGCTCTAAGAGCCTCTGTATGACACATGACAGGTCTCTGTACAGCAGTGTTGCCTTGTGGGAGTTGTCTTCTTGGTGTGCAGTGATGGCTGCTGGATTTCAGCATGTATGGTCAGACCTTCATTTTTCCAGACTCTCTAACATTGGAGATTGTCTGCCAAGGCTACAGAATTGCTA